>NC_059413.1:13661036-13981920 GCF_905220565.1 Melitaea cinxia | reverse complement strand
TTGATACCTGAGCTCTCTAAACCCATTATCATTGGCTTATAAGTGTCGGGTAAGCCAGCTAACATCAACGTTCCAAGCCATTCATCATCAATGTAAAAATTTATATTCCTAAGCTTGTGCGCTGTCGACATAATTTTAGTTACATAGTCATCTACGTCTCGAGAATTTTCCAATGTAGTAGTAATAAGGTCTCTCAACAAGGCTACTTTCCTGTACAAACCGCTGTCATCAAAAGCTTGTTGCAAACACTGCCAGACTTCCTTACATGTAGTCGCACTCTGTACATGTACATAGTTAATCGGGTCCAGCATTAATATTAGTTTTGAATGTGCCTTTGTTTCCTTACGTTCATCCACATTGGTTCCGTCAATACAACTCCACAATTCTTCCAGCTTAAAATAAGCTTCAACTGCGAATTTCCATGTCGCGTAATTGTCCCTTCCAACAAGTCTGTCGATATGGAATGGATTGTGGCTTGTATTTGACATTTCTTTAAGTAATATTTATAAATTTTAAACTTATCTGGTTAGAGACTGACGGACCGCGCCACGTGCTCGTCGACTCTTACGCAATCTTAACACACGCCGATCGGATTTTTATTCTTTCTAACTGCGTTGTTTCTTTTATCAACCACGCTCTGCTACCATGTTGATAATTTAGTGGATTGTAAATGAAAAAACTGTTTAGAATACAGAAAAATTGTCGGCGTGTTTTATTGAGCAACTTATCGGTACAAAGGAAGCAAGTAAAAAGGGAAGAGTAGCGGTGGGCGTTATTTAACGTAATCGGTTTCAGTAACTAGTTACGAAGCTAATAACCATATACGTAGTTTCGCCGATACGAATGTAACGATTATTTTACGTACGCAGTTTTTTTTGCGTACGCAGTTTTATCAAAAACTTGACACAACGACCGGCGCTTAAGCGTTTTGCCTAATAACCACAGAGTACTTTATTATATATAGGAAACTAATAACGTAACAGGTTACTAATATTAATCATTACAATACGCAGATACGCTTACGCGTAGGATAAAAAGAGATGGCTATAAGTACTATAGATGCATCTTTGTTTTCGAATATGCTCATGGGATTTTGTACGCAATTGACTATGAGCTTAAGTTTATTTTAATACGCACAGTTTTTTTAAAGAAATTTTAATTTCGGTCGTGTTTCTTTTTAAATATTTTCCAATTTACTATTTAGCATTAAGTTAAGACAGTTGACGAGTGATTAATTATTAACGATTAATGTTATTGTCTCGTGTTGAAGTATATACTAAAATAGTATGGGTTTTTTGTTGTATTTTTAATTATATGTATGTATGTATGTATTTCGAAAAATAATTAAAAACTGTACATAAAATCAAATGAACTTCTAAATACGCCTGTATCGATCATTATGACTATACAAAAATCAAAAAGTAATTTAAATAACATGTTTTGCAGCCAGTCGTAAGCCTGGATGAAATATGAAGGGAAGTTAATTTAATTATACTATCCATCAATATTAACGTACGTAACGGCATTCGTATATGTTACAAGTTATAACATATAACTACTTCATAACCATAATACAAACAAAAGTAATATAACGTCGCCGTCCCGTACTGATACTGTATACAAAAATAACTAGTTTCGAAAAATAAGCAGTTTCGAAACTAGTTACGCGTATCCACGAAACTACGTATAACCGATTACACATAAAAGACGTTACGACCCACGACTAGGGAAGAGAATGAAAATGTTGCCAGCATAATACACACAAAAAATAATGGTTGCGTTCTCAATTACCAACAATTATGCACAAAAATATTTACCCTAACCTTTATAACTTTACTTTAAAGTAAGGCGCAATATAATTCTATGTCTTTTTGCATGTAAGATATCAATTAAGTTGAGCATAATTTTGGTCGGTGGACTCACGTCTGCATTAGGGATACTAAGACAGAATAATTAGGTCTCTTAATGTAAGCTGCAGTAGTGTAACAAGTAAACGATCAGTAATAAAACTAAAAATCGGAATAACAAAAGCACGGGCACTATAAGCCTGTGGACATAACTTTATATATATATATATATATAAAAAAACCTTTATAACCGGTGATTGACCTTTCATCTTGGACAATGTGTTAACCTATTTAATATAGCCTAATGTGTACCGCGCTGGGTAACGGGAGAGCGCACAAAGGATCGCTTATGAGGAAGCTATTTTTTTATCGAACCTGGATTTATTAGGTCAAGTGGTGATGTCGTTTGTTTACTGGACATGTGGTGTGTTATTGGATCTTGCGCCATGTTTAGGAACGGCTTTTTAAATGTTTTTAGGATTCCGTGATATATATAATGACAACCTAACCCTATTACTAAAATTCTGTTATGTGTTTATCTGTCAGTTGACACTAGCTGTCGGTCTCACAACATCAAAAGCATCGCAAGCGCGTTGCCAACCCTACCCCAATCGCCCAGGAGCTCTGGGTATCTTTTTTACCATAGGAACACAACACTGCTTGAAAGCAGTATTGTTTACCTGTAATCTTCATTAAGGTTGAGGTACTATCTCAGTCGGGCTGCTACATATTTTGAGGAGGAAATTTCCTGCTGTGCCCTACCTCAGTTACTCACTAGGATTTACTCCTATGTCGGAGGTCCGGAAACAGATATGATATTTTTATATAAACGTCTAGACCATGGCAAACATGACGTGTATGGCTATACAAAACATTGGCCAAGAACCGGAATCGAACTTGCGATCGGCGGCGTAATAGTTAGTGTTGTGACCGCTGTGCCATCGCCAAGGCGTCGGCGTCGTTGAAAACGAAATATTTGGAAACGTAACATGTATATATTTATTTGAAACCTTTTTGCTATGACTGATATTTTTTTCTTCGATTTAAATGAAATATTTGTTATTCTAATTACTTTAACGACATAATAATTTATGTAAATTTAAAATGCAGTTGGAAATTTAGGTCTTTAAGTTACAAAAATCGTTTTTACTTCGATCTCATCAAATGACCAAAAATTTCAGTGGTACGGAACACTTCTTGCGGAAATAAACCAAATTTATTATGATATGAAAGATTTGTTTGCAGATTGATTTGTTTTGCTTGTTTAAACAGCACCACATGACAAGTATCATTTTTCGATAACAAAAAAGAATTATTAAAATCGGTCACTCACTCACTTCAGCCTATTTTAGTACACTGCTGGACATAGGCCTCCACAAGTTCGCGCCAAAAATGGCGTGAACTCATGTGTTTTGCCCATAGTCACCACGCTGGGCAGGCGGGTTGGTGACCGCAGGGCTGGCTTTGTCGCAACGAAGATGCTGCTACCTGTCTTCGGCCTGTGTATTTCAAAGCCAGTGGTTTGATGGTTATTCCGCCATTGATCGGCTTCATAAGTTCTAAGGTGGCAGTGGAACTGTGTTACCCCTTAGTCGCCTCTTACGACACCCACGGGAAGAGAGGGGATGGGTATATTCTTTAATGCCGTAGCCAAACAGCTTAATAAAATTGATACACCCGGTAAAAAGTTGTGATATAAATTAGGATATAGCAAAGTGGAATTAGCTGTAGCATGTGTTCGGTGTTTTATTTCAATGATATTCTCATTATTTCTTGTTGATTTATAAAAAAAACGTTATCAGTCGTCAACTATTGTAAGTTATGATGAAATTGTAGTAGTATTTATATTGAATTATATTTCACATAGGTTTTTATTATGCTTGTCGATGATAATTTTGAGTTTCCGACACATCTGCTTTATTTTGGCTTTTTTTTATATCACTAGGTCGGCAAACAAGCGTACGGCTCACCTGATGGTAAGCGATTACCGTAGCTTATAGACGCCTACAACACCAGAAGCATCGCAAGCGCGTTGCCGACCCAATCCCCAATCCCCCCAGGAGCTCTGGTCACCTTACTCACAGTATACAAAACAGTATTATTTTGCCGTGATCTTCTGTAAGGTCGAGGTACTACCCCAGTCGGGCTGCTCCATATTTTGAGCAGGATATTCCTGCTGTGCCCTACCTCAGTTGAGGCTTGAGTGCATTTGCGACAATAATGCATAAGCGACAATATATGTTAGTAAACTGGATGTAGTTAGTTAATAAAAATAGTTAGTGACTTATAAACTTCTTCTTCAATTAGGTAACACGATATATCTTTCTTTTATTATTGTGTTCGGTTAAATGTATTAGATTCGCTCCGGATGTGGCGTCGGGTTACCGTCTGTCCGTATTGATATCTGTTCA
Source organism: Melitaea cinxia (assembly GCF_905220565.1). Classification (NCBI taxonomy): domain Eukaryota; kingdom Metazoa; phylum Arthropoda; class Insecta; order Lepidoptera; family Nymphalidae; genus Melitaea; species Melitaea cinxia. The sequence continues at coordinate 13,977,662 of NC_059413.1, read as the reverse complement.
CACTATGCGGTTTTATAATTGATTTTTAATATTTAAGCAATAAAATGATGATATTAGGTTCTTTATGGGTCATTTTTTTTTTAAATAGGATAAACTGATCGTCTCAAAAACGTTGACCACATTGTTAGTGATCATAGTCGTCCTTGGAGATGTTTTTCATGTTGTTAAAGCGGTAAACATGCTTAAGATCACCTGTAAGCTGTTATCGTTGTCTATGGCCGCTGGACGGGACTCCAGGAACACACCACAATATGAATATAACTTACTGTAATCGTCTGTGAGATTGGTACTTTCCCGATCGGGTAACTTTAATGGAAAAAAGCTATGGAAGAGGAATATGAATCCTTAATAAAGAATAAAACTTGGTCACTTTTAGATTTACCATCCGACAAAAGAGCCTTACCATGTAAATGGGTATTTAAGAGTAAAACAAACGAGAAGGGAGACATTGTTCGTTTTAAAGCAAGATTGGTGATAAAGGGTTGTGCTCAGAAAAAGGGCAATGATTACGATGAGGTCTATGCTCCAGTGGTAAGGTACACCTCTATCCGTTTCTTGTTTGCTCTAGCTGCTAAGTATAACCTAGAAATATTTCAGATGGATGCCATCGGTGCATTTCTTCAGGGTGACCTAGACACTGAGATATACATGTCACAACCAGAATGTTATAAAGTAAATTCACAAGTATGTCACCTACATAAATCAATTTATGGACTCAAACAAGCTAGTCGTCAATGGAATTTAAAATTAAACACTATTTTAGTTAAAATTGGTTTAGAAAGGTCAAGAATTGATCCATGCATTTATTTTTCATTGAATAAATCAGATATGTTTTTTATTGCAGTTTGGGTAGATGATTTACTGATTTTTACAAATAATAAGAAAACAGCAACAGATGTCAAAGAAAAATTAAAAGAGGAACTCTGTATGAAAGATCTAGGTGAGATACAACAATGTATTGGCTTAAATATAAATAGAAATCGTGAGGCAGGTGTGATCATGATAGACCAGGAGAAGTATATTAACCTAGTATTGGAACGCTTTGGCATGTCAGACTGTAAACCGGTACGCACTCCAATAGAGGTAAATACAAAATTTGATAAGAAACCTGAAAATGAAAATAACAATTTCCCATACAGAGAAGCAGTGGGCTGTCTTATATATCTGGCACAAGTCACAAGACCTGACATTACCTATGCAGTGAATAAACTGAGTCGGTACTGTAATGATCCAGGAATTCAACATTGGCTTGGAGTAAAAAGAGTCATGAGATATCTTCAAGGTACCAAGAACCTTAAGTTATGTTATGTCAAGGAGGACTCTAGAGATATAACTGGGTACTGCGATGCGGACTGGGCCAGTGACCCACATGACCGGAGATCCTGCACCGGCTACACCTTTATTTTTCAAAATGCTTGCATATCGTGGAATTCCTGTAAGCAACAGACTGTGGCGCTCTCTACAGCGGAGGCCGAATATATGGCGATGGCGTCGGCGACACAGGAAGCCTTGTGGCTTCAACAACTGCAGGCTGAACTCGGTCAAGGCTTGAATAGTGCATTAGTTATATATAGTGATAATCAGAGTGCAATAAGATTGGCAACTACAGACTGTTATAAACCTAGAACTAAGCATATAGACATTAGATTACATTTTATTAAAGAAAATATTGTTAATTCTAAAGTTAAATTTATATTTGTTAATGGTTGTAATATGGTAGCGGATAATTTAACAAAGGGTGTAGCATTTGAAAAACATTTGTTTTGTATAACTAAAATGGGTTTGCGTTCTGGAGGGAGTGTTGGTAATTGAGAACGCAACCATTATTTTTTGTGTGTATTATGCTGGCAACATTTTCATTCTCTTCCCTTTTTACTTGCTTCCTTTGTACCGATAAGTTGCTCAATAAAACACGCCGACAATTTTTCTGTATTCTAAACAGTTTTTTCATTTACAATCCACTAAATTATCAACAATAATGAACCATCTTAAGATAATGCTCCTTAGTTTTGTATACCAACGCCAAATAAAAAAAGCACTGAAAATAAGCACTGAGTAAGTAAAGTCGCTGAATCACACCTTCTTTATTTTATTTTATTTTACTCTCTCATATTGTTTTCTAATGTTTACGTTCACTCATTATAACTAATAAACTTTTTTTGGTTTTTATCGTGGTTTATTAGGTTTTTTACATGGCCGACGTTTTGAATACTTTACAGCAACCACGGGAGGACTCCGGGGAAGAACCGCGATAAAATCCGAAAAAGCTGTTTCATTATCTTTCTCAATTTTTTTCTGGTTCTTTCAAGCAAACTGTATACTTTCTGGCTTATTTTGTATGTAGTGTGGCACAGTAAGGATAACTTGATCAAAATATAAAGCTGCCCGATCGGGAAAGTACCAATCTCACAGACGATTACAGTAAGTTATATTCATATTGTGGTGTGTTCCTGGAGTCCCGTCCAGCGGCCATAGACAACGATAACAGCTTACAGGTGATCTTAAGCATGTTTACCGCTTTAACAACATGAAAAACATCTCCAAGGACGACTATGATCACTAACAATGTGGTCAACGTTTTTGAGACGATCAGTTTATCCTATTTAAAAAAAAAATGACCCATAAAGAACCTAATATCATCATTTTATTGCTTAAATATTAAAAATCAATTATAAAACCGCATAGTGTGAACAGATATCAATACGGACAGACGGTAACCCGACGCCACATCCGGAGCGAATCTAATACATTTAACCGAACACAATAATAAAAGAAAGATATATCGTGTTACCTAATTGAAGAAGAAGTTTATAAGTCACTAACTATTTTTATTAACTAACTACATCCAGTTTACTAACATATATTGTCGCTTATGCATTATTGTCGCAAATGCACTCAAGCCTCAACTGAGGTAGGGCACAGCAGGAATATCCTGCTCAAAATATGGAGCAGCCCGACTGGGGTAGTACCTCGACCTTACAGAAGATCACGGCAAAATAATACTGTTTTGTATACTGTGAGTAAGGTGACCAGAGCTCCTGGGGGGATTGGGGATTGGGTCGGCAACGCGCTTGCGATGCTTCTGGTGTTGTAGGCGTCTATAAGCTACGGTAATCGCTTACCATCAGGTGAGCCGTACGCTTGTTTGCCGACCTAGTGATATAAAAAAAAGCCAAAATAAAGCAGATGTGTCGGAAACTCAAAATTATCATCGACAAGCATAATAAAAACCTATGTGAAATATAATTCAATATAAATACTACTACAATTTCATCATAACTTACAATAGTTGACGACTGATAACGTTTTTTTTATAAATCAACAAGAAATAATGAGAATATCATTGAAATAAAACACCGAACACATGCTACAGCTAATTCCACTTTGCTATATCCTAATTTATATCACAACTTTTTACCGGGTGTATCAATTTTATTAAGCTGTTTGGCTACGGCATTAAAGAATATACCCATCCCCTCTCTTCCCGTGGGTGTCGTAAGAGGCGACTAAGGGGTAACACAGTTCCACTGCCACCTTAGAACTTATGAAGCCGATCAATGGCGGAATAACCATCAAACCACTGGCTTTGAAATACACAGGCCGAAGACAGGTAGCAGCATCTTCGTTGCGACAAAGCCAGCCCTGCGGTCACCAACCCGCCTGCCCAGCGTGGTGACTATGGGCAAAACACATGAGTTCACGCCATTTTTGGCGCGAACTTGTGGAGGCCTATGTCCAGCAGTGTACTAAAATAGGCTGAAGTGAGTGAGTGACCGATTTTAATAATTCTTTTTTGTTATCGAAAAATGATACTTGTCATGTGGTGCTGTTTAAATTTTAAAACTGATCAAGTACTTTTTAATACGTAATACTGCATATTTGATTGATTATTTTTTTCGACCGCCGACTTTGTACTACTCGTCGATATAATGAATGAATGATTTTAAGTTGATTTTGTTTTCGTTCGCGAGAAAACACAATAATTGCCTGTTGAACGGTTCATATAACGTCAAACTTACTTTCACTTTCAATACCCTACATAACTTCAGTTCAACATGCATGTACATATAAATGATACAAACATAATGCTTTACTTATCAACGTTATCGAAGGGCTCGAAGTGGGTCACGAGTTATCTGATAACGGGCGAGGAGTCAACGACCTGCGGTGCAACGATGGTGGATTTTTGAGAATTGTGTCAACTTATACGAGTACATTATTTATCAGTTTTGGTCAATTTTTAGTATCGTGTTTTATCCAATAAATACGTTACTCAAACGATTCTATGATTTAGTGGCGTAGCAGGGCGGGGTTGGCGAGGGTTCGTGGCCTCGAGAGGAGGCGTCAAAATCACCACGATTTTATTCAATTGACAATAAAAAATAATTCCAAATCGCATCTGCAATATAACACACAAAATACAGAAGAATTGAGAACCTCTTTCTTTATTGAAGTCGGTTAATGAATATAATAAATTTGTGCTTGCAATGAGTGTGCTAAACAAATTTGGTAAGAAAATTAACTCGGCATATTTTCGGTGGGCCCTTGAGACAAAATCCACAAAATACGGAGCAGCCCGCCTGGGTAGTACCTCGACCTTACAGAAGATCACAGCTAAATAATACTGCTTTCAAGCCGTGTTGTGTTCCTGTGGTGAGTAAGGTGACCAAAGCTCCTGGATGGATTGGGATCAGGGTTGACACCATGCTTGCAATGCTTCTAGTGTTGCAGAAGTCTATAAGCTACGGTAATCTCTTACCATCAGGTGAGCCGTACGCTTGTTTGCCGAACAAGTTATATAAAAAAAATCCACGCTACGCCATTGGATACACATTATTATTATTTTTCTTCTTTAAAATACCTTTACTACTTACTTCACTTTATTTAAAACTCATATAAATGTAATATTTTAATAATGTATTCTTGTAAGAATAATGTGTAATGTAATATTTACATCCGAGCAAGGCGTTAGAATTTAATTATCTGGAGCGATAAACTGGGTTATCAGATTTGAACTCGCCTCCCTTCGCAGAGTAAGAGAAGCGTTCTAAATCAATACTTTGAGGATGAAAAATGAAATCAAATTGGTAATATTCAATACATCACACAAAACGATATGGTTTGACTACGAATTCTTTTATCATCGTTTTATTTTTATTTTCTTTCTCTTTTCTCCTTCCCTGAGGGTAGTAAGGAATAACTTAGGCTAGTTTTATTTTAGAAATTTATTTATTTTGTAACCCTGCGAACTGCACAATATTTTTTTTAAGTTCCACGCGGATGAAGTCGCGGGCACAGCTAGTCAGTAATAACTTTACTGATAGTAATTAAAAAAACGAGTGTCCTTTAGAACATACAACTGAAGTACAACTTCTGCACAACGGGCCAGCACTGTGTTTATACGAAACGTAACTGGCTATGAGAGAAGGAGAGAAAATGTGTACTCGCACCTCTCTCTTGCTCCGTTCGCCTCACCCGATCACACTACTCGTAACACCCTCGTCACACATTCACCAGCTTACTGCCGAAGTCAAGCGTGCGTTAAGAAGCTTAACTTCAAAAATCTATAAACAACGTACCACATAGAGCACAGAACAACAAACGCTAACTAACAATTAATAAAATCTAACTTTACCACACACATACGGAAACACATGTCACACAAACTCACCAATGTTACACTTATTTTGAGGAACAATAAAACTTTAACTGCGTTTAAGAATAATCGAAAAACATTCCAATTTAAGACCTGTGCAAATTAAAATAAAGTTCACAATAGAGTGGAGCTTATTTCTAAACAAGCGCACGTGCATGCAAAAGCTCCCCCAGTAAGCTCTATTTATGTTTTTCAAGTATTTATCGAGAATGTTCTCGAGTCTGGGGGCTAAATAAAATGTATTTTAATAAATCTGTTTGTCATTACATTATAAAATAACTCAAGGCTTGAAATTGAAAACAAACTGAGTTTAATTTTTAGCACAAAACGCAAATTAACTTTTTAATACATTATTAATAAAGAGCTCATTGCTTGAAAATAAAATTAAGTTTAATTTTTATGAAAAAATGTTATGAAAAAAACATCGATAGTTTAAAAAAAATTTAAACTAAAAAATCATAGCAGCCATTTACATTTTAGAAAAGGGGCTATAGTATTAGTAATAGACGAAAACTTCATGGAAATAACATAAATGACGACGTAATTGAGTCCGTATTCGAGTAGGACCCTTACGTGCTGAACCTCAAATACGCCTATATTAGCTAAAAACATTATAAGATAAAGTTGTTGAACTCTTGAATAAAATGAAGGAGTGTGCTAACTAAAAAATTAAAACTGACAGTTTTTTGCTGTTTTTTTTTTTATTATAAGAACTAAAAAAATCTTTGCAGCATGCTAACCTAATTTAAACTTAAAACATTTGAATAAAATCACGAGCAAACGCTAGTATAACATGCAGCATCCCTCAGAGAATGCGTCAGTAATTCGTGTCGATTTAGTGTCTGTCTGCGAAGCTCGTTAACTTGAAACGATTACAGCGAGCTCGGGCGATGCCATCTTAATGAAGATGTGAAGTTGGTTTAATGAAGTAATAGGTTTAAAAATATTGTCTTCTACTTAAATGTTTTTTAATCTATATACTCTGAATTATCACTAATAATGCCTATTTAATTTATTGTTATTTCGATTTCATACTTTGTATTAATGTTCATGTAAATTAGTCCGTTTTTTTTTTTTTTTTTAAGTTAAACTTCTTTACGCATGCTTGACTTGGGGAGTCAGCTGGAGAATTCGTGATGAGACGGTTACGAAAAGTGTGATTGAGCGAGGCGAACGGAAGTTGAGAGGGAGATATAAGTTAGCAAAGATAGAAAAAGAGAGACTTATGTTTCGTATAATACTGAAGAGTCAACTAAAGAAGTCTAACTTCAGTCGTGTGGTCTAATGTACCTAAGCTTGCAAGCAAACAATTATTAAATATCAAAAGAGTGGAGTAAACTCCAGACGCGTGTCGGTGCTGACACACTTTTTTTCTCATCATTTGTAATAATAAAAACGTCTATTCAATATTCTAAAACAGTAATAAATGTATACTAGTTGATAAAAACCAAGGGGAGTCGAGTTATTTTAGGGTTAATACTTCTAACCCTTTGAACGTTTACGATCTTCGGCCTCTACTTTAGTGGACGGACGCTATATTTGTAATTATTATTTTTATTTAATAATGCGAATTAAATAAAATGAATGTGAATTTAGTAGGTATTTTTTTAATTTTTAATTAAGGGTACATAAGTATGTGTATTTTAATGGTATATACATATATATAATATATTAGGTAGTTAGTAAAATAAAAAATTACATTTTAAGCCATCTATCTTTAAAATATTTAAATCGCACACAATTTACCTATTTGTTGTAAATTTAGACAATATTGTTTATTAATTTCATTCAAGATTAACAAGGAACAAATAGTAGTAGAATTTAAAGAATGTCGAATTACTCAATTTATTATCAATTAAAGCTCGCTTTGTTCACTAAATAATTATTTATTCAATTCTATAAATAGTGTTATCTTTCACAAGATGGCGCCGACTGCGCGCGCTTTTATTATAAACGTGGATTATAATCTGTATATTATGTGTAATATATATTTATTATCTGTCTGTTACATAAAAAAAACTAAAATTTGAATATTTTCCAATAGTAAAATTAAATCAATTATTCGCAAAATTAAACTTATTCGACGTACTAGTTTCTTTAATAAAAAAATTAACAAAGAATACACAATTAACTCCGATTAATTAAAAAAAAAAGTTATTGACCAGTCTGTGTTCCATTGCTAGGTATAGGCCTCTTTTTCCGTGTAGGATACAGATTATAAATTTAATAACTGCTATAAATATTTTTTCAAATTAAATGCAAATAAAGTTACAAAAAACTTTATTACTTTATCAATACTAATGTGAGAAAAATGCTGAACTATCACTTAATGACATAGACTATATAGGAGAAAACAAAACAAAATTGTGTAATTCACGCGGGTGAAATCACAGACGAAAAGCTAGTCATTAATAATACAGATAAAGTACAATAAGGTCGTATATAAAATACCTAAATTCCAGCAGCCGGCGCCGCACTGACAGAGCGTTTGTTTGTCAGTAAATTGCGGAAACAGAGAATATCTTAATGCATATAATTAATACTTACTATACGTAGAATTTATACGTTTATGTGTATGTGAGTCATTGCTTAAGATCCTGATACTTGATGTCACAAAACTGTGGATTTAATATTTCTTATAGGGTAATTCAGGATGATATGGCCGGTTCAAGATGACCAGTCCAAAAAAATTGAAGATTTTCTTATATATATTATGCTGTTTATCGGTAGTGACTTATTAATGTTTGAGAGTAATCGTACATACTGTAATATTAAATATATATTATCTCTACATTAATAAAAATGAATGTTGCTAAGCGCATAACTCGAGAATGGCTCGACCGATTCGGCTAATTTATTTTTTTGTATGTTCCTTAAGGCCGATGGAAGGTTTTGATACAAAAAAAAATTATAAAAATTAAAGTTTTACTATCAACTTTTAATAAAACGAAGTCTACCCGGGCAGCTAGTACTTTAATAAACATGAAAATACTTACATAGATTTTATGGTAAGTTGTGTAGTAACTTGGCTTTGGAAATCACCATGTTTTTTTCCCGAAAGTAGTTAATGTTGTTATTTTTTATATAAAATAATATGTAAAAAAGGTTTATTTATTTTAATATAAATATATAATTAATATAAAATAAATTGTTTATAAATATAATTTCTAAGCAAATAAAATCATTGATTAAAACAGCAGTTTAAGCTGCGCTAATGCGTCTAACTCAAAATCGAAAACTTCCATCAAAAACTATTTTTGAATCATAATGAGACTTAATATACTTTATTTCATGCATTTGAATATTAATATTCATAACAATGCCACAGAAATCGTTATAAATCAATCAACAGATTTACAAATCCTTGAACTAAAGCTACCGGCTCAAACTTAGATCATCTAGACCCTGTCAAGGTTCGACCTTAGCGCTAGACCTTACTAGCTAGACGCATTCCTAACAGGCTCTAATTATATATAATTACTTTATAATTATACTTATTAAGCTGTATATGGTATTAGTAGATTTATAAATATAAAAATTAATTTAGTTTTTTTTAGCTTAGCCTATGAAGCTATAGCATAGCCTAAACAAACCAAGCGATCTTACTCAACCTACGAAACTTTTTAAGTGACTTTATTCAAATAGGCTTTGAAAGCACTTTTGAATCGTCATTTTATAAATTAAACGGTATTATTTTTTGTAAATTGACAAAAATTTTAAAGAAAATTGAGGTTTTAATTCAATTTTCGCTCATCCTCTTTCAGAACCGGCTAAACCATTGTACAAGATTGTAAACATTGGTATGCGACGACGACTTCATTAATTTTCTTGTATGTAACCTGTGTGATGTTCCTATGGAGTGGCGTGAATGAAATACAGTGCTACCAAATCTATTAGTGTACACTTTTAAGCAAACACTACTTCAGAAAGATTCTGCTGGTCAAGTAACTGTCATTTTTGTTCATTATCTACGATTTTGATAATAATATTTGGACTTATCATCATAATTATTGTCAACTGATGGACGTCCACAGCTGGACATAATCTCTTGCAAAGTCTTCCACTCCAGGTGTAACGTCACTTGCATCCAGCTGCTGTATAGGCTTAGCGACTTAGGTTGAAATAAATGATCATTTTTATATAAAATAATAAAACTAGCCGGTGAACTTCGTAACGCTATATATACTTTTTGAAATCAAATCATAATAATAAAAATCTAAATAAGAAAATTATATATATAAGACTACACCAGGTCAACAGCTGGCCAAACTCGTACCGCGAATCTTTTTAGTTTAGTAATAAAAATTAAGAAGTCATTAACCGAAATAAAATATAGCTTATAATATTTTAAGTTAGACAAAGCTAATACATGTGTATAAAGTTTCAACCAAATCGGCTCAATAGTTACTGTATATTAATTAGTCGGGATAAACATCGTGACACGAGATTTATCTAATATATAAAATTCTCGTGTCGCGGTGTTTGTAGTTAAACTCATTCGAAACGGCTTGACCGATTCTCATGACATTTTGTGTGTATATTGAGTAGGTCTGAGAAACGAACATCTATTTTTCATACCCCTCAGTTATAAGGGGGGGATTGAGGGGATAATAAAATATTATGAAATTTAGTGTGCATATCGGGTAGGTCTAAGGATCGGCTAACATCTATTTTTTCATATCTCTAATTTATAAGGGGGGGGGGGGAGATCAAGGGGGTCAGCTAGTATATTCATAAATTTTAGTTCTCATTACAACAAATCAATTAATCATTGTGCTCCTGTAAAACTTACAATTGAATGAAACAAAACCTAATGTAATAACAACGTGGGATTATAAGTATAAATGAAAATGTATGACACTACGAGATGAATGAAATAAAATGACAAAAACACAAGTGCGGCCATTGTCTCAATTCTAATAAGCTACGCGCCCATTCACAAAAGAAAACTCCTTTGTCCTTCTTTGACAAAGCATAAAAGAATTTTAAAAAAATGCGTATATTTTTACGCAAACTTTATCTTTATATCTTTTGCAGTAAATACTATTATTGTTCGTATTGTCTCGAATTTAACTATTAAGCCGTTGTTTCATTAAAATTTCTCAGATAAGGATAGTGTTTGACGTAGAGCTTCGCGATGGAGTAGAAAGCGAAGCGATAGCTCATCTTTTATGCTTCTCCTTGTACTAAATGTGTCTTTGGTACTCAAAGTCGATATAATTCCGATTAAACGTTTATCAAAATTTAGTGTCAAATTGTTTTCTTATTACAAATTTTTTTAAAATTAAAAAGCAACTCTTTCGAAGACAATAAAAGAAAATCGTTTGCATTATACAACCTTCATCTCATGAAATACAAATAATTTTTAAGTCCTAACATTTTCGCCTCATCGTCTAACTACACATTATACTGTTTTCATTAACAAATCAAGAAAAATACCAATCTGAACGCAAATTAAAGCGCGAAGAAGAAATAAAGAAAGTATAGACACATTTAAAAGACAACAATAATTTTTCAACAGACATATGTATACGATCACACTAAGAATTAATTAGAAATATTAAAATCTGTTTACAATTTTACAATTCACAACTTAATAACTAAATATTTACACATAGTTTTGGTACAAATCATGTCCGCGTGGAATTGTGCCAAGAATGCTGGCAGCATTTCCCCGTTGTATCGCTATGTCGATTCTCTGGGCGAAAAATGCAATGTTTACTATTGATAAAGATATAACATAGACACAAAGAGTACAGCCGAATTAAGTTCATTCTCTTTTAAAGACGGCTACAGAGCCTATATGTGTATGTATGTATATTTACTTTTTTGTAAAACTGCATTTATATGTTTCTAGGGACTTTATAAAGCTTTTCACGACATTCAGATTTAAGTAATCCTGGGGGGGACTAAGAGTTTATATTGCAACCCTTTTACCTCAAGGGCTAACTCGTGAGAGGGACGAAACAAAAGAACGTGTCAAAATGCCCTCTTAAAGGATCAACATTCCTTAAAATGTTTAACCGCGACCCTTCAGCGTTTTGGAGCTTTGCATATTCACATTAAAATCCTAGTTTCTTTACATTCTATCAAGATAAATAATACTGCTTTCAAGCAGTGCTGTGTTCCTGTGATTAGTGAGGTGACCAGAGCTCTTGGAGAGATTGAGGATAGGATCAGCAACGCACTGGTGATACTTCCGGTGCCACAGACGTCTACAGATTACGGTTACTGCATAAAATCAGGTGAGCACTTGTTTGCCGACCTTGTTGTAAAGTAAATACATACATACCAGTATATATACATATAAGTTAAGTGCAATAAGTACCAATAATAACATCTAATTGGATCTAAATGTTTTGTGTGCATTATTGTCAGTCTTTTTATACTGTAAAAAAGCAGTATTTTTTTTAATAGATATGTATCATCTTGGTATATAAATTATAATATAGTAGAATAAGGGAAATAGAGGAATGGTCTAATTTTAGTATGTAAAATGTTTGGTGATAGAAGTACAATACAGTGTAAAACAAATTGTAATGTATCTGTGAACTGCTGGACAATTTTTGTATTTTTACCCACATAATATGTTGATAGTTTCTCATGTAAGTGACTGCGTGTTTTCAATGAGAAAATATATATATATGTGTGTCAAATAGGCAGGCATTTGACCACAATCTCACCTGATGTTAAGTGACGATGCGGTCGAAGGTGGAGCATGCCTGCCTAATAACAGCCTATTCACTCTGGCCTTGAAGGCACCCAGATTGTATCGTTCGGGAAACACAGGCGCGGGCAACGAGTTCCATTCCTTAGCTGTGCGCATAAAGAAAGTTGTGCCAAAGCGTTTTGTGCGCGTAGGTGGCCTATCGATGACATGAGGATGGAACGATCGACCGCGCCTAGTGTCCCGATGGCGGAAGGTTGTTGGGGGAATTAGATCGTGCAATTTCTTCGCACACTCACCGAAATATATTTTGTAGAACACCGACAGACGAACTACCCTACGCCGATGATCGAGACTCTGCAACTTGGTGTCTGTCAGAGTAGGGATTTTCTTTAAACCTAAAGTTTAATTTGTTCTGAAATGTTATTTATTGTTGATATACGCAATCAAGACACTTATTTTTTTAATGATTTCAGATAACTTAAAATTTGAGATATCATATATGCAAGTTTAACTTCTTTTTTAAGTTTTGTTTTTATGTTCATTTTTTTTACTTTAGTAACATCAAGTTTTCGGAGCTGGTTTGCATAAATCTTTTTTTCTGTTTGTTCCATTAAAAGATATTCTAATTTGAACGAGGGCCGCTAAATTATGCGCTAAAGACGCCCCGGGCACTACTTAATAAAACCTCCATTTACGACCAAATTTTAATTATTTTTACCTGCTTTATGTTAATCATTAAAAAAAAATAACATAAAACCACGGACCGGTATGGAGGTATGGAGTTTACGGATTTATGCACGCAACATAGCTATAGTACCCGCTTATTCTATTTGCCATGTGTATTTTTAAGCCAGCCTTAAACTATTCTGAGAAATCCCTACTACAATATTTAAATTTGTTTAAAAGTCCAGTTAAAAAAAAGAATATTTACTTGGATACCAATATCAGCTCCAGCGGGAACAGAATCTACGACCGCTGTAACTGTTATACTGCTCTAAGCAGTTATTTATTGTAGATATCCATAACAAAACTACACTAAGTACAATACCATAACAATACTATATTAAACACAACTATTTATCTGTTTGCATTTGCAAGAAAAAAAATTCATCATCATCATCATTCCAGCATATTGCACTCCACTGCTGGACATAGGCCTCCACAAGTTCGCGCCAAAAATGCGTGAACTCATGTGTGTTGCCCATAGTCACCACGCTGGGCAGGTGGGTTGGTGACCGCAGGGCTGGCTTTGTCGCACCTAAGACGCTGCTGCCCGTCTTCGGCCTGTGTGTTTCAAAGCCAGCGGTTAGATGGTTATCCCGCCATCGGTCGGCTTCTTAAGTTCCAAGGTGGTAGAGGAACCTTGTTATCCCTTAGTCGCCTCTTACGACACCCAAGGGAAGAGAGGGGGGTGGCTATATTCTTTGGTGCCGTAGCCACACAGCACACACAGCAGCAAGAAAAAAAAATTAAAAACATAAACAATGTAATAATAAAAATATAGCTCGAATGTAGCTCACAATCAAACACCACCCTAACAATATTATCACAAACCACATCAGACAAACATTTTTGGACACGCACGTACAAACAGACAGGCCACACCTGTTAACGTATTTGGAGTCTCAATTACTGTCTTGAATGGGATTACTTAACAACGAATTAGTTCGACCGTCAAGAGTTATCTCGCCATCTCGTTTCGCAAATAAAGTACTGAGACCATATTTCATCTAGCTGTCTATATGGATGTCTTGCAAAATTTTCTGTATTGGCAAATTATTTCGCAAATTATTAGGATTCCGTATCCCTAGGGTGGCAAGAGAACCCTACTACAGTAATACAACAGTAACTTCGTATTAAATATACAGAGTCGTTAAGTCAAATACGAAAAGATCTTTTTATCTCGTTTATTATTTTATTTATTTTTAACCGACTTCAAAAAAGGAGAAGGTTCGGGGATAACTTCGTCGTTTAAGAACTGATTTTGATAAATATTTTTTGTTGGAAAGAAGATATCCCAAGGGTGGTACCGTGATAAGGAAACTAGGATCTGATGATGGAATCCCACAGAAATCGAGGGAAACCCTCGAAAATCATAGTGACGACTAGTGCGTTTGATAATTTTTTTCGTCTCCTTACTTTGTATTACTTGTCGACGTAATTGAAGTCGTTTTCTTTTTCGTTTGCGAGCAAATACAATTATTAATTTGTAAAACGACATTTAAAAAAAGTTTTGATGCCTGCTTGAATATTTTTTTCTTGACCATGGCGTTTGCAAGATGTGATAAGATTGGGAACTTAAAATGGCCAGCAAGAAATTTCATCAAATTTATACTATATTAAAACCCTGCTGCTTTAAATAGGTATCATTATTAAAATTAAAACCCACATCTATTCAGACAGATTATTTAAAAGATTAAAGCATGATAAACGCTCAAACGCTTCATACTCAACGGCCCCCAGTAGGATTTTCTCCTGTGTCGGGGGTCCGGAAACACACACAATACACAAGTACAACGCCCAGACCACGACAAACATCTATATGGCCGATACAAATGTCTGTCGTGAGCAGGAACCGAAACCACGACCGCCAGTGCAAGAGCCAGTGCTATGACCGCTGCGCCACCGCCTCGTGAAATGATATTCGAAGAAATCTCTCGAAAACCTAAAACTCTTAGTATATTTAAATTATTAACCCTTTGTACTGAAATGCAAAAAAAATAACAGTAAAAAACTGGACATCTCTTATCAGCAAAATACGAATTAATACTACTATATAGATAGATGTAATAAACACACGAATACATGTTTATTAAAAGTAAAAGTCCTCGGAATAAATTTGTTTCAAAATAAACATAGAAATAATAAGAAGTGAAAAACTAAAACTGATTTCAGTAATGGTATCGAAACTAGCTTTAGTTTCTATCATAAAGCAAAAGGAAAGTTCTTCGTATTGGAATTAAATAATAAATGTGTATATATATATTATTTAAGGTATACTTATATTATTGTTAGGTACATATATATTTATACCTATATCAATTAATCAATCAATCAATCAAAAACGAAAAAAAAACGACTTCAATTACATCGGCAAGTAATACAAAGCGGTCGACGAAAAAATAGTCAAGTAAATACGCGTTATCAAAGATTACTCAAAAAATATTTATCAGATCTAGACGAAATTTAAATTTGACTACATGATCAACATCAGCTGTCGATTAAATTAATAATCATCAAAAGCGATACAACTACTAAAAAATTATACGGTATAATATAACGTAGCTCGACGAAAAAATAGTCAAGTAAAAACCCATTATTAGATATACCTAACTCGAAAAGTAAAAAAGGTCCAAGTGCACTTTCGAATCGTCATTTTACAAATCAAAACTTTAAAAATAAACTATTATACTTGTAGAAGTAAAGCTACCAGCGATTCGGAATATTTAATAGTTTATCGTATATAACATATTCTGTTTGATATTCGTTTAATAAACACCATCTCCTTATTTCTTCACTTCCTCTTAATCCTAATCTTGAGGTTGCCGGGAAGAAATCGCTACCGAGCAATAAGTCCGCCTCATTGTGTATTGTTCTTTTTACTTTACAATTCTGTACTTAATTACTCTATGTGGTGTACAATGAAAAATAAATAATAAATAAATAACGCTTTACACTCAAAGAACCTACTAGGATTTTCACCCGTGTCGAGGGTCCAGGAACACATACAATACACAAATACAAATGCCCAGAAATCGAAAAAATCTGTAAGGCGTATACACATGTTTTTTTTTGTAATTATTTGCCCATAAATGAAAAAAACCGACTTCAATTTACATCGACTGGTAAACCGTAGCTAATCGAAAAAATAATCACTTAAATACGCATTATTGAAAACAACTCACAAAGTACTCTGATTAAATTTGAATGGGACATGGAACTACACGACAAGCAGCTTCTTTCAATTAGAACATACCACCAAAACCGATACATCCGGTAAAAGGTTCTGATGTTTATGACAAAAAAAAAAACAGTGGAATTGAAAATCTCCGCATTATTTCGAATCGATTAAAAACTATAGTTTGTCGTAATGCAATAAGAGCTTGGCTTAAGAAAAATAAAATCTAAAATAAATTTAATTTATATTAACATGTAGTACGGAATCTTTGTATCACAAAAACGGCTCACATTTTCCTAATATATATACGCCATACACCTACTATTAAAAGCACACTATTATTAATAATTGAAATATATAATTATAATCTAAATTTATAGCAGTCTATGAATATACGACGAACGAAGGTCACCGACATAGCTCTCAAAATCTGCAAGCTTAAGTGGCAATGGGCAGACCATATTGCAAGGAGATCCGATGAGTGATGGTGATAGAAGGTTCTCGAAGGCCGCCATCCAACCATATTTTAAAATATTTAGCGTGTGTGTGTGTAAATAGATTTTATGTGTTAACTAATATGTGAACACCAACATCAACCTCTAAGTATCCCACTGAAGAACCTACTCAAAGTCTAGATCAGCTCGTCTGGGTAAGTACTGCAGCAGCCTTTCCGAAGACCACAGCTAAATAGCACTACTCTCAAGGAGTGTTGTGTTCTTGTGGTGAGTAAGGTGACCAGAGCCCCTGGGGGGGGGGATTAGGGATAGGGTCGGCAATGCGATTGCGAAGCTTCTGGTGTTGCAGGCGTCTATAGGCTACAGTAATCGCTTACCATCAGGTGAGCCGTACGCTAGTTTGCCAACTCAGTCGTATAAAAATAGGGGCCTGTGTATTATTCTTTATTTCCAGGCATTTACGCACTTGGTTCTATAACAATACGTTTTCGAATTCTACGTGATTTTAATAAAAAATATCCATATACTCTGACATTCACGTTAATAACATTTTAGAATGATTCAACCATTGCAGTGTGCAATGACCTTTTAAGTCTAAGAGATTTACTACAAATGACCAGTAGCCACGAAATAAGTCTTGCGAAATATGAGTAAGTCTTATTAAAATGACGTTAGTTATGTCCTTTGAATATTTCCTTTAATTGTATTGTTTTTAATCGGTTAGTAGTGCGTTTGAGTAAGTTCCAGGTATTTTATTTTAATCATTTATTTATTTATGCTGTGTGGTTACGGTATTTAAGAATATAGCCACCCATTCTCTTCCCGTGGGTGTCGTAAGAGGCGACTAAGGGATTACACAGTTCCACTACTATCTTGGAACTTAAAAAGCCGACCGATGCCGGGATAACCATCCAACAGCTGGCTTTGAAATACACAGGCCGAAGACGTGCAACAGCGTCTTCGGTGCGACAAAGCCAGCCCTGCGGTCACCAACCCGCCTGCCCAGCGTGGTGACTATGGGCAAAACACATGAGTTCACGCCATTTTTGGCGTAAACTTGTGTTGGCCTATGTCCAGTAGTGGACTGCGAAAGGCTGATGTGATGATTTATTTACTTAGATTTGCATACACACCCTCATTATTTATTATTTCAATGAAACATTTACATTTTATTAAACGACCGCTTTGGCGTAATAGTGCGTGTGCCGTGTCGGCAACGCCTAAACACCGACGCTCACGGGTTCCATTCCCGCTTCCCCGGTTGTTATCATGTACACCTGATAGCCATTCTTATTTATAATAGGAAATATATCCGCCAAAATCCTTCTCCTACACAGGGAAAGAGGCCTAAGGCATATGCCCAGCAGTGGGATGTTACAGACTGAAGCGTTACATTTACTTGACACAAAATTAAAAGTCCATTATGGACCGACGATCTACGTAAGATTGCCGGTGTATGGATGAGGATTGCGGAAAACCGGAATGTCTGGCGCGAACTCGGGGAGGCCTATGTCCAGCAGTGGACTGCAATAGGCTGAACTGACTGACTGAAAATTAAAAGTTCTTTCTTTCTCGATGATCTTTGATTTTTTTTATGTTGATATCGTGATATCTATCAACATAGTAAAATCAAATATCGGTTCTTTGTATTTTTAAGAGTTTATTTAATTGTATTTAATGTATTAATTTTAGAAATAAAGTATTAAGTATTTATAAAACATAATAAGCGCCCCCTTTACTTTAAAACTCATAACAAAATGTCAACCTAACAAGTATCAAATTACAAAAATCTTAATATTTTTTTTCTATAATCTGACGGCTTCATCTGACCGGATTTTAACCAATCCGACCGCATTAATAAAAAAAATAGTACCTAATAAACAAAAATAAAATATTCCGAAAAAAAATCAACAACAAACTTGAATATTCTGTTTTATTATACTTGATTGCACTAAAAACATTGACAGAGAATTTCATGTATAGTTGATAGCAAAGTTGGACTTATCCCTAGAAGAGATCTCTTCCAGTCAACCGATGGTCATGAGAGAGTGTCATATAGCGGAGTTAGGGTTGCCAGATGGCCGGAAAATCCGGAATTGTCCCGGAATTACGTGGCTTGTCCCGTGTCCAGGAATTATGGTTGATTGTGCCGGATTTCGAATACTACTAGTTTTCTAGCGATTTACAAAAAATATTATCAATTTTCGTATAATTTTCAACCGACTGAATTCGTAATCCTCAAATTGTCCCAGAAATGACATGCTCGAATTTGGCAACCCTAAGCGGAGTAACTACGTAAATAAAATAGCTAAATAACTGCTAAATAACTGTACACATACTTTATTTACATTTACTATAATTTATTTATAAACTTCTTAAATATGATGAATATTATATTATAAGGAAAAAGTCACACTTAGAAGACACTGCGTTACTATAAAAGGAAATGCGCAAACCGTGACGTCATCAAAAGGTAAAAATACACAAACAATTACCTAATAATTTCTGCGAGTAACCTTTAAGGCGTCAAGGTCTAAGGGCCGAACAAACGAGTCAATTATGTAATTTTATATATCATTATTATATCCAAACATGGCGGCGCCCACATGCGCGTGCAAAAACAGCTCGATACGCTAAGTGTACATTGTCTTTTATGGTGTCACATAAAATGTTTTGAGTTAGGAATGATTGGCTTTTTTGTTTATCGTCTTTGCGATAGTTTTTTTTTTTTTTTTTGTAATAGAAGTATGAAAGTTGTTTTCCCAGCTAATCATTTTTTTTAAACAAAAATATTTTAGCAATAAATAAAATTACATTCAAGTTGCTACAAATTTCTAAATAATCAAGGTAATGATTCTGTAACTAAATCAAAAAAATTGTAACACAATATATTCATCATCATCATCATCATTCCAGCCTATTGCAGTCCACTGCTGGACACAGGCCTCCACAAGTTCGCGTAAAAAATGCGTGAACTCATGTGTGTTGCCCATAGTCACCACGCTGGGCAGGTGGGTTGGTGACCGCTGGGCTGACTTTGTCGCACCGAAGACGCTGCTGCCCGTCTTCGGCCTGTGTTTCAATGCCAGCGGTTAGATGGTTATCCCGCCATCGGTCGGCTTCTTAAGTTCCAAGGTGTTAGTAGAACCTTGTTATCCCTTAGTCGCCTGTTACGACACCCACGGGAAGAGAGGGGATGGCTATATTCTTTGGTGCCGTAGCCACACAACATATTATAACACAATATATTATAATATTACAACTTTTTTTATTTAAGATTTATGCATATTTTCCAAAGATAATTTAAAGATTATTTTCATTTTCTTTACTACCAAAAGAAAATAAAAATGGTACTCTTTTATAAATTTCTTTTTTAGAAGTAAAGCTTTTTTTAACAATAAAAGAAGCTATAAGTACAAACAATCTATACTATTATTATAAAGCTGAAGAGTTTGTTTGTTTGTTTGAACGCGCTAATCTCAGGAACTACTGGTCCGATTTGAAAAATTATTTCAGTGTTAGATAGCCCATTTATCGAGGAACGCTATAGGCTATATATCATCACGCCAAGATCAATAAGAGCGGAGCACCTATGAATAATGTTTCAAAATCGGGGTTTTTTTTTCAAGTCACTATTCCACGCAGACTAAGTCGCAGGCATAAGCTAGTTATAATATAAAGCTCTTAAACTTAACGACCACAGTACGGTGAATTTATTTGTTAGACACCTAAAAACAAGTCACATCGAACTTGTGACAGCTAGTCCAACCCATTACTATAACTACTGTGCCAATCCATCTTCACATAACCTTAGGGTTCTATTTCTAAGATGTAAATATTAATCTGAAACACAATATAAATCAAATTAATTATAAAACGGTAACAAGTTAGTCAAGTTAGTTTCAAATTAGCCGTTATCACAGGATCAAAACGAAACAGTTAATACTGGGAATAGAACCCGTTACTGTCCATTGACCGTTGACCGATGTTAGTGGAACACAAGCTTTGACTACCGCTTTGTTTATCGACTTCAAAAAAGGAGGTGGTTGTCAATTTGACTAAATTATTTTTATGTACAAAATAAAGTAAAATAAAAACTTAAAGATGTAAACAACATTATTTTATAAATGCGTAAAAGATCCACTCACGTATTTGTATCCGCGGAATGTTTACAACGTGATAAAGCGATCAATATTTTTAACCAACTTGAATAGGGAGGAGGTTGTCAATTCGATTGCACAGTTTTATTTATGTGTGTTAATTTATGTTGAGTGCTTTTGATTTGTCCCCAACAGTACAATCACTTCTAATAATGTTTTCAAACAGTGATATGTTCCTGTTGGTGAGTAAGGTGACTAGAGCTTCTGGGGGGAATAGGAAGGCAACGCGCTTGCATTGCTTCTGGTTTTACAAACCTCTATAAGTTACGGTAATCGCTTACCATCAGGTCAGCCGTACGCTTGTTTGCCGACCTAGTTGTATAAAAAAATAAACAGACAGAAAGACATCTTAATAATTATAAAAAAGTATATAAATATTATTTACAGTCCGGTCCAATATTATCTTTATAAAGTCCTGACACTCAGAGATCGGTGAAAGCGATAAGGTCGCCTTAACAAACTTGTATACGTTTGTGTCCTAAATTAAATTATTCCTGTCATGTGTAATAAAGATCGAACAAAAGAGATAAGTCATAAAATTATTTTAACTAAGTTTTAAAAAAGGATAATAATTGTATTTTTGTACAACAAGAGCGATTGCACCAATTATTCATCATCATCACAGCAGCCTTTCGCAGTCCACTACTGGACATAAGCCTCCACAAGTTCACGCCAATAATGGCGTAAACTTATGTGTTTTGCCTATAGTCACCACGCTGGGTAGGCGGATTGGTGACCAAAGGGCTGGCTTTGTCGCACCGAAGACGCTGCTCGTCTTCAATTCGTTCAATTTCATCTTTCTTTGTTCGACATGTGGATTAAAGACATTTTGTTAATAGATTTTGAAGTAAAACTTCTTTAAGCACGCTGGACTTGGATAGTAAGCTGGTAAATGTGTGACGAGAGCGTTACGAAAAGTGTGATCGAGCGAGGCGAACGGAAGTTGAAAGGGAAATATAAGTTAGTAAAGATAGAAATAGAGAGAGTTACGTTACATATATCACTGTAGGGACAACAAAAGAAGTTTTACTTCAGTCGTGTGATCTAAAGTATGCTCGTTTCTAGTAATTTTCTGTAGAGTACATGTCGCACGCCTTAGACACGTGGCTAGATGACTATTTAGTTGTCATTTGGACAAGCATTAGGGTTGCCAAACTGTTGTAAATTTTAAAACTTAATATAATTAAAAAGTAAGTTAGAAATATTCATAGTAAATAAAAAATTGCAGAATGCTCCGTATTGGCTGGACACAGAAAGTTCCGAATGTGAGAGTACTCCAGCGCGTCGCCACTAGCCGGATGTTACTGCAAACCGTCAAGAAGAGAAAAGCCGAGTATTTGGGCCACGTCTTGAGACACGAGCGATACCAGCTGCTCCAAATTATAATGATGGGCAAAGTAGAGGGCAAGCGACGCGTTGGAAGAAGAAAAAAGTCCTGGTTGTGCAACATCCGCGAATGGATGAAGATCGCCAGCGTGGAAGAGCTGTTTCGCTTGGCACGAGACCGCGAAAAATTCGCTGAGCTGACGGCCAACCTCCAGTAGTGGAGAGGCACAAGAAGAAGAAGAAATAAAAAATTATTTATTTCAGTCGTTAATTATCTATACTAATATTACAAAGCTGAAAAGTTTGTTTGTATAAACGCGCTTATTTCAAGAACTACTAATTTAAATGGAATAATTATTTTTGTGTTGGATAGCCCATTCACCGAGTTAGGCTATAGGCTATTTTTCCTATAATAAACGCATGTGAAACAGCGGAATACACGCGTTTAGAACATTTAACTTTGTTCGTGATTTTTTTCTCTCACCACGGAGCTCCTTAAGTATTTCTTTACATCTACATTCCGAATCTGTGGTAGCATTATATTTAACTTAATTAATTTTTGAGTTTATGATTAATTCAATAATATAAATTTAAACTAACATTTTGTTAAGGTTTTTGATTTTATTTTATACAATTGATTAAACTTTTTTACTAAATCAAGTTTAAAGTTTGACACTAGCATTACACACATGAGTTCACGCCAATTTTGGCGCGAACTTATGGAGGCCTATGTCCAGCAGTGGACTGCTATAGGCTGAAATGATGATGATGATGATGATGATGACTAGCATTAATCAGCTAAAAATAACACTATGATATAATAATATATATTAATTAAGTTGTAACAGCCCTTTAGGATTCAATCGAGTTGCAAAACGGTTAAGAATGCCGCATCGCCCACCACCCCGGCGAAGTGTAGCCGGTGCGGTGGGCGGACTCGTGACGGTGACTGCTCCTATTGCTTGAATGAAGATATTATTTTTATTGAAGTTATACTTTTTTGGCGCGTTAGCGGAAAATGATGAGCGTAATTACGATGCGCGCGCATACCGACACAAAAAACCGACACCCTGAAGTTAGCTAGTCAACGAAGAAGAAATTAGCAACGTGAAGTTAGCTAGCCAATGAAGTATAACTTCTTGCGTGTGTACATAAGTACACACAGACACTTTTTAATGCTCTTTCTGATACATGACAGCGTGATTCTCATTTTGAGAGTTCTCATATATCGACGTGATGAGTATGTATTATGAATGGTGTAAGTAAAATAAAGGTGTTTTGAATCGACGAAATATATGTACGCGCGTAATTTCCGTACGACTGCATAAAATAGGATGATTCCTTTTTTTTAACCGACTTCAAAAAAGGAGGTGGTTACTCAATTCGACCGTATATTTTTTTTTCGTGTATGTTCGGGGATAACTTCGTTCGTGTATGTTTATGAACCGATTTTGATAATTCTTTTTTCGTTGGAAAGGAAATATCCCTGGTGTAGTACCATGATAAATAAACCAGGATCTGATGATGGAATCCTAGAGAAATAGAGGGAAACTCGAAAATTCGCATAACTTTTTACTGGGTGTACCGATTATGATGATTTTTAATTTAATCGACAGCCGATGTTTATCATGTGCTCACATTTAAATTTCATCGAGATCTGATTACAACTTTTAGAGTGAGTGATCTTTGATAATGCGTATTAATTTGACTATTTTTTCGTCTACCTACGTTGTATTACTTGTCGATATAATTGAAGTCGGTTCTTTTTTCGTTTGCCTGCAAAAACAATTATTGTTATCGTTATTGTTAATACTAGGTTTGTAGGAAAGAAAAAAAATTGAGTGTGTGCTTAAGACCGCACGGCAGAAGTGATAACTTCATTGTGAATATTTTAAACACAGCGAGAACAGTGAAGAGCAGATGCCTGTATCTTATCTTAAATCACAGACAACACATAAATAAAGTTCAACATTTTCTTATCTCTAATACTACGTATGAATCACACAAATTACATGTACATACATGTCCATGGCAGCCATTAGTGTAATTGCCTCGTTTATAATCGACCACGATTCATTAAAAACGATTTTAGTATAAAAACAATTATGTCTGCGTAGGTGGTAAATAGTATACTAGTGCTACATTAATATTATATAGGAAATGGTACAGACTATAATAATTATAGACATGTGATTTTTTTGACTTGGTTCACTGGCCCTGGTCGACTGGGTCTGCTCCGGTTCGATTCTCACTTGATCCTGGGTGTAATATTTGTATTACATTATTTCTATCTATATTTATAAAATAATTGTAGCTACATCAGTCGGCTGTTACCTATAGGTAACACAGGCATTTAGTTGCTTAGTTATATATATACTGGCTCACTCCTCCCACCCCCGGAAACTTAGGGGTATGAAAATAGATGTTGGCCGATTCTCAGACCTACCCGATATGCACACAAAATTTCATACAAATCGGTCAGCCGTTTTGGAGGAGTATAAGTACCTCGATCTTACATAATATCGCAATTAAATAATACTGCTTTCAAGCAGTGTTGAGTTCCTGTGGTGAGTAACCTTACTACGATACTTTTAGAGATGAAGGCGTCTATAGGATACGGTAATTGCTTACCATCAGGTAAGCCGTAGGCTCGTCTGCCGGCCTAGTTGTTTAAAAAAAATATAGATTAAAGTGCAGAATTTAAAATTAAAAAATTGTTTTCTGTGTTAGGTATCACTAAATTATAATTATATTAAAAAAAAATACCAAAAATAGGTTTAACTAAATTATTACCCTAAAGTTGTTTCATATTTGAACAAAAATCTTATGAGCAAGTTTTATGTAATTTATGTTTTTTTTATTATTATTATAGCTGCCTACAGCTGGTAATAATTAAAACTGGCAGTGTCACTTTAAAACCTTCTAAAACTTAATTTGGACCGACTATTTTCCTTCGTTAAATATAAATAAATAAAAAATGGCCGAGTGTCAAACTTCAATGAGCGCACTCTGTGACAAGCAGTCAAATGTCGCCATATAAAAGTTTTATCAATAATCAACTTCCATGTACTAGCTTTTTAAATTGCATTACCTATTTAAACCTTTGCTTTTCAAATTATTGTTTAATCATAATTTTTATAACCACTGCGAAATAGTCAAAGTAGGTGACACAACAGTAAACTAACATAAGTCGAAATCGGAAAAGGCAGCCTTATCTTTAAGATCCCTCCCAGACAACTAGGAGGACGGGCGTAAAAGAATATGTGAAATGGCGCAAATTTCAACATAAAAATCAATAAATAATATTGTTGAATGAAAATGTTCTCAAATTATTTTAAAAAGATACTTGACTTAATAAAATCAAAATAAAAAATAGCTTTATTTAAGAAAGCGTTAATGATGATTCAGTGAGAAGCTACCACCGATTCGGAATGTTGATTCTGCGGAAAGGAACTAAAACCAACTCGAAATAACACTCATACCACTTCCAACAATATTTTATGCTAGTTGACATCCAAATCAAAACAAATCAAATCAAATCACTTAATAATATTCCGTTTAACATGTTCACTGAAGATTTATTATAATTATTTCTATCTATATTACTATGTTAATATATAATTAGAACGCAAAGCACTTTATATACAACTTAGTAAATGATCTTTTAATGTTTACCAAAAATGGTTAATTATTTACTCGACTCTATGTAATTGCTTATGTAAATCTTTGTATTTATTTGTATGTTCTTAGTACTTAATATTCAAATAGTATATGAAAAAAAAGGTTTTATATGAAGGACCAGCCCGTTGGCACAGTTTTTAGTGGCTCTGCTTTTTGCTCCAGGGGTTTCGGTTCCCGCCTGAGTCTAGGTGTAATATTCGTATTTATTTAAATATATGTTGTTTTCTAGTGATTACGCGAATTACTCATTATATTGATAAAATTTTTTCGGATTTTATAGCGTTTTATTAATTTTATTTGATGCTCGACGTTTATTAATATATTAATTATTTCTATGTATATTTATCAAAAAATATCTAAATATATCAGCCAGCTGTTACCTATAACGCAAGCATTAAGTTGCTTACCATAGGAACAGTCGACCGTGTGTGTGTGTAATAAGATTATTTATTTATTTAATATTTATATATTTTAATATTGACGATGCGTTGGCGCAACGGTCACAGCAATGGTTTGTGGCTGCTGCGCTGGCGGTTGGGTTCGATGATTGGCCATACAGATGTTTGCCTTGGTCTGGGTGTTTGTGCAGTCCTTATGGGTCTCCCCACCGTTCTTCGGAGAGCACGTTAGGCCGTCGGTCCCGGTTGGTTATAAATACCTGATAGCGATCGTTACTCATAGGGAATAAATCGACCAACACGCATCGGAGCAGCGTGGTGGATTAAGCTCTGATCCTTCTCCTACATAGGGAAAGAGGTCTATGGCTAAATTGCACCAACAATCCGCAGACATGCACCGTATTTACGAGTATATAACAAAACAATATATAAAATAAAAATATACATGAGAAGTAAATAAATAGCCGTCGTAAACAGACTAATCGACCCGAGCGATCACTCACGGTAATTGACTACTGACTACTTTATTAGTTTTAAAGGATGGTAATGACTTACATTGATTTAAACTTGCATACATTACATTTAACATTCGTTGAATGTGACACTTTAGAGGTCGAGCGTGCTGGAATGTTTACCCGACTGCACTACAGGAGTGTAATAATTTCTTTAAAGAGTTTATGGGAACACATTTACCTCTTTGTAAATAGTTTTTTAACCGACTTCCAAAAGAGGAGGAGGTTCTCAATTCGACTGTATTTTTTTTTATGTTTGTTACATCAGAACTTTTGACCGGGTGGACCGATTTCGACAATTTTTTTTAATCGAAAGGTGGTGTGTGTCAATTGGTCCCATTTAAATTTATTTGAGATCTAACAACTACTTTTCGAGTTGTATCTAATAATGCGTTTTTACTTGACGCTTTTTTCGTCGACCTACGTTGTATTATACCGCATAACTTTCTACTAGATGTACCGATTTTGATAATTCTTTTTTTTGTTGGAAAGAGAATATCCCTAGTTTGGTACCATGATAAGGAAACTAGGATCTGATGATGGGATCCCAGAGAAATCGAGGGAAACTCTCGAAAATACGCAATAACTTTTTAATGGGTATACCGATTTTGATAATTTTTGATTTAATCGAAAGCTGATGTTTATCATGTGGTCACATATAAATTATATCGAGATCTGATAACTACTTTTTGAGTAATCTTTGATAACGCGTAGTTACTTGACTATTTTTTCGTCGATCCACGTTGTATTACTCGTCCATGTAATTGAAATCGGTTTTTTTTTCGTTTGCGAGCAAACACAATTATTTGTAATAGACTTACAAATTATATGTAATAGAATATATAGATTGTAGAGATGAGTGGGTATTAACAACGCTTGCTTTCATACTGGATGTATTGACGATTGACAAGTTAATACTAATTATTCTGATAAACAATTTATAAAAGAGTAACTGTTGAGTTTCCTGACCGCTATTTTCAGCACAGGGTACATTTCGAATCCCATGATTGCAACACATTAAAGCACATTTCGTACTATTCCTTACTCGTTTGTGTAAAAACTATCCAATAATTTAATGTTAACCTGGATATGTTTATAGTTTTTTTTTTTTTGTTATGTAACTAGGTCGGCGAACAAATGAACGGTCCACCTGATGGTGAGTGGTTACCGAAGCCTATCGACGCGTGCAACACCAGAAGAATCGCAAGCGCGTACAAGGGGGTAGGTTACCCTCCCCAGGGTAACCTACCCCCAGGTTAACTGACTTCAAAGAAGGAGGAGGTTACTCAATTCGACCGTATATATATATTTTTTTATGTATGTTCGAGGATAACTTCGTCGTTTATGAACCGATTTTGATAATTATTTTTTTCTTGTAAAGGAGATATCCCAAGTGTGGTACCATGATAAGGAAACCAGGATCTGATGATGGAATACCAGAGAAATCGATGTAAACCCTTGAAAATCGTAGTGACGACTAGTGCGTTTGTTATTTTCGTTTCCGAGCAAACAATTATTGTTCGAAATGTGAATACTTAAAGTGCTGTAAATTGTTTGTTAAAAGGAGTGTTTAAATCGCTTCAGCCTGTAATATCCCACTACTGGGCATAGACCTCTTTCCCCATGTAGGAGAAGGATCAGAGCATAATCCACCACGCTGCTCCAATGCGGGTTGACGGATATATTCCCTACTATGTGTAACGATCGCTATCAGGTGTACATGATAACAACCGGGGCCGACGGCCTAACGTGCTCTCCGAGGCACGGTGGGGAAACCCACTAAACTGCACAAACACCCAGACCACGGCAAACACCTGTATGGCCAATACAAATGTTTGTCATGTGCGGGGATCGAACCCGCAACCGCCAGCGCAACAGGTACAATCCACGGCTGTGACCTCTGCGCCAACGCGGCGTCAGTGAATAAATAAATTATTATTATTACTTCCCTAGTCGGGCGGCTCCAGATTTTGAGCAGGACACTTCCTGCTCTGCCCTACCATAGTTAAAATGATACATCAGTTTAATATAAACCTATGTATATATGTAATTGTTATATATGCAAAATATTTCATATTTCTAAATTCCTACTGGAATTACTCAGTCAAAACCTTACACAAAACAAGACAAAGCAGTTATGTAATAACGACCTATATACATACATGTTCATTCACTATTTAGTCTACATTCTAGAACATATTATATCTCCAAGTAATTGCCGACGAAGCACATATATCTCAATTGCACAGCGACGAGATCTCAATCAGCAGAAACTAGATACCGCCGAAGACATATTCCTAAACAAGTAACAATTACACAAGTGTTCTCTGAATTAAAAAAAAAAATATATATATTGCTTTATTATGCTATGTTGGTAAACAAGTATAAGATCCACCTGATGGTGACCAGGTACCGTAGCCAATGGCAACCTGCAACAATCAATACAGCATTGCAAGATCTTTGTCAACCCTAGCCTCAATCCTCCTCTGGCTACATTATGACGAAGAGAAGCACCAGTTTGTTTAACCGATTTCCAAAAAAGGAGGAGGTTCTCTGTTCGATTAGATTTTTGTTTACGTATGTTACCTCAGAATTAATTTGATTTATATTATTAACCGACTTTTAAAATAAGAGGCGGTTCTCAATTCGATTATATTTTACTCAAAACTTTTAACAGGGTAGACCGATTTCGATGATTTTTTTAAATCGAAAGGAGACGCGTGTCATGTGGTTACATTTAAATTTAATTATAATCTAACAAGTACTTTTCGAGCTATATCTAATAATGCGTATTTACTTGACTATTTTTTCATCTACCATCTACGTTGTATTACCGCATAACTTTTCACTGGGTGTACGATGCACCAGATGGTAAGCTTTTACCGTAGCTTATAGACGCTTGCAATACCAGAAGCATCGCAAGCGTGTCGTCGACCCTACCCCCCCCCCCTCCAGGAGCTCTAGCCACCACAGGAACGCAACCCTACCTTAGTGCGGTATTACTTAGCTAATCTACTGTCAGGTTTAAGTATTTCACAAGACGGGCTATATTGTTATCTAATAGAGTCTCATATAAAGTACTTTCCCGTGGGTGTCGTAAGAGGCGACTAAGGGATAACAAGGTTCCACAACCATCTTGGAACTTAAGAAGCCGACCGATGGCGGGATAACCATCCAACTGCTGGCTTTGAAATACACAGGCCGAAGACGGGCAGCACCGTTGGCACAAGGGCAGCACCGTCTTCGGTGCGACAAAGCCAATACTGCGGTCACCAACCCGCCTGCCCAGCGTGGTGACTATGGGCAAAACACATGAGTTCACGTTATTTTTGGCGTAAACTTGTGGAGGCCTATGTCCCGCAGTGGACTGTATAGGCTGTAATGATAAAGTACTTTCCCAGTCGACCTGCTCCTAACTTCAAAAACGATATTACCTGCTGTGCCCCAGGTCTTACACTTAAGCTTTGTTTATCTGTGCAATAAATCTCCATATGAAGTCGCGGACAGCATCTAGTATTTAACAATTATTAGTAGAACCGATAAAATTAATATTTCAATGCAATGCGCAAATATGTCATCACACAACGCTAGGTCGTGTATCAAAACGAGAACGATTTCATTGTACCTGTCAAGAGTTTGACTCATTCCTTCGTTTAATGGAATGTTCTTAATCATTCGGTTTAATTAAAACGAACCCAAGCTAATAAATTGGTATATAATCATAATTTTATATAAATGTTAAAGCCATTGTGCACAGAATGTGACCGAGTAGAAGATACATATCATGTTTTAATGGAATGTGTGCGAATCGAAACTGAAAGAAGTTTTTTTTTTATGCAGTACCCAGAATATAATTTAAATAGTGTGGGGGTATTCAAAAGTATCTTGGCTTCTCCAACTTCTGAAGAGGCTAGAAATGTTTATAAATTAGTCCTAATATATTTAAAGAGACGATTTTGATTTAGTTAAGAACGATGGAGGTGACGTGTCACTGTGTGACATAACCTCCAATTTTTTTTTAAGAAAAAAAAATGTTAAAGTTATTGCAAAAGGCTTCGGTTCAAGTATATGGATATTAATAGTTTAGGTAATAAATATGACCTTTTTGTTAAATATAATTAAAACAATTTCATATCGTATTCTCATTTCACATTTCTTGTCTCAAATCGATTCCCACCATTATGAATTATTACTATTGCCATTAATGAAACAGTTTTTAATATAAAAATCGAATGATAGAGCTCTTTTTAACCGACTTCCAAAAAATGAGGAGGTTCTCAATTCGACTGTATTTTTTTTATATATACTACTTCAGAACTTTTGACTTGGTGGACAGATTTCGACAAAAAAAAATGGTTAAAATTTAAATTTTTTATTAAAAAGGTGGTGCGTGTCATTTATTCCCATTTAAAATTTGAGATCTAACAATTACTTTTTGAGTTATATCTAATAATGCGATTTTACTTGACTATTTTTTCGTGTACCTACGTTGTATCGATATAATTGAAGTCGGTTTTTTTTTCATTTGCGAGCAAATACAATTATTCAAGTAAAATTTTTCAAGACTTGGGGAGTAATCTGGTGAATGCGTGACGAGAGCGTTACGAAAAGTGTGATCGAGACGAACGAAACAAGAGCGAGAGGTACGAGCTCACATTTTTTCTCTCTTTCTCTCATACCCAGTTACGTTTCATATATCTAAGACACAGTGCATGTCTATTGTGCACAAGTTTTACATCAGTTGTGTGGTCTAAATCACACTTGTTTTTTTTTCTTGTAATAAAAGTACATATAAATAATACTCATATACATAAAGATACACCTAGACTCAAAGCATAATACTATACACAACCTTTGTAGTAATAACTTGGTCAATAAAAATTGTTCCAACGGGCTAGTCAAATAAATTAAATTAGTTAAGTCAGTTGTTCAGCTACCCGCATAATAAAACAAATCAAATTTAGCCTGATTCCCATAACAATAAGCTGCCCCCCGACCGACAGCCGCGCCATCTGCAACCCATGACATTGCGTAACACCATGTGATTTGTAGGGTTGCCCATGGATATTAAAAATTAGTTAATTTAAGTTAAATAATTGTCGTGGATTCTTTTCCCGCATATGGCTAAG
The DNA here is from genome assembly GCF_905220565.1 of Melitaea cinxia. Classification (NCBI taxonomy): domain Eukaryota; kingdom Metazoa; phylum Arthropoda; class Insecta; order Lepidoptera; family Nymphalidae; genus Melitaea; species Melitaea cinxia. Next base: position 13,945,777 of record NC_059413.1, on the reverse strand, counting down.
GATCATTAGTGTCTGTCGTGATCTAGGTGTTTGTGTCTGTGTGTTGTGTGTGTGTGTTTCTCAGACACAGGTGTAAACCCTAGTGGAGAACATTTTTCATTGCGTTTATATAGCCATAATAAAAATTATAATTAGAATTTTTTCTTATCATAACGAAATTGGACCAGTATGTAATAAACGGGTTCCACTGCTCCGCTTCACAGCGGGTAGTCGGATAATTTCTCTACTAATACAGTAACTAAGCTGTGAGATATTCTTTAGTAATTTATTAATTACTAGTTTGTACCCGCGGCGTCACTCGCACTAAATTATTTTTAGTAAAAAGTTTCCTATGTTACTTCTAATACCTACAAGAACACGTGTACAAAGTTTCATGATGATCGGTTAGGTAGTTTTTACGTGAAAGCGTATCAAAAAAACTTAAATTCACATTTATAATATTAGTAGGGATTATTTGACCACTTATGTACAGAGATCAACAAAAATCTTATTTATAACATAATTAATTTCAGTTCCAAGACATGGAATGACATTGTATCTTAACTTCTGAAATAGGAAAGGGGAGGTTAATTAACTACGCGGACTCAACTGGGGTAAACTGGAATCTTATATAATCTCATTTAAGACTCGGGGGAAGACTAATTGACAAATTCTCGTCAACTTTAATGGTTATATTTACACATTAATTACAGTTTAAGTCGCTCAATAGGTGCAGCAAAATGTTCCTGAATTCTACAAAATGTCACGTTTTACCGATTTCTTATAAAACCTAAAGTCTTAATAATATTGATATCTTAACATATAAGTTTAGTTATCTAGGATTATAACATTCTTTTTTGTAATTTTTTTATTGATCAACAGCGGCAACTGTGTCAAAACATCGCATTAAATTAAATGATAAAATCAGCTTTAATCTAGCAATTAAGACTAATATAGCATGCGATCTTGAAGTATAATAGGAAAAAAGCTCAAGTCCGAAAATCAGTAATATATAGTTTTAAAACTACACTATCGACAGCCCTAACACCCGCATGTGTGTAAAAAAATTAAATTAAGGCGTGTAATACATACATACATTCATAGACACATACACATCTCATGTTTGGATGTTCGAAGTCCTCATCAACTTAACAGAAATCTTAAAAAAATAAAAATATTTGTAAAATTTTGTTAACTGTCGTAACATAAGTTAACCATCAGTTTGTATTACTAGTTGATGTGTGCGGTTTCACCTGCATTTAAATTTTAGATAAATTTGTAATTAAATCCAACGCTTATTAAATTTTGTATTTTTTTTTATACAATTAGTCTTAGTTCTAACTCTCTCTTTTAAAATGGGGTTAGGGCTATCTCACTTAATTTACCTTACTTGAGGTATCTTACTGTAACTCTGCAGGGAAACTTAAAATTTTTAACAAATAATTATTGCTGTGACCTATTTTAATAAGGTAATCAAATTATAACACTTTTTTTGTACGTGGGGAAAATCCATCATGGATAGCCTCCAGTGGGGGGGCGCCAGAGGGTTATGTCAGACTCCTACTGACTAAAAAAACCACCACGTGTGAGCAGTCGTCCGCCTGGGTGGAATTAAAATAATAAAACACTAGCTCAGACTTGTAACAGCAATTAACCTTCTGTTAAAATACACGTGTTAAATGCTTTGGCTTTAGCTAGGATTTCAACCTAATTTTAACTGAGGTAGGGCACAGCAGGAATTTCCTGCTCAAAATATGGAGCAGCCCGATTGGGGTAGTACCTCGACCTTACAGAAGACCACAGCAAAATAATACTGTTTTCATGCAGTATTGTGTTCCTGTTGGTGAGTAAGGTGACCAGCTCCTGGGGGGGATTGGGGATTGGGTCGGCAATGCGCTTGCGATGCTTCTGGTGTTGCGGGTGTCTATAAGCTACGGTAATCGCTTACCATCAGGTAAACCGTACGCTTGTTTGCCGACCTAGTGACATTAAAAAAAAAAACCTAACTAACCTTTTTTAACAGGTTTTATTATTAGTCTCGAAGTCAACGCCAAGGAAAATTCCATATTACATTTCATTTACGAAAGATCGATACGAATTTCAGTTATTCCTAAAGCTTTTTAAAATATTATAAAATTAAATTCCAAAATAGCTTTATAGTACACCATATCACCGTTATTGTGCGCCAAAATATTCCTTATTTTGTAGGGATCAGAGATTAAATTTGTGTTACAGGGTATGATTAAAGATGTCTGCCTTTACATGGATTAACGATGGCCTAAAGAAAAGTTTTATTTACTATTAAATTTAACGTGGATCGTTAAATTTTTAACGCTGTAAACAGATTTTGTGCTCTCGAAACGGGTTTAGTTTATGTTGGGTGCATTTCCTTGTATAATGACACAAACGATCTTTGCCAAACGCGAAGACGAGATAATCGCTTACGATTCAGCTGTAATATCCCATTGCTGGACATAGGCCTCTTTCTTCATAAAGGAGAAGAATCGGAGCTTAAATCACCACGCTAGTCCATAGTGGGTCAGCAGATATAATCCCTACTATGTGAAATTATCGCTATCAGGTTTTTATGATAACAATCGCTACCAACGACTTTATATACTCCCTACATGGATGTAGTGCTCTTAAGAATCCATTAGGTTTTTCTTATATTTAATTTTTATATAACATGTTCTTATGTTTATTTCTAAAAACAAAAAAAAATATTTGAAAATATCTACTCCGAGCGAAAACCATAAACCATGCCAGATACGCCATGCCATGCCATGATAAGAGATTCATTAAACCAGTCCCATCTCACCGTAACCCAATCTCTTGACGAACAAATGATACAATCAAAACTATGAATAATTCAAAAATGAAGTTCATCGCATCAAACGCAGATGAACAAACACACACATACGCACCCGCTAAACTAATAAACCCAGATGCACATGAGTCAGGACCGCGCGACGACGCCTTTACAAACATAGACCGCTAGTGATGTTACACGGTGTATCGATATGCTTGATTTATATTAATTTCCCTTGCACACCGAAATTTCAATTTCCCGACATTGTCCTGAAAATAAGACACACATTTCGGTGATACATCTTTATTTATACAATATTAAAACATATGTTTTAATATTTTATTTTATAATTTAATATGTAAATTTTGAAGGTTATAAACTTAAAATTTACGATACCAATTCAAAATGAAATATGAGTTTTGACAGTCTATTTAATCAACAAAGAAATATGCTATTAATTTATCCCATCTTAATCTTAACTTATTTTTACACAACACATTACATGATAATATATTTTTAAGAAATATTTTATCTAAGAATATTCTCGATAACAACACTTTTGTTGACAATATTTTCATAAAGCGAATTGTTCGATGTTCGCCATACGCTCTCGTATGTAAGTATGTAGTATACACACAAAAATACACTAGTGATGTTACAAGTATTAATAAATATCGATTCTACTAGTAATTTAAAAAATTCGAGTTAGTAAAATATCGATTTAATCCTTAGTTAACTAGAATCAATCACCAGATGAACTAAAATAGTCAAAAAGTAGTTTTAATTTACTAAGTGGTAGTTATTAACTAGTAGTTAAAATTGTTTTTTTTTTTAAAAAAATTGATACGAAATTATTCAATATATAAACACTAAATTGATATAATAAGTACGACTACGACTTACCACCGATTCGGAATCTAGACTCTGCAGAAAAGAATCAGCAAGACACTTCGCAACATACTTTTAAAAAAATATTATAAAAATATACTATCCCATATCCCTTAATCCTACAAATATTATAAATGTGAAAGTTTCTGAGGATTTATGTATGTATGTTCGTGTGTATGTTTGTTACTCTTTCACGCAAAAACTACTGGACTAATTTTAACTATATGGTATGTAGATAGCTAGATATCTAGATTAACACATCGGCTTCGTTACACCCCGACATTCCCATGGGATCGAAATTAGGCAGGTGAAACCACGTGACGAAGCTAGTAAATTGATAAAAATCTATGTGAAAGATTACTTACTTAGAACGCCGAAGCGGCGTATTCACTCAATACCTGTAAAAGAAAGAAAATTTATCGACAAGTAATAATATAAAAGGCTTAAGAGCCATTTCACAATTTTACGCTCTGCAAGTTTAGGTAAATTTGGTCGCATCGCGCGAGTCGTACGAGCCGCGCGATCTTTGTGCTAGTACGTATAGTGTGACAACCAAAAGGTCATCGTGATCATTTTCTGGTGTATAATAAAAATTACAACTATGGTATAAAATGTTTTTTACATAATTAATTTGTTAAAAATTTCAAGTATGTTATATAACAACAGTCAATAAATTTAAAAAATAAATAAAAAAAAAAACAATTTTATGAAACAATTTTTTTTAAATTGATTTAGTTTTTTCAGTTTACGAATGAATCTAATATTTACGATATGAATAAAAAAGCATTTAATGACATCGACACCGACAAACATATTAATTAACAAATAACAAGACAAACAGATTGAAATGCCTATTTGTATTGATAGTGTGAGAAAAGAAAATTAAATTATACATTTGTTTACAGAAATTATCATTATATTATTTTACAGTCATTTTCGTAATATGTTTATTTTATTTATATTTCATTATGAAAGTATCAAATGCGTTTTATCCGCTATAACAACAGGCGCTTGGCGCGTGTGAGCGAAAGAGACGGCTGCGCAGAATTTGGCGTGGACCTTACCTCTAAGAGCGCTAGCGCTCGACTGATTTACCGGGCTTGATGCGTGGCAATATATACTATCTTTTTATTATTTAATATAAAATGTATTAAAAATAATTACATCTTTTAATTATTTTTTTGTATTCCTTAATGATGTAAGTTTACTTTGATGAAGATAGTTCGTTAAAATTTCTTAGTTTTCTAAGAGAAATATCGCTTTTAAAATTGTACTTATTTGGAAAATATTCGTAACTTTAAATTTTTTTTATCGTTTAATAGAGATACAAATGGAATAAAAATCTATGATAGTGGACAACAAAATTATATTCCACATATTATGATATTTTTTTAAAATGGTTTCAACGTAGAGGTTATTGAAAAGTAGGACTTCAAAGTATACATTGCGACCGTTTACCCAGGGAGGAGGCTGATGAAAAGGTTAATAATTTTATACACATAATATAAATCAAAATCTGATCTGACTATGGACTACAACAAAGGTTGCTCTATTATATTTCAAGAATATAAATTACATTATTGCATCCAACACTGAGATTAACGACGTCAAAATATTACAATTTCGCGGATTGTTACCGATTTTTGTGAAATGGCTCTTAACGTTAAATTCTTAGTTAACATTAATTATATTAATTAAAAAATATACATAAATTAAACAAAAGCTTAGCAAATAATAAAATAATAACTAAAAATTTAATTGACCAGTTATTAGACAGACCAAATAAAATACTCGTAAAGAATTGATGTAAAATAACTTTTCAATTATAACATAAATCATGTTGAATGACGGTTACGTTATTCATTCTAAAAGTTCATTATTTAAACAATAATAATCTAATATATAAAATTCTCGTATCTGGATTTTTGTAGTTAAACTCCTCCGAAATGGCTTGACCGATTCTCATGAAATTTTGTGTGCATATTGGGTAGGTCTAAGAATCGAACAACCTCTATTTTTCATCCCCCTAAATGTTAAGGGTAGTCCACCCCAAATTTTTTTTTTATTTTAATTTTCAGATATATTATTTATTTTTTATTTTTTTTATGATATAACATTAAAAAATACACACAACCTTAAATTTTCAACCCTCTACGATCAACCTCTATATTTTATTTGTTAATTATAAACTTTAATTTTTTTGGCAAGATTTTTATTTTTATTTTGTGATGACAGAATAAAAAAAAATAATATTGCTCTTAATTTTCCACTTCTCTACGATTAACCTCAATTTTTCCATCGCAATTTTTATTTTATATTATTTTTAATAATTTCCTTTAATTGTGATTTTTTTCTCAATTCAATTTGATCTCCTGCCTTCGCCGGTCGATAACTATCAATCGATCAGTTATCCCCGCTAGATGTCTACCGTTGTCACCTCTCATCCAGCAAACATCACGGAGTAGGGATGAGAATGAAGCCGGTCTCCTGTCTCTCTATGCCGTTTTCTCGGTCTTTTTTTTTGGTTTTATTTGTGTATCGATCGTAGCAAAGACTGTTATACGTATTATTTTAATTTTTCTGTGCACTAAATGAAGCATTCTTTCATTGTCTACAACGGGACTTCGATTATAAATAAATCCCCGCAAATTATAGTAGATAGTTTATTGGCAAACTAACGTTTGCCGGGTCAGCTAGTCTTTTATATAAAATTCTCGTGTCACAATGTTAGTTACAATACTCCTCCGTAACGGCTGGATCGATTTTTATGAAATTTTGCCTGCATATCGGGTAAGTCTGAGAATCGACTAACATCTACTCTTCATGCCCCTAAGTTATAAGGAGGTGGAAGATTAAGGGATTTAATAACATATATGGCAAAACAACGTTTGCGGGGTTAACTTATATAAATGTGTTTCTATATCCAGCGTCTATTCAATGAGATAAGGTTTTATCTAGGCTATTTCGCTTCAGCCTGTAATATTCTACTACTAAGCATAGGCCTCTTTCCCCATGCAGGAGAAGGATCAGAGCTTAATCCACCACGCTGCTCCAATGCGGGTTGGCGGATATTTTTATTTTATTTTATTTATTAGGTGTGCATGATAACAACCGGAACCGACGGCTTAACGTGCTCTCCGAAGCACCCACAAAGACTGCACAAACACCCAGACCACGACAAACACCTGAATGGCCAATTCAAAAGTTTGTCATGTGCGGGGATCGAACCCGCAACCGCCAGCGCAACAAGCACAATCCATGGCTGTGACCGTTGCGCTAGGCTATTTATTCGTTGCAAATCATTTTCTAAAAGCTTCATTATAAACTGGCTTCTAATTTTATTTAATAATTTTAGTAAAAGTTAGCCTACGGATGCTTTACACTAATACCATAACAACCGCTTTGTCAACCCTACTCCCGCTGTCCACGCAGTGCATACCCAAGACTTTTTTTTTATAAAACTAGGTCGACAAGCAAGCTTACGTCTCACCTGATAATAAGCAATTACCGAAGCCTACAGACGCCTGCAACACCAGAAGCTTTGTAAGCGCGTTGTCGACCGTACAACCAAGTCACCCAGGAGTTGTTGTCACCTTACTCTACACAAAAACACACTTCCGCTTGAGAGCAGAATCATTTAGCTGTGATCTTCTGTAAGGTCGAAGTACTTCCCCATTCGGACTGCTCCAGATTTTAGGTTAAATAGTTCCTACCCTACTTAAAATAATTATCCTATATTGTATTTACATTTATTTACGACACATTGTTAGAATATATGTCAACACTCAAATAAATATTTAGAACAACTCCGATACAATTTTCATTAATGTCAAAACCAAATTATAACAAATCGTAATGTATTAATTTATCTTAATATAAAATTAAGCCTACAATAAATTTGCAGAAATATGTGTCAAAAGGCAGTAAAATCAGAGACATAAGCCAGTGGGTAATAATTTATTAGACTGTGGGCCGATTTCACGATCAAATTTTATCCTGCACATAAGTTACGAATAGACTTTAAAAGCTGGAGGTAGAATAGGCCACTAGGATTTGTTTAGCTTTAATTATAAAACCACAACTCTTATATTTACATTTGCGAATAGAAATATATCATAATAAATTAAATCTATAGTAAAAATGGTAGGGCACAGCAGGAATTTCCTGCTCAAAATATGGAGCAGCCCGACTGGGGTAGTACCTCGACCTTACAGAAGATCACAGCTAAATAATATTGTTTTCAAGCAGTATTGTGTTCCTGTTGGTGAGTAAGGTGACCATAGCTCCTGGGGAGATTGGGGATTGGGTCGGCAACGCGCTTGCGATGCTTCTGGTGTTGCAGGCGTCTATAAGCTACGGTAATCGCTTACCATCAGGTGAGCCGTACGCTTGTTTGCCGACCTAGTAACATAAAAAAATATATATCACGCTGTGTGGCTACGGCAGTAAAGAATAGTGTTGCCCAAATGCAAGAACAAGACGAGACTTAGCCAGTCTTGGTCTTGGTCTTGCGCCAATACACCTGGTCTTGGTCTTGGTCTTGGTCTTGCGCTCCCAGTCTTGGTCTTGGTCTTGGTCTTGCAGCAAGAGTCTTGCAAGTCTTGCAATTAGCTATTAGTCTATTACTATTTATTAAAGTTTACTTTAAATCTTAGAAAAACGTATTAGAATTGGAACATTGTGAGCTTGAATTAACATAGCCATAGTAAAGATCAAGCAGATTAATAAATAACTGAAGATTTGATAAGAAATTCGAAAAATCAACTGACCTATATGTCGTTTTCCATGGAAGTAACTGTTTCTTAATAAACATTTATGATTTATAAGCTTACATTTGCTAAAACACGTAAAAAAACAAATTAATTACAATAACTTGACTGTATTTTAAAGAACAATACTTATCTGTCTAGAAAGAGATTGAACCCTCAACTTATAAGAAATTTAATAAAAGAGTTTTACGATTTATCATTTATTTGAATAAAAAATAAAATACAACACAAATCAACAGCTTTATCATTAGGTTATGATACTTTATATCAATTTTTTTGACCAAGAATTAATACAAAGTAACCATCTGGCTGACTCATCACTTAACCTATTTCTATGTTTTCTAATTACTAATGATGCTTTAGAAAATAACCTCTCAGCAGGTACTGAAGTTGCAGGTATTGAGAGAAAATCACGGGCCATTTTCGATAAAATCGGATACTCTGTCTCATGCGTCCTCCACCAATCTAAAATGTCTTCCGAGCTGGCAGTTCTTGGTTTTCTCAGGTACTCCTCCAACTCGTCTATCACTAAGCCTTGAAGACAAGATCCAGATGACGTCGAGGGACATTCATAGAGTTTATCAAAGTCTATTATCTTCATCTTTATCACATACTTTATTTTCTTTTTCTGGTAATTCCAGAGATTTGTTCAGTGAGTGTAGACTTTTATATTTTTCATAAAGTTCATTGAACTTGCGCAGACTTTCTGTTTTAAGTTGCTTGTCAGGTCAAAAGTCTGAGCCTTATGCCTTGGGTCTAAAATTAAAGAAGTACAATAAATCCAGTTGCTCTTCTTGTAATGTTTAAGCATTTTGTCTCGAGCTGCTTGGAAAGCTAGAATGAGCCTTTCATCCACTTCAGATCGATTAGGTTTCTCATCTAACTGTTTTACCATGGATTCAATTTTATCTAGCAAGAGATTGAATGATACAATGACTAGCGGTAATGTAACATATTTGTCTCCACCAAGTTTTGTACTTAAAAGTTTAAAGTTTATTAGAAATTTATGTAATTTTTCGAGTACCTGCCATTCATTAGCTGTGATTTGAAAATCATTTAATTCGGTGACAGAACTGCACAATATGTCAATGCCCGCTCTCACTTTTAAACCAAATCCAATCATATCATGTGTGGAATTCCATCTCGTTGGACAGTCAAGAATGGCATTTAGATTTGATGGCACGCCAGCTGCTTCACAAGCAGACTGAAACTTCTTCTTCACTATCTCACTTCTTTTTATTTTACTGGAAATACTGCGTAACTTTGTTACAGATGTACGCGAGTCAGCAATATTTGGTGCAGATTCTTCATCTTCCTCATCCTCAGTTTCGTCTGCATAGTCTTCGTACTGCTGATCTTGCGCGTTAGTGTCAGACTCACAGTGTAATGCTAAGGTCTTTAATAAATCTTGTACACCAAGGTTTAAAATGTGAGCAAAGCACCGGAAATGTTGATTGTCTGAATCAAAGTGTGGCGGCAGCTGTTTGCCCAGTTCATACATAAATTTGGTATTTGCAGTTGCGTTGTCGACCGTGATACCTTGTATTTTATCAATTATGCCATATTCCAATAAACATTCATGGAAAATCGTTGCAATATCTTCCCCAGTATGTCGACCGCGTGATGGTATAAAATCAAGAACTACAGATTGATACTTCCATTCGTTGTCTATATAATGAATAGTAACCCCGTAGTAACTCCTACCAGCAATTGACGTCCACCCATCAATGGTAAAAGACATTTTAGATGATAATTGTTGAAGTCGTTCCTTGAGATTCAATTGGAGCTCTTCAAATCGCTCTTTGACTTTCCTTCTAAGTGTAGACCTTTTAGGAAACACCATATTAGGGCAAATACATCGAAAATATACTTGTGTAGCTGTTCTACCTACCTATACACCGAACTGTTACACCTAACTACTCAGTGAAATAGCGCTAAGTCCTAGCTGCAAGACGCAAGAGTCTTGCAGGCTATGTCTTGTTCTTGCTCAAGTCTTGCACGGTCAGTCTTGGTCTTGGTCTTGCTAAAAATACGCGGTCTTGTTCTTGGTCTTGGTCTTGCAAAAACGCAAGAACAAGACCAAGACTGCAAGACCAAGACTGAATTTGGGCAACACTAGTAAAGAATATAGACACCCCTCTTTTTCCGTGGGTTTCGTAGGAAGCAAAAAATGGTAACACAGTTCCACTACCATCTTGGAAGGTATAAAGCGATGGCGGAATAACCAACCAACTGCTGGCTTTGAAATACACAGGCTGTAGACGGGCAGCAGCGTCTTTGGTGTAACAGAACCAGCCCTGCGGTCACCAACCCGCCTGCCCAGCGTGATGACTATGGGCAACACACATGACTTCACGCCATTTTTGGCGCGAACTTGCGACTACGATAGGTTGAAGTGATGGTGAAGTTATATCATATCATAATTTTTATCTGTTGGATACCGTCACCCGCCAAATAGCGTTATCCACAACCGATAAAACAGGCCCTGTAGATAGATTATTAAAAGAGAAAGGCACTTATCCTTACACTTCACACCCATTTAGTATGAGTGCAAATTAATATTGATATTTGATGTGGCAAGCACAGGTGTGTCTATTGCTTAATGTCACCTGTCATCGAAGTCATTCAATCATTCGGTCGATCTAGATAAAGTCGATCGAATAATAATGATCGATCGTTCTGAGGTGAAAATGTCTTGTGACTTGTACACCTGTATAGTTTAAGATGCCAATTGTAATTACTACAGGACTGTCCAAAATACTTTAAAATTTTGTAAGTAATAAACCCTAACCTTAGGAAACTATATGAGTTCCATCATGGAACTTCCATGGTATCAAAATATGGGGATTAATATATATAGTAAGATGTATGTCAGCTGTTACTGTACCGAAACATAACCGTCCTTTTTTGGTATCGCAAGAAAATCTATTTACGGGTGATATCCAGGATGCTCGGGCAGGCATTCCTAGACCGTATGTCGGCTTCAGCACTTGGGGGTGTAATACCGACCAAAACCCCTGCGGGAGCCTTCAGCCGCTTTAATTGAAGTGTCCCGGATCTGCAGGCAACAGGATCCCGCCAGCGACAGGCTGGCCTCGGCGAAAAGGCCAGACTTCTCCTCCATGGGGACTGTCCGGCTCACCTCTGAACAATCCCGATGACGCCGTGTCTAGCAGGATCGGGTTCCCATCCCGGCCCGAGACGGGAACATAACCGTTCCTTTCTTATTCAAGCTTGTCTCCAACACGTGGCATTTTATCCGTATTAACTTAAATAGTTAATAATTTATTTAATTAAACCGTTAATTATAATATAAATCATGAATTTTAACTAAATTTTCATCAATATCTTTTAATTATCTTTTGAGATTCGTACATTGATACAAATCAAGAAGTATAAGAAAAGTCTAATAATATTTTACCTAAGCGTTACGATTTTAATATGTTTTAAATATATTCCATTTAGGATGAATGAATGAATGAATGGAGAATGATACAAGTGATAAAATAGATATAATTTCATATACAATAATCGCATAATAAAATATGAAGTATGAGTATAATTGTCATATGAAATATGTAGTAATCGGTTTAGGTTCGTAAGCTGTATCGTAAAACTTTAATATATATTATTTAACTATCTTTAATATATTATAATATTATATTATATCCTGCATGTTCTCTTGGGTACTTATACTTACATCATTTTCTACGTATAATTTAAATTTGTTTTTAAAATAAGTTGTTATCCGCCAACCCGCAGCTTGCTATACCCAGTTGTGGGATGCTCCTGGCTGAATCGTGTATAATTTTTTATTGATTAATAGTATGTTGAAATACGAGTAAGTTTATTTAGTTTGTATAATGGAGTTAATAATATACAATCGAATTGAGAACCTCCTTTTTCGAAAGTCGGTTAAAAATTACATATTTGATAGTATTCAAATTTACTCAATAGTTTTGGCGTGGGCGCAGCCAAGAGGCAAGATTAAAAAAATAAATAAGGGCGACGGGTGGACACCAAAAAAAAAAACTATTTTGGCCTCCATATCGCTTATACAATAAACTTTTTTTTAAAATATCGCCATACCACAGAAGTCGTTACCTACATTCATTTTTTCAAATTGTTTTCAATGGCCGGATTAAACCTGTTACAATTTGTAATTATTTGCAGGTAATATATTTTTTTATGTTGACCAAACGCAAACAGACTATCAAAAAAAAACCCAAATAAATAATCAATCATACAAAACCTTTATGATGCAACAAAATATCAATAAACGAATGGCTCTATTTGTTTATCGATTGCGCGATTTTTGCTGAGATCTAGCGAGTTATGGCAACGTATTGCTTCATAATTTCATGTTAATTTGTTTTCTCTATCTCGTAGGTAATAAAGGTGCGCGATGTCGCCCACTTGACCGCGCTCCTACACAACCTCGCCTCTCAAAATGTCAACTACACCCCGAGTGTGCCTTAAATGCACATGTAAACATTTTGAATCCGCTGCCATGGGAACTTGTGTATGTTGCTGCTTGTTTTTGCGTCTTTTATAATTTTTATTATCTTTTCGTTTAGTCAAAAACTAAACTTAAGTTAAAAATAAGTCTATACGCAACACATGATGTAAGTGATTACTGTTTCGCAAATTTACTAAACAGACCCATAGTGGTGACATTCCTATTGACATTTATGCTATATATATATTTTTTTTTTTTCTGTAACGCCTTACACTCAGCGGCCTCCAGTATAATTTCAGTAAAATTTACTCCTGCGTCGGGAGTTCTTGCACACATACAATGAGCACAAACGCCCAGACCACGACAAGCACCCGTATGACCTATGTATGGGGATCGAAGCCGCGACCGTTAGCGCAACAGTGCTGTAACCTAAGCTTGCTGCGTATTACGGTAAATCAGAAAAAAATTATTCATTACATACCGTTGGTTAAATCTATTTCATTGTTCTCTAACATACTTATAACATTTCAAAACTGCTGCGTGTTACTTACATTAGTTAAAACATCGTAAAAAATATTCTCACGCGATGTGGGAATTTATTTAGGATACACGTAAGTTCCATTAGCCCATAATATTGTATATCTTCAACAAGAATCATTAGAATAGAGTGGAAATCATCTTCTAAAAAGCTTTTAAAATCATAGGAACGAATTTTACATGATTTTTTATTAGCTTCACTTGTATGTTTGTATGTTTGTGACCGACTCATTTGGACTTATTCGTTCAAACGTTCAGGTTTCATTTAAACTTAATAGACTTATCGAGGACCGATGACACTAATTTCATAAGATTATTCCTTTTTAATTCAGTTCAATTAAAAAAAGTGACCGGCGCCACGGTTCGCTTAAACCGAAAATAAAAATTATCGTATCAAAAATTTTGCTCTAGCGGGTACATCGTTCCATAGCTTAATTGGCTAGAGCGCCGACACGGTCAGTCGGAGACGCGGGTTCGAATCCCGCTGGAGTGGTCAATTTTTGATAGGATATTCAAAAAATGTTTAGAATTCCTAATGTTAGGGTAACACAAAAATAAACGTACATATTAAAAAAAGTGAGTTTTTTTTGTTTTTTTTTTTAAAACTATTTAGTTTGTAAACTATTATTTATTTAATATAAAAATATGAATAAATAACTACCTGACAAATATTGCAGTATTTTGAAAACTGTCAATTACGTGAACTGTAGATAATCGTTAAGTTTTTCACGCAGTTTCCTTAACTTTTCATTTCGTAAGAACCTCCTAGTAGTAGAAAGCTTCAAAAAACGAGTGTGCTTTAGACCACGACTGAAGTAAAACTTACGAAACATAATTCTTTCTCTTTCTATCTTCACTAACTTATCGTTTTTCCCTAACCAAAAGAACTATAACTTCATAAATGAGTCACGAAATGTATGTACGCGCATAACTTACTAGCGACTGCACTAAATTGTATAGTTCTTTTTGAACTAAAACATCTTTACGCACGCTTGACTTGGGGAGTAAGCTGGTGAATGCGTGACGAGAGCGTTACGAAAAGTGTGATCGGGCGAGGCGAACGGAATTTGAGAGGGAGATATATGTTAGATACAACTAAAGAAGTTTTAATTCAGTCGTGTGGTCTAAAACACACTCGTTTTTTTTTTTATAGACAAAATGTATAGTATATGTAATATAGTAAATGTAAGTAATAAAATAAGTAAAAAAGGACAAAAAAGTTGCAGTGGTACGAAGTTTGAGCGGTTAGAAGTAAATGAAAAGAGCCTAACATTTAAAGAGATAACAAGATTTAAGTGTCGCGGCTGTCACTCAAACATAATTAACATTGATTTAACCGTTTGTACGACATTTTCTTCCGCGCTCGCTTCCGGTTCCGGATCCAGTATAGCAGAGGACGGCAATGACATACTCCAAAACTTTGGAATATTTACCGTCGCACTGGTGTGCACAGACTTACAAAAAAACACTTGTATCCGTGTTTGTATATATTAAACTATTTAAAAAATTATAAATTTATATTTTTATTTATTTTTGTAATGTAATGTAATTTGAATGAATGACTTTACCTTATTGGTTATAATTATTAAAATTGAACTTTTAAATATTCAATGTATTTTTTTCAAAATTGGTTAGATTAAGAGTACAGTGATTATGTTATGCAGAACAATGGGGCTGACATAATCGCTAAACGACCAAAACCTCTTCTACATATTTAAAAAAACTTTTAAAATTTTTTTGTTCGAATTTTTTTGCATATTGACATGTAAACTTTTAAATTTATGCTAAATACTAACAATAAAAAAAGTTTAAAACAATCAACTACCGTCAAATACAAACTACTTATCGCTAATACAGTGATCTCCTCCAGGCAACGTTTTGGGGAAACTAGCGTAAAAAGTATGAGAAAGTTTTGTGGTATTGACTCTAACTCAACTGGCTCAGTGACCCGAAGTGAGTCTTGGCCTCCGAAACAAGATTTCTCCACTTTGCACGATCTTGCGCGATTTCCTGCCAATTATTGGCTTGGATCTCACTCAAGTCTGCTTCAACCATGTCTCTCCAGCGGTACCTGGGGCGACCCACCGGTCTACACCCAGTTGGTCGACCCAGATACGCTCTCTTAACTGCTCGATCCTCCCCCATACGTTCGACATGACCGAGCCACCGCAACCGATGGGATTTGGTAACTCCAATGATGTTTGGCTCTGACACCAGGTTTGCAATTTCAGCATTGGTTTTTATTCGCCAGCTGCCATCTTGCCCTTTAGATGGTCCTAGGATCTTACGGTAAATTTTCCTTTCCGTAACCAGAAGCCTGTTCTCCTCTCTGAGCGTAAGTGTCCAAGCCTCACAACCGTACATTAGGATTGGACGAATGATGGTTTTGTAAATTGTGATCTTTGTCTTCCTACTAAGAAGCTTGGACACCAAGACCTTGTGCAGGGCTGCACTGCACCTCAAGGTGTTTTGTATACGGATCTGTATTTCTTCGTCACGTGTATTCGTATCGGTTACAGTGCAGCCAAGATACTTAAATTTCGACACTCCCTTGTATGTGGTACTTCCAACATGGAGGTCTTGTCTTGCTTCGCGAATATTCTTATATCGCTTCATGTGGAAGTACTCGGTCTTGTCATGGTTGATCAAGAGACCAACCTTTTTTGCCTGCTCTTCGAGTGTCATAGCGGCTAAAGCAACATCGTTAATGTGCTCCCCCAACAGGGTCAAGTCGTCAGCGTAGCCTATCACCATATGCCTTCCATTCAGGTCAAGCCCCAGATCGAGTGTCATTAATCCTCTAATTACATTTGTGGTATTGACCGAAGTACAATTAAAGCATTCTAACAATGCCCATCTCTTAGATATACTTATAAAATAAACTAAATAAACTTAATAATTCTTGACTTTATTGGTTTAAGCTCGGTGATTTCTGTATCGACTACGGTCTTTTTTGAAAATGTTTGTGAAATAAAAATCTTATCTAAAGGTTAAGATTAAAATAAACAATAATAATTTATCAATCAACGACCTTATGGGGACGAAATTTTGTAAGAAAATTTAATAAGCCACAAAGGAAAAACGAGCTTATCTGCAAAGTTTATACAAAATAGAGAGTGAGACGAAATTGAAGATGATTTCGCACCTCCGACATCTACAACAAGAACCATACAACTATCCTAAAAGCAGCCTTCTTTTATATAACTAGGTCGGCAACTGTCGTCAACACAACACACACTTATGAATGTAACAACCTTTCTCATTCCTAATAAATATAACAATTTTTTATTTTGAATTTTTTTATACCGACGTCTGAGTGTGATATATTTTTGGTAAGCGATTACCGTAGCTTATAGACTGTCTGTAACACCAGAAGCATCGCAAGCGCATTGCCAACCCTATACCCAATTCCCTCCAGGAGCTCTGGTCACCTTACTCACCAATAGGGACACAACACTGTTTGAAAGCAGTATTATTTAGCTGTGATCTTTTGTAAGGTCGAGGTACTACCTCAGTCGGGCTGCTCCATATGTTTAGCAGGAAATTAACTGCTGTGCCCTAACTTAATTCAGTGCATAGAATAGAATATCAACTTTTCAAATAAATATTAAAAATCAAAGTGTAACTCTGATTCAATCGCTAATATATATAATACTTAAATAGAATATAAAACAAGATTATCACATAAAACGCCACTTAGAGCGAATGAAGCCACTCATCTCAGAGCTGTCAATGTCACGCGTAATGTACTCGATATTTAGATAAGGATAATTAAAACATTAAACAATAAGTGGTCCACGATATACTGGTCCAACGTCACACCTCCATTAAGTTTATCGATGTGGACGGCCCACGCACGTCACTAGCGATGTATCGATAATAAACTTGACGCTTTTTTAATACAACACTAATATACACAGTCACAAACAATACAAATAGACGTATCAGTGCAAAAGAAAATTAATCAAATATTTATTATTTAATTACAGTTATTGAAATTACCATCGATTGAGAATGTTGATTACGCAGAGAACAATCGTCAAGATGCTTAGCCGCAGTTAATCTTTTAACGAAATTATCAGATATTGTAATTATAGCTGACACTTTCTTGCTTTACTTTTGAATACAGACATCAAATTTATATTCTTGCATTGTAAGATGTAGGGAAAAACCGGGATAGATGCCTCACTTTTTGAAATAGCCACCTAATTTTAAAAATATGATTTTTATACGAATAATTTTTATTAATGTAGCTAGCTCAATCCTTTATGTTGAATTATGACTATTTTTTTTTCAACCTAGCCAATGCAGATTAAGCAGAAATTAGCTTTTCGTGAACCCTTTTTTTTGAGGATAGATGCCTACCTATATGGATAGTTTTTTTTTTTTTTTTTTTTTTTTTTTTTTTTTTTTTTTTTTTTTTTTTTTTTTTTTTTTTTTTTTAATTCCTAATCCTCCGATATAGGGGTCGGAGCCGGTTTTTTCTTGTTTCTCTTTCATACCAATTCTCGCATTTATTCTTCTCGCACTTTCATTCCTCATACCTTATCTTTCTAGCATTCATCACCTTTCTCACACAGGGTGGGTTCCCTCTACTTTTAAGGCCTACTTAGTAACCGCTTTTTATTTCCATGTACACAGGGTAAATAATTTGACACATTTATTTATAATAATTTTTCTTTTTACAAAATGGTTCTGTCTTTTTGATTTTAAATGCTTTACAATTTGCTATGATGATAGTCATCATCACCATTACAAAGTATGCTAATTTCTTGTTTTATCTTATATATTACATCGGGTCTATCCAATGTGTTCCACATTAACGTTTCGAATATTCTATACTTTCTTAGTATCTTACATAAAACATTAGAACTTACTACTTTATCTATTTTATAATTTTTTATGCAAGGTTTTTTAATTTATTCAGCCTACATTAAACAATTTTTATTTTCTTACGTAATCCTAACATACCTAATTTATTAATTTATACAACAATTGTCTTACTTTATTCAGCCTACTACTTAACAATTTCATTGACATCAATTTACTAGTTTATACAAATTTTTTAATTTGTTCATCCTACTTCATAACTGATTTTTAAAAACTTTAAGAATTTACTAACTTAGCAAATTAGTTATTTTATAATACCAGTCTTACTATAAATATAGAATTATTAAAAACAATACAATATTTTTCCATATTCGATCTACTTTTTAACAATTCAGTATCCTGTTTATCCTAATTATTCTACTTACCTATATGGATAGTTGCCCCCACCATGAAAATAGTGAGTAGGATAGATGCCCTTTAAACCGTGTAAACGAAAAACCCAAACCAAATGTTAGGTTAGGTTAGGTTAGTTCTACTCCTAAAACATCGATTGTTTCCAAGAAACATGGGCCATAGCAATGAAAAAAATTTTGTGTTTTTTTATATCTTTTAATTGTTATAATTAGAATATAATTTTTATATCACACAGATTACTATACCTAATTAAATTTTTAGAGCTTTTGTTTAACTAAAATATAAATTCTTAAGTTTCAACATGATATACATATATATATATATATATATAAAATTTAATTAAATTTTACAAGCATTTATTCAACAAAAGTATAAATTCTTAATTGTTGGTCTAAAATATTCATATCAAGTGTCAACATGCACATTGCACAATCATACTTTCTCACCGAAAGCTGACTGTAGGTTTTCTATAGTCCAAGAACATACTCGAGCTCGCATTTCTTCCTTTCTTTTATAATTTCGTGGCATAGTTCTGCTAGAATCAGAAAAACATCCAAACATAAATATACATAAATACATAAAAAATATAACAGACACAAAAAAAATTATACATATAAACTTACTCTGTATATGGTGAATGAAGGGATAGATATACTAAGGGCACCTATACCTCAAAAAATCAGGGCAACTATCCTTTGTGATTGGGATAGATGCCTACGTATTTTTTAAATAAATTATAAACAAAATAGCATCTATTTACAACTATATGCAGACTCAATGACCCAGTATATAGACGTGATAAAAAATATAACGGAATTTATTACTATTTATAAAATTATACAACCTTAAATACTAACCTTTAAAACTTTGACGTGTTTGTAAATTTCGCCACGGAGAAAATTACACACACGACCCAAACGCGTCCTTGTCACACGAATATCTGTGGATATCTGAGGGATGGGGTGACTTCGACTCCTACTTATGCGATTAATTTTTATTTGTGAGTTCGGGATGTTAGGTTTTTAGAACATGAGGCATCTATCCCACTGCGGCATCTCTCCCGGTTTTACCATATATGTACCTACGTCGAAACTAAATATGACGAATAAATTTAACAATGGTATAAATTATTATATCAAATTGATTATACCAAAGAATTGTATTTAATAAGGAGAACCCCAAACATATAATTTATAGTTGAATTGTTGATTGTGATATAGGGCATTATGGGACTGGGATTTTCAGCCTAGCTGTAAATCGTCCAAACATCAAAACTGAAAAACAACCATATAATTCTAAGCTTAGAGAAGTCATAGCTATTTAGCTGCGTATACATCGCACAATTTTCAATTACGCTCTTCTTATTACGAATCTTATTCGAAATAAAATAATTTTTGACATGGCGCTAAGCAAATTTAAATAACGTTGACTATCTCGACATTTTTAATTACATTTTGGGACGATAATGTTTCGACATTAATTTACAGATATTATTTACAAGCAAACTGTATTCCTTTAAAAACAAAATATTCAGTTGACGTAATTGTAACGTTTATCGTCGAAATATTCGTTTTTACATTTTCAGGTCAAAAGTGCTGCAGGTATGCACAGTACACAGTACTATTTTATCCAAGCAGGTTGAGTGTCCTTAATTTCAATAGTTTTAACGATCTCTAGATACCACCATACTGGACAAAGGAATACATACACTTTAAAGAAAGAATCTTTCGAGATTTTATTCACCAGGCCAAACCAAGCCATGAAAAAGGTTTTGAAATAACTTAAAAATATTTATGTGTTCTAACATAAAGAACATTTACATAAAAAAGCTACGCGCAAACAAAAGACCCATCTCCTTTTTCGATATCGATTTAAAAAAAATTCTATCATTTTATCGATACTGAAATCGGTCACATCACTACAGTAATATAGGCGGTAATGAACTTACTTGTTTGGAAATAGATTTGCTGCGCATGCGACGACACCTTTTCCTGTGTAGCGATCCCTTATTTGTCTGTATGTGTTACGTGTTTATGTATGTATGTTCAGTTAGTCAAGTTAAGTTATAACTTATAATAAAAATAAAAAAGTCTTTTTTTTTAATAATGAAATTGTCGTTTATTTTTAACTACATTTCTAATTTATTGGCGCGAATAGTCGCCATAACGCCGACAGTCATTACGATTCACGTTTGGAGCAGACATTTGTTCAAATATTTTTACCACGCTTTTTATTAGCTTGGGTTGTATGTATGTATGTATGTATGTATGTATGTATTTAATGGAATCTTTGAGCATAATTTTCACAAATTTCTAGAAGTTTGATTAATTTGAAACTTTGCACACTTATCAAGGACCGATGACAATGCAATAATTCAATAACAGTTTCCCAATATCCTTATTAGGACCGCCAGGATTAATAAATTCTTTCGTGGATCCTATGTAAGGAAGTGAGAAAGATAAAGTTAGCGGGCGATCTGCGCATGCCAGCAGTTTACTCGGCACAGCACAACGGAGGCAGATACTTTTTCAGGCTGGTTGCATTTTTAGCTTATTTATTCCTTACTAGCTGTTCCCCGCCCGCTTCGTGGCGTAAGTTCGTGGCTTCGCTCCGCGTGGAATAGTTATTCTTTTATTATTTATATTAATAATGGAAAACTATTACATAATATCCGCCAATAATTAATTGAGAAATCGAACTAAAAAATAAACTACAGTTTAAAAAAACTAAAAAACCACGCTTTACAAATTAAAAAGTTCGAAGTAAAAAGTAAAAAGACGGCGCGTTGGCGCAACGGTTACAGCCATGGATTGTACCTGTTGCGCTGGCGGTTGCGGTTTCGATCCCCGCACATGATAAACATTTGTATTGGCCATACAGGTGTTTGCCGTGGTCTGGGTGTTTGTGCCGTCCTTGTGGGTTGCCCCACCTTGCCTCAGAGAGCACGTTAAGCCGTCGGTCCCGGTTGTTATCATGTACACCTGATGACGATCGTTACTCATAGTAGGGAATATATCCGCCAACCCGCATTGAAGCAGCGTGGTGGATTAAGCTCTGATCCTTCTCCTACATGAGGAAAGAGGCCTATGCCCAGAAGTGGGATATTACAGAGGCTGAAGCGCGTACTAAAAAGTAGAAAATATTTTTTTATTACAAAGAGTTTATATTACAGTAGTAGAAAATCGAACGATCAATCATAATTAATTACTTCAAAATAAAAATATAATTAAATTTAAGTTATTAAGAGAATAATTCAATTCAGAGTAAAAAGTGTGGGGTGCTCGATATATTAAATGTAACAATTATTCTACTTGCAACTGTCTATGTGCGGAGAGTTATAGAAACATAGTAAAAAGTTATGAAAATATCGAGCTGCGGGATTGGGGTCAGAGCCGGCAACGCGCTTGCGAAGCTTCTGGTGTTGCAGGCGTCTATAAAATATGGTAATTTCTTACCATCAAGTGAGTCGTACGTTTTGTTTGCTGCTCTAGTTATAATATAAAAGGTGTATACGATAGTCCGCTGACATGTGCAAGAAATTGCTAAATTTTATTTAAAAAAAAATTTTAACAGATTTCGACAACATGCACTGTTTATAAATAAATACTTTTTTGTGCTATTACTGTTTATCTGTTTTTTTTTTTTTTTTACTTGACAGATTTAAGCAGAAGCAATAAAGGGTATAAGCACTTGTGATATTTTTATGATTAAAATATTAAAATTAAAAGATAAAACTGGCGTATTACGAAACCGACTTACTCGCGAAGGTTCTGTACAAAATTAGGCTCAATAGTACATACCTAACACGACGGAGGAGTATAAAATTTCTTACACTTATTTTTTATGTAGAGAAGGAGTGCAGAATGCTAATATTTTTGTTTTTATATTATGCATAAAAATGTATTAAATCAATAAAAAAAACATAACACTCACTACACACACATGCGCATATTATATTCTTTTGTTGATTGTCAAAGTCTGTAGTCAAATTGGAAATTAAAAAAAAAAAAAAAAAAAAAAGTTCTTTATTTTCATATTAATATATTTTTAACCGACTTCCAAAAAAGGAGGAGGTTCTCAATTCGACTGTATTTTTTTTTTTTTTTTTTTTTTTTTATGTATGTTACATCAGAACTTTTGACTCGGTGGAGCGATTTCGACAAATTTTCTTTTAATCGAAAGGTGGTGTGTGCCAATTGGTCCCATTTAAATTTATTTGAGATCTAACCACTACTTTTCGAGCTATATCTAATAATGCGTTTTTACTTGACGCTTTTTTCGTCGACTTACGTTGTATTATACCGCATAACTTTCTACTGAATGTACGAATTTTGATAATTCTTTTTTTGTTGGAAAGGAGATATCCCAAGCTTAGTAACATGATAAGGCAATCAGGATCTGATGATGAGATCCTAGAGAAATCGAGGGAAACTCTTGAAAATCCGCAATAACTTTTTACTAGGTGTACTGATTTTGATAATTCTTCTTTTGTTGGAAAGAAGATATCCCTAGTTTAGTACCATGATAGGGAAACCAGGATCTGATGATGGGATCCCAGAGAAATCGAGGGAACTTCTTGAAAATCCGCAATAACTTTTTATTCGGTTTACCGATTTTAATGATTTTTAATTTAATCGAAAGCCGAAGTTTATCATGTGGTCACATTTAAATTTCATCGAGATCTGATAACTACTTTTTGAGTAATCTTTGATAATGCGTTGTTACTTGACTATTTTTTCGTCGATCTACGTTGTATTACTCGTCGATGTAATTGAAGTCGGTTTTTTTTTTCGTTTGCGAGCAAACACAATTATTTTGGTTTTCTTTAATTTAAATTTTTAATTAAGATCGAATTTTGACCTCTGGGCGACTAGTAAAAGGACTCCTTGGACGGAATCCTAAATCGAAAAATGTTGTTTACGAAGAAGACCCGATAACATAACGATACTTCGATTCTTTGAATTGACGAACAGATGAACGGTAATTAAATTATTATTGACTACGTGAAGGCTCGTCTGGAACGATATACTGACCACCTGCACACCATTCGTTCCACAAAAGACCATAACATTTTTTTAAAATGCCAGTGAACTAAAGTACTTACGACTATATTTTTCAATATGTATCTACAAGACTAGACAAACCATGTAATTTTGTCCGTGTTGATATTTTTGGTGACTTATTTATCAAGTCATTGTGAGATATCAACTGCCTAGTACCTTAACTGGATAACTTTTAGCAAATGAACGTTCAGGATTTAGCTAATTCTGTGCCAAGAAAATACAATTCTCATCACAGCGCGACAAGCACTCAATTGGTATTTTAAAAAAAAAAAATTTTTTTCACATATTAATAGTGTAATATATATTTTTTTTTTTTAGGTAATCAGCTGTTTTAAAGCCGTTCTCCTGTGACAGCCTACAACGTCAAACCTCTAACAGGCATATAAAAAAAACTTGACATACAGAAAGACAGAAATGCAGTAACAATTATAATATACTACTGGTAATCGAGACGTTGTCTGCATTTTATTAGTAGTTAGTCCTTCAAGGCCTTTTTTGCTATAAGAGATAGCATATATAATTATAATTCTCTACTCTATCTTTGTACCAGATTTCATCAAAATCTGTTTAAAAGTTTAAGCGTGAAAGCGTAACAGACAGAGTCAAATACTTACATTTAAGTAACATCACTCACCCGACCTTACAAAACCCGTATATCTATAATGAACAATTTATCAGACGCAAAAAATATTGACAAGCCGAGTATCGACCACTCAATAACCTATATATCTTACATTAAATTGTGACATTAAAATAATCGAAATAATCTGCAGCCAATTAAAAAAAAACTCGTTTTTTAAGTCTTGCCAACCACCAAGCCAATTTTTTTTAAACTAGAACTGGCGAACTTCATATCACTGTTTTTTATTAGACAATCCTCATCTTGATAATAAGGAAATCAGAAAGGAATTGCCCAATTTGGACCAGTCATTCGCAAATTGTGCTCGAACATAGATTTCAGCGATTCGTTTTTAACTACGTAAGATGGCCGGTGTGGGCTGAATGAGGATTGCGGAAAACCGGGATGTCTGGCGCGAACTTGGCAAGGATTATGTCCAGTAGTAGACTGCGATAAGCTGAAATGATGAAGTGATGACAAGATAAGGGTAAGGGACTTGGGTGTCTAAATCTTGTCGTTTTTGATGAAATACACATGTCTCTCAATCTTTACCTTCAACTGATTAGATGAATCTGAAGCTTCATCTGCTGCTGTTGTTGTTTGCTGTATGGTTATGGCAGTAAAGAATATAGCCACCCCTTCTATTCCCATGGGTGTCGTAAGAGGCGACTAAGGAATAACACAGTTCCACAACCACCATGGAACTTAAAAAGCCGACCGATAGCGGGGTAACCACTCAACTGCTGGCTTTGAAACCCACAGGTCGAAGACGGGCAGCAGCGTCATAGGTGCGACAAAGCCAGCCCTGCATTCACCAACCCGCCTGTCTAGCCTGGTGACTATGGGCAAAACCCATGAGTTCACGCCATTTGTGTGTATGTCCAGCAGTGGACTGCGATAGGCTGATGTGTGTGAGTGTGTGTGTGTGTGTGTGTGTGTGTAATATTTGTATACCTAGGGTGGTAACAAATGACTTGATTGGTGCTTTATTCACCACGCATTCCACTACAGGTTGGTTGATTAAAAACATTCATCACTACCAATATCGCAAAATGTTGGATACCCGAGTCCCTTGATCTTGTCATAATTCATTATAATTCAGTAATTTTCTCGTATAAGATAACCAAATGACCACGTCTATAGATCAATTATCGTAAACTATAGCGCCTCCGTTATTAAGTGAGTGCTCAGACTTATTAACGCCTATAAATGGTAAGACAATGTTTCCTGATCCGCGAAGTCGGCCATTCATTATTTTAATTAAATATGTCTTTTTATTACTTCTTTAATAATTCTCATCTTCAATTTAATTCTTAATTGGGACCTTATAACTCCATATTTATGTTTAATGCATCTTTATTTTATAGAGGATAAAATCTTATATTTACTGAGTGCGCACTAGGTATTTGCCTTAAGCCTAAAAATATGGTCGATTTTATTGTTAATGTCGTCAAATCCTAAATTATTGTAACTTGGTGTTTTATAGCCTATAAGCTTTTTGATAATTCAGTTTTTCAAAATAAAAAGAATTTTTATAATCTTAAGACAAGCATTTCGTAGCAACTCAAAACTCCAAGTTTGATATCTTAGTGTAAATATTCTCCATTTATAAGCTTGTTAAGTAATCTAAATTTGTAGTAGTTTTTAATTTATATTTAAGTTCTAGTGATGATTAAATCTCTAATAAAAAGCAAATTAAAAAAATATATTTGAAAGTCCCACTTTTTGCTATTCTGTACCGCACGCGCCAAGTTTGCATTTAACTAGTAAAGAGTATTACAGATAATAAAAAAAAACGTAATTTATTACCGAAAATTATCATTTAGAAAGCGTCAAGTGATCTCGGTCGTAAATATAGTAATATCGGAATTAACGATAAGGTATATGGAATAAGTATTTGTATTTTACGAAAAAATAAACAGGAAGCTTAGATTTCATCTAATTAACAGATGGGTATAAATTCTAGAGCAAGTAGCAGAAAATAATTAGGTCAAATATCAAGTTTTTCAAAATATAATAAATAAATTTTTAGCACTTACTTTTATTATCTGTGACTATTGTTCTTTTTAAAAAAAATCTTTGTGAAATGTATATTGTATTTTCTTTTTTCTTTTTTTTTTTTGTTTTTATCCCCGATCATTACTTAAGTCGCATATAAAACAATAATAAAAAAAATTATAACGTCGCATTTAAGATTTTATTACGTTATCCTGGCAACAGGATGTTTTATTTCAAGTTGGCAAAGTTTTGACTGTTTTTAATAATCTTACCAGATTTTTATCTACTACAAATGTAAATACAATGTCTACAAATATTTTGATGATGTGAGAAATATGACAAATTGACAGAAAGACGCGAAACGTTGATTTAGTAATACAAAAGTTTTAAATTGTTAAATTTCTATAATAAACATATTCTATGATTTATAATTGTTTTTTTTGTAATTAATTAATATAAGGTTAGGCAATAGATTAAGAACCGTCATTTTGAAATTAGATAGGTTAGGGTTATTTTTTTTTTTTGTAACGAAATGATGCCCATAAACTTCTTCGTTTCTTCTTCTTTAACGTTCTTACTCTAAAGCCTTACCATCTATAATTTTTAAAAGGATACAATTTCGTTAAAGATATTCATTTTATTTTCATCAATAAAGTATTTTAATTATCACTACACGATAAATATTTCAAAAAATAATTACCAGAAACGATAATAAATATTAACAAACAATTTAGTTATTAAAACTGGTAGAATTTTTTAATTGGGCTTATTTTATTTCTACTTAAATACCAGTAGTTTCTCATATTTATGTTAATTATCATTAATTAATACTTGCTTACTTATATATTTTATTTCAAGATATACTTATTATATTATTTATTTTTATATCGACTTTAGGAACATTTACTTTAAGCCTATTATTTTTCACAGGCTGTTCATTACCGTTGGGGTATCATGGAGGCACTTTCTTTTCTAGTAAAATGAAATAATGGCAATAAAAAAAATATGAAAAATAATAAAAATAATGGAAAATAGAAATGAACCGGAAATGAATGAAGTTGCTCAGTCTCCAGCAGCACACAATGGATACTTATTTTAATGTTGTATTAGTTGTTTATAGTAAAGACAATGGCAATCGATATTAAAGAAAAATATCTACAAAACAACAATAAATGACGAAGTAATAATATTTCTTCTGTATAATAATTTTAAACTATAGCATTAAATATAACCTCAGTGGCCAAAAATAAATTAATATTTTCGTTTTTATATAAACACTAGCTAAAGAAAAATATTTTTTTTTGTATTTTTTTTTTTTATTAGTTATGGAACATACAAAAAAAAATTGCCGAATCGGTCGAACGATTCTCGAGCTATGCACTTAGCAACATTCACTCTTATCTATATAGATAACCACACCTGATCTGCACCAATCAATGTATATATATATATATATATATATATATATATATATATATATATATATATATATATATATATATATATAATAACTGAGAAACTTAAAAAACTTGCTAAACCTAAAATTTTAGTCTAGCATAATCATGTGGTGCCGGTTATTTCTTTCCGAAGTGTTTTCTTGAAGTTGAAAGAAAAGTCAAAATAATTTCCCTTTACGTAACGACGCATATTCTACTTAAAAATTATATAATTATGACTTTAATTCCATCACTTAATTCTACGTATTGTTTTGAGTTTGAATAAGCAATAATAATTTTGGCTAGAAAGTCAAAATTTTTTATAGAATTTAATTTAAAATGAACTAAAATCCAGCGTTAAAATTGTTCGGTTAGATTTTTCATTGAGTTTGTTTTCTTTGTCCACGTCCTGATCCAAACACGTTTAAAAATTGTTGTCGGATAGCAAAATTTTACTAGTTGCATGAAGAATCCATAGCTTTTTCAGGCTTTGGTTCCATTTTATAGTATTTTTATTAGACGAGGCCCTCTGCTGACATCATGAGACGATGCTTACTCCAATAGAGCCTCTACTCACGAAATTACAATTTAGATTTCACCGACGCTATGTGATTTGTAGCACGTAGTCCACTGGAATAAAATAACCGATAACGGCAATCGTAAAAAGATATCGAATTTAACGATTACAATTCATTATCTGATAAATAAATAGGTATATTAAATATTTAATAAACGTCAACAAAAAGGCGGGAAAGGAAAGGAGATAGACTTACGCATGTTTATCAAAATACAGAGTAAATAAAAAAAAAACAAATGACTATGTTTTATAAATAGCTAATTGTATTAAGATTTATATCACTGTAATTAAAAATAAACATGATACAATTAATCCTACTTATTATATAATTTTGTAAATGTTGTGTATTGATGTATGTTTGTTATTCTTCCGAATCGATCGTAATAAAATTTTGTATGGAGGCAACTGGAAATTCAGAATCAAAGAGATATTGTAGGATAGGATCAATATATTTTTATCTCGACATTCCCAGAGAATCAAAAGATAAACACGGGTGAAACAGCAACATTCAGTTAGTACTTAATAAGTTTGTTATTATTTTCGCCAATCAGTTGGTCCTCTTAACAAGAGCCTCAGATCTTCAATACACCACCAGGGGACCCGGTGGTGGTAGTGGCCAGATGCACGAGAGTAATGCTGGATGATCGGATACTCGGGACGGCTCAAACCATCACGGGGAACCGTGACGCCGATGATTCTTCCGTGGTCTGGGGGCTACCATCACTGGAATGGATAAATGGGGTTCCAGGATGTGGCAAGACAACTCGCATAGTCGGGGAATTCGATGAGGACGAGGAAGTCGTCATCACGACTACAGTCGAGGCTGCTAAAGAACTTAAGGAGAAGCTGGCGCACCGCTATGGCGTTAAAGCCAAATCTAAGGTGCGCACTATGGCCTCCGTACTGGTCAATGGTTCTCGAGGGGGCGCAAAAATCAGCCGTCTTACGGTAGATGAAGCCCTCATGAACCACTTCGGGGCCATAGTGATGGCAGCCCGACTATCAGGGGCCAAGAAGGTGGTCCTCATCGGAGATATTAACCAGCTGCCGTACATCGACAGGGAAAACCTGTTCAAGATGCGGTACAGCAGACCAACCCTGATAACAGGCATATCGTGGGAGCTGTCTTGTACGCACCGAAACCCCAAGGATGTCGCCTGCGCCATCAGCGAGGTCTACAATGATATTTATAGCTCAAGCCCAATAATCCGTTCCCTGCGCGTGGAAAGCTTCACGGGCGCGCAAATCTCTGCAAGACAGAACTGGACCCTATATCTGGTCTTCACGCAGGAAGAGAAGAAGTTGCTGGTGGACCGGGGATACGGGAAAGGGGAGGGGTCGCGTGTCTTGACTATCCACGAGGCGCAGGGCCAAACGAGTGAGAGTGTCATCGTCATCCAGACGAGGAGTGGGAGGCTGCGAATACATGACAGCGTTTCGCACGCGATAGTCGCGGTGACTAGACACATCAAGGCCTGTGTCTACTACACCGACTACAGAGATGACGCGATCTGTCGTTTCGTCGGAAGGGCGGCGGAGGCTACGGAAAAAGACATCCTCGAGCATAGTCTCAAGATGGCGATTCATATTAGAGACACCGCAGTCGTTGAGAGTATTCTCGAGATGTCAAAATAAAATTCGAATAGGTTGCTTTGCTTGGGAGGAGTAAGTTGGTAATAATATAGATAATATTAAAAAATATATTTTTAAGAAAACGATTATTACGCATGTGAAAAAAAAAATTATGATTAAGCTAGATATAAGTATAGTATTATATATAAGGAATATATATATAAAGAAATAATAAAAAAAAAAAAAAAAATTGTACCATACATTAGATTAAGAACCGGTCGGTAGACTCACGTCTCTTTTGGAGACATTAAAAACATAGTCTGACTTGAACAGCGATGTTGCTGAGCAACGCCTACCTTGAAATAGAAAAAATAAAAATAAAAATTGCATGTTTTTGAAAATAAAAAAGGACATGGGTTCATAAGCCCGTGGATGTATATCACATGTAAATAAAAAAAAAAAAAAAAAAAAAGTTGGTCCTCTTAAGCAGATTACAAAAGATGTTTCTAATTTTATTTTTTCCTGATAAACTTATTAAAAATGAGATATTTAAACTTTTTAGATTATGCTTTTACGCTGTACGATTAAATACCTTTAGCTTAACTTCTTCACAAACAATAGAAGATACAATATTCATATAATTTATCATAAGCAGTAAATTTTACGACATTATAAGATAATGAATGAATGATAACGCATTTTTATCGGCTTATATTACTCTAGGAAGTACGCATTCCCACTACAACGTTTAGGTCTATTGCGACTGGTCGTCCACTTCAGTCGTAGATAATGCATATCGCATTATAACCTCAGAGCGTTTAAGAAGATCCTCAGACATATACGTGATCTAACGACAAGACGCAAACAAGTTGTTTTATTTTAAAATCCTTAATATTACGTAATATTATTTTAGTTATAATATTACAAAAAAAAATATTTTAATAAAATACTACGTACATACCAAACTAAACCATTAAATCATTTTTTACGTGACAACATCTAATAAATCGATGAACTCCGGCTGTATGCACGAAAAAGGATGACTCCTTCTAGCGTTACGCTCATGGTAGCGTTACGCTCATTGTCCCGTTGCGCTCATTGTACGCTTGCGCCGCATCCATCTCTCTTCCACTCGATTGACCTATGCATCCGTGCGAGATGATTTGTTGTGACGTTGTCACCTTAAACTATCGTCCATAAACCAACTTTGCAGACAACCAATTTTTTATTTACAATTTATTTTAGTAGAATTTGATTGGTTCAGCTTATAACATTAAAAGTGCTGGGCTCCATGCAGGAATAGGGTCGGAGCTTAATTCACCACGCTGCTCCACTACGGGGTTGACGAATGAAAGCAACAATATTTAAAAAATAGGAAACACGTCCACACATACAAAGTGTGTGGAGGTGTTCTCATCTAACTTTCTTATTAAATCTAGCTAGTGTACAACATATACACATACAAAGGTCACTGACACGTTAAATTGATCTTTCGTACAAGACACGGTTTCATCAGCAACAGGGCACATAGATATGGTTACAATGCTTTATAAGTTAAGAATGTTGTAGTATTTTATTTAATACATATAATCTATTTGACTTTGCTCATGTTGATTACACGATTTTTTCTGTTCCGTTTTCTCCTGATAAAATACAGCCTATGTAGCTTTAAGTTCATCCATTACAAAACGAAAAATCAGATTTTTCTCATTATAATATTAGTATAGGTTGGCTTTTATGCGTCTCTTCGTAATCGTTAAGATGCAACTATAGTTTGATTTCAATAGTTTATACAGTAATAGCTTCATTTCTAGATGCCATATCAAAATCAATTGCACACTGTAAGTTAGGTTAGGTTAGGATCCAGGATCCAAGATTCCAAATTCGAGAACAGCAACCAATTTCGTAAACCAGAAGAGTTTTATTCGAGAGGGGGTGCTTGTCATGGTACAGTTTCAATTTAATCAAAATCTAACAAGTACTTTTGAGTTATCTATAATAACGCGTATTTACTCGACTATTTCCTCGTCTACCTACGTTGTATTACAGGTCGATATAATTAAAGTCGGTTTTTTTTTTTCGTTAGAGGAAACACATTTATACTCTCATCAATGTGCCATATTTTTTACTATATTTTACCTGTGTCTCTGAATACATAATTAGTGAAGAATTTATATGAATATACCTAATGTACTTTTAAATTTTTACGACGTGATAAAAATAAAATTAGAAAAATTATACATTTGTGTGACATTTTAAAACTTGAGTAGGTACTTAAACGCCAATGTATATATATATATATATATATATATATATATATATATATATATATATATATATATATATATATATATATATATATATATATATATTTGTTACTTACGGTATCATGTAGATACCTACAGATTATTATAATGAAAAATAAATATCTAGGTATATGCTTGTGACTTTAACAAAATTTTAATAAGGTTTTTATTCTAATTATTTTATCAGGGTTAGGAAGATGGCAAGATTAAATTCACAGTAACGTTTAGGACTTAAAATATAGCGTTTGTTGGACCTCTTGAGGATGGTCGGGAGTAGAGTCAGCAACGCTCTTGCGGTAATCGCTTATCATCAGGTGGACCGTATGCTTATTGCCACTTTTGAAATATAAGAAAACGAGTGTGCTTTTGACCACACGACTGAATTAAAACTTTTTTAGCTCCATCTAACTTGTATCTTCCTCTCAACTTCCGTTCGCCTCGCCATATCACACTTTTCGTAATTCTCTCGTCACGCATTCACCAGCTTCGTCTCTAAGTCAAGGGTGCGTAATGAAATTTTACTTCGTAAAGAACATATAACCACAGTCGCGTTTCAGGAATTACATAATTAAAACAGTTGCCATAGCACCACACACAAACAACGTCGCGTGTGTAACGCGAACGTTTTTTTTTTTTTACATTTTGTAACATTTTTACTTAAATATGCTACAATTCTGTAAAATATTATATTTTAATTGAACTGGGTCAAATTTAATCGCTTTACTTTAAAAGTTATTTTAAATTGTTAGCTTAAAAATTCATCATCATCACTTCAGCCTATGGCAGTCCACTGCTGGACATAGGCCTCCCCAAGTTCGCGCCAGACATCCCGGTTTTCCGCAATCCTCATCCAGCCTATACCGGCAATGACCGATGGCCGTTGGAGCAGACGGGTCCTGGAGTGGAGACCGCGTCTTAGCTTAAAAAATAATTATTTGTTATTTAATCAATAAACTATAGGTTAGAAGTTAGATACTCTGTTTGAAACCGTTAATAAATTAATAATAACAAACCTTGTCACACGAGTATGCCCTGCATAAAAATCTCTTACGACAACAAGTCTTTTTCATTTTTAAGTAACCTTTGCATTGACGCTGTTGTTGTTTAAAAATGTATCCCTAATAGGGAAAGGAAAAGGACTATAATCCATACAGCCTAGTCTGAATTTTTCATTTACGCTTTTTATGCTGCGTTCTTTTTTATAACTTTCAATTTATTTAACGGCACTTGTTATTTACTGTACAGCCACTTATTGTTTAAGCGTCCCATTTAAATTAAGCGAGATTGATGAGTACTTTTTGAGTTATTCCTAATAATGCGTATTTAATTGATTGTTTTTTCGACTACCTACGTTTAATTACTTGTTGATGTAAATATGTGTCTGTTTTCTTCTCGTTTGCGAGCAAACGCAACTATTTCATATCCGTTACTGTTGGTTTCCACAACTTTTTTAAAGGAAGTAATATCGGAAGTGTGTAAACATTACTTCGTGTGACGATAAATAAATTGTCAAGACGCCGTAATTGTTTGCCAATAACGTGGCAATATTTATTCGCTCTCAGCCATGTCATCATTACGAGGTTTTTGCAGCTTTCATATCAAAACAAAATAGGAACAGCTAGGTGTGAAAATTAGTAAAGCGCTGATAGGATAGCTTTATTTAATGAAAATAAATGTCAAACAATATTTGAAAAAAAATTAATATTTCCGTTTTAATGTCCGGTTTTAATTCCTTTTATACTCAAATTTACTTTGTTCAAATCTGTAACAGCCCCACTAGGGATGTATCTCAAATTAACAGAGAATCAACGCTAGTGATGGTCCAAATATTATAGGCTTCCATAGTAAAAAATGTTCCCACGCATTATAAAATATTTTAAAGCTTATAGTTGTCTTATTAAACACTCGTCCAAAAATGATTTCCAAATCTATACCTGTCAATTATTTTCATAGACAACCTAAAACTAGCACAAACAAACTCTTAAAGATAACGAGTCCGTATAAATACTCCAATATGAAACTCTCAAACGCATCAATAGGCAGGAAGTAGTGTATTAATAATAAATTGTTCCTAACGCTCTCGTACCGACACTAAGTACACTTAAATACATTGATTGCCCTCCAATTGAAGACACTTGTTATACTCTCAGACACTGTATTGCGACGATAATGACTTTTAATAGAAAGAAAAGATGTATTCATAGTTTTAAACTTAAGAATTATACGAACTGTGCACTCCCAATACAGTTCGCTTCAATTTCTATCATTTTACAGTGTAATTGTGAAAGTAAATACTCTTTTAATTTATTCATAAAAAAATATCATCATACCAAGTAAATAATAATCTTTACTTTTTAGTAATGTTATAACCAGGAAATATTTTTTTTTATTTGTTGATTTTTTTTTTTGTTTGCTAGGTTGTTTTTTTTTTCATCTGGTTAAACTAAAAACTATTTGACCGTTTTTTGTGCTTTATGCATTTTTAATGTTTTTAACAGACGAACGCTGCGATATAATAGATTGACACAGGCTATGTTTTTACAACAGAAAACTATAGAACTCGTGTTTCCACACGGAGTTGCGGCGGAAAGCTATGCTTTTCTTACTAACAACTAATATTTTGAACAAGAAAACGTTGTTCGCAAACCTATTCGCAATTACCTATTTTAATATATTTGACACACAATGGGTTACAGCTTATAGTTTATATTTAGGCTAAGTGTCGTTTACTATTTAAAATTTCTATTGCTATTGAAATAAACATAATTGTGTTTGCTCGCAAACGAAAAAAACCGACTTCAATTTCATCGACGAGTAATACAACGTAGATCGACGAAAAAATAGTCAAGTAAAAACTCAGTATTAGATATAACTCGAAAAGTAGTTGTTAGATCTCAAATAAATTTAAATGGGACCAAATGGCACACACCACCTTTCGATTAAAACAAAATTTGTCGAAATCGCTCCACCCAGTCAAAAGTTCTGAAGTATGACATATATAAAAAAAAAAAATACAGTCGAATTGACAACCTCCTCCTTTTTTGGAAGTCGGTTAAAAATATATAGAAATCTAGAATATATGAATTCTTTCATGTATAACTATTATTGAATGTTACGTTACATGTGTAACAACTGCACAGTGTACGCGTATGCTACATGTACTGGTTCTTGTGCGTCCATATTTGTGTGTGTGTGTGTGTTTGTGTATGGATGTTTATGTGCGTGAACTAATATAATAAATATAAAGTTTTTTTGTTAAGCCTTTGTTTTAAGTACAACAACATACAAATGCTAAAATGAATAATACCAGTATATGAATTACTTTCTTTTAAATAACAAAGTTTATTTCATACCACAAACATTTAAACTCACGCCTAATGTAATGGTGATTTTTTTCCAGGATTTCAAAAGCCACTCAACTCTGAACGAGCTGTTTATTGAAATGCGAGTAGTAATTGTCGATATCCCAGCGAGACAATGCACTGGAGCGGCCCTATCTGACCCCAGCATCGGAGTCAATCGGGCATTTCCGATAGGGACGGAACTGTGTAGTACCTATCGATACAATTTTTTTTATTGTAATTAACTTGTAATAACTTTTAGTGGAAACTCGAGTATGCTTTTCTTTTTTGTCAGTATCGGAAGTAAAATAAAGAATATATACAAATATAAAAATATATAAAGCATATACAATATTTTTATTTGAGTAGTAAATATATTAGTTAGAAAGATAATATCTATTTCATAATACGTTACGTATTTTTAACACACTCCAGCCTACAGAATTATCTGGAAATTAGCTTGGGTAGATATCAAACATATCAAGCCCTTTTTATTTTATTTTTATACTATTTTAACGGCCCGTTGGCGCAGTTTTCATTGGCCCTATTTTCTGCTTCAGCTCGTATCTAGATGTGATACATGTATTTAATTACATAATATATATATATCTCGAAATAAAAAATATATTACTATAGCCCACTGTTACCGATAACATAAGCATAAAGTCACTTACCGAACCGATGACCGTGTTTGTATGTTATAGATATTTAATATTATTATCTATATATAACAAGAATTAATAAAAACAAATTTTCATCATATTTATTACCAAAGTTACGTTCAAAAAAAGTCTCATAGCTCAAAATCAGCTTAACTCTTCACAGTCCATTTAATGATTACCGAAGTTTTGCAGAGCGGAATACAGTTAGCTGATAAGGCATATTAGAAGAACTATGCAAGCCTGCACATTGGGGTGAATAGAAAAACGGTTTAGCAATTCTGTAATATCTTTATGTAGATTGTGTTTATTTATCTTTTATACATTTCAGTATACTAGTGCTTGCCTAGAGGTTGAAATTCGATCATAATTTAAAAAAAAAAAACAAAAAAAACAAAAAATTATGAAAATAAAGAACCTTTTTAAAAAAATTAAATTTGACTACAGACTTTGACAATCAATAAATTAAAGATTACATATAATATGCGCGTGTGTGTCAAATACATGGTAGTGTGTGTAATATATTTTTTTTTATTGATTTAATGTATTTTTATTCATAATTTAAAAAACATATTAGCATTCTGCACTCCTTCTCTATACAAACTATAAGTGTGCGAAATTTCATACTCCTCGGTCCGCGCAATTTTCGTAAAAAGGGGTACAAAGTTTTTGCTTCACGTATTAATATATCGATACAATAATACTAACATTATGTATGCGAAATATTGTGATGATGGAGGGATGGATGTTATTTTGTTACTCAAAAATTACAGAGAGATCCAGAATAAATCATAGGCTCATTTTTATCCTGACATTTCCACGATATCAGAAATAACGCAAAAAACGTGAGGTACCGCTAATACATATTAATAACATTACAAGTGGCGTGGCAATTGTCAAGGTCGCTTACTTAGAACTAAGTCAACGTTCCGATCGATAGTTGCTTAGTATATTAGGTTCGGTTTACAATACTTGTTTATGTAAGTAAGCAAGTCCACTCTCTTTGTACACTTTCCTACCATTTGTACTATGCTTTATCTAAATTTTCCTCGGAAAAGATCATTCTATTATTTATTTTTAAACGGTTTTATTTAGCTCACCCCGTTTGTTTTATTTTTTATTCTTGGGTCAAATTTAGTAATTCAAATTTCACCCTCTTCCTGTCAACCGATTAATCTGAAATTTTGTATACACTTTGGATTTTGGTGACAATACAATTATGTTTATTCATTATCATTATAAATTCAAGATGGCCGCCGCTACAAAATGGCGGATAATTTATGTTTTATTAATCCCATCAATATGGGTATCAAATGAAAGGGCTCGACAAGCAGAATACAATATACTATAAAAAATTGAAATCCAAGATGGCGACCGCTACAAAATGGCGGATAACGTAGGTTTTATCAATCCCATCAATATGGGTATAAAATGAAAGGGCTCAACAAGCAGAATACAATAAACTATAAAAAATTGAAATACAAGATGGCGGCCGCTACAAAATGGCGGATAACGTAGGTTTTATCGATCCCATCAATATGGGTATCAAATGAAAGTGCTCAACCAGTATAATCAATGTACTATATAAAATTAAAATTCAAGATGGCGGCCTCTACAAAATAGCGGATAACTTAGGTTTTATCAATCCCATCAACATGGGTATCAAATGAAAGGTCTCAACAAGTAGAATACAATTTACTATGCAAAATTGAAATCTAAGCTGGCCGCCGCTACCAAATGTCTGATAACAATTTTTTTATCAATCCCACCAATATGGGTATCAAATAAAAGGGCTTGACAAGAAGAATACAGTGCGCTATACAACCTCAATATTTAAGATGGGCCTTGCAATAATGAAGCACTAAATGAATTAAACAGAATGCGAAATGAAAACTAAAAACTAGAAAATAAAAATAGGTAAAAAAACTTTTTAAGTTAAACGGTTTTATGTTAAACATACATTGCAATGTTTAAGATAAATGTACTAAAAACCAAAAAATAATAAAATAGATACAGTCGTGGGAATTATAAACATATGCATAGACTAGACTAAAATAAAACCGTGGGGCACGTCAATTGTCTACAAATTATCGACTTAATGTGCGATAGAAGAATCGTTTAATTCGTCGTTAAAATAGGCAGTTGGCCCGCAGACGGTGAGGAAATTACTTACTATTTTCTTGCTCATGGAAATTCCAATAGTTATACACTCCATGTAAATAAAAGAGATGTTTCAACTAGTTTATCGTTGGACATTCACACTGCTGGCTGGCGAGGAATCGTTTCACTGCTCGTAGTTTGTCTTTAATCGACAAAACATATGATAAAAGTACTACTCGCTCACCACTATGAAACCCTAAAACTCGCTTATAATCGAGCTTGCTAGCTTGTTTCCACATTCTAGCCCTACTTATCACACGTCTATCGTTGTCGGTTGAACAACTGCCTAATTATAGTGTAACATTACAAAACAAATATTTTAATCAACGATTGTAGACAATTGACGTGCCCCACGGTTTTATTTTAGTCTAGTCTATGCATATGTTTATAATTCCCACGACTGTATCTATTTTATTATTTTTTGGTTTTTAGTACATTTATCTTAAACATTGCAATGTATGTTTAACATAAAACCGTTTAACTTAAAAAGTTTTTTTACCTATTTTTATTAATATGTTTTTATTACATAGTTTAAGAAGCATGATTATATATACACGTACACAGAGCCAGGTACTAAGGTGTATTGCCAGCACACATGTAGCTGGTGAACCTCACCTACATGTGAGCATGTAAATAACTTTTACTATAGAGTACCTAAACACATGGTAAAGATTGGTCCCACATCCAGACCAATAAGAAATAGTATTTTCGTAAAATTTCTACAGAATCTATTTAGTTCGTAAACTTTAATTATAAATTCTTAAATTGACTTAATCTTTAAAAACTAACATTTTCATTTTTCAAGCATAAACGTAAATATAGCAAAGGAAATTTAAAAAGGTTTTATTATTAAGCTAACACAAAGGCAAGAATTTCTTAAAAGCTTGTAGCTACTAAAATTGACCTAATTACACATTACCTAAGCGACTAACTCGTACTAGGGATATATATATATACGAGTATATAAGGGGTGTTTTTTTTAGAGGTATAGAACTTCGAATTGAAATAAAACACAAGAAAATCGTTTTAATGTCCATCAATTTGGCTTTATTGGAAGGATAATTTTATGCCATTAACGTTTAAATATGATTTCGGACATGTGGCCGCCGCGGCTGGCTCGAATAAAGCCAATTCTACAGGTCCAATTTTCAACCACTTTTTCGAGCATATGGGGCCGTATGTTGGCAATAACGCCACGAATGTTGGCTTCCAAGTCCCCTAACGTTTCTGGTTTGTTGGCGTAGACGAGCGACTTCACATATCCCCAAAGAAAATAATCCAATGGTGTCAAATCACACGATCTTGGTGGCCAATTGACAGGTCCATTCCGCGAAATTATGCGCTCATCGAATGTTTCCTTCAATAAATCGATTGTGACGTGCGCTGTGTGGCATGTAGCGCAGTCTTGTTGGAACCACAACTCATCCACATTCATGCCATCCAATTCGGGAACAAAATAGTCGGTTATCATGGCTCTATACCGGTCTCCATTAATGGTAACTGACTCTCCAGCATTATTTCGGAAGAAGTATGGCCCAATGACTCCACCAGCCCATAGAGCACACCAAACAGTCAGTTTTTGTGGATGTAATGGCGTCTCAAGGGTCTCATGTGGATTCTCTTCACTCCAAATGCGGCAATTTTGCTTGTTGACGTAACCATTCAACCAAAAATGAGCCTCATCACTGAACAAAATTTTGCGATGAAAATCAGCATCGAGATCAATCTCATTTTCGGCCCAAACACCAAAATCACGACGCATTGCATGGTCTCGCGGCTTTAATTCTTGCACAAGCTGGATCTTGTAAGGTCGCAAGCCAAGATCTTTGCGCAAAATCTTCCATAAAGTTGATGGACAAAGCTCCAATTGCTGTGCACGGTGGCGAATCGATTCATTCGGGTCCTCTTCAACACTTTGCTCTACAGCGGCAATTGTTTCTTCGGTGCGCACTGTTCGACGTCTCTGCGGATGCGTATTATCACATAGAGTAAACGTAGTGCGAAAACGATCCATGGTTAACCGAATTAATTGCTCTGATGGACGATTATGTCGACCATAAAATGGACGGAGCTTGCGGTAAACTTCGCGAACTAAACCATTATTTTCGAAATAAATTTGCACGATTTGCAAGCGTTGTTCTTTTGTCAACCTGTTCATGATGAAATGGCAAACCAAACTAAATATTAATCACTTGACAGCTGACAAAATGGCCGCCAGTTAAAAAAGTGATGCCAACTTAAAGTTCTATACCTCAATAAAAAACACCCAGTATATCCTCCTTTTTTTGAAATCGTTTAAAAAAGAATTATCCTATTTCGTGCCGTCATTCATGAATTAAAAGCATACATATACGTTAGCAACTCAAGTTTATTTAGTTAGATAATAGACTGATGATAAAATATTAATTAGGCAGACGAAATACTGTGTTCCACTATAATATTTTGAACACTAAAAAGTTTGTTTTTGTGCGTGTGAGTGTGTAGAGACAGATAGTGTGTGTGTGTGTGTGTGTGTGTGTGTGTGTGTATGTGTGGCGCCAAAGTAATCAAAACAGAAACCTTTACCTGACATAAAACTGCATTATACATCTAATTCGAATTTTTATTATCTAAACACAAGTTTTATTATGTCAAATGTACTAAAACATAGCCTTAGGCGATACATCTCAAGTGATATTAAAAATTCACAAATCATTATCAAAAATACATTTACCTAATGTATTATACGATAACATTTTAATATTCTAGTTCCATAAAATATTATATATATCGAATGAGTCATGTTTATGTGAAAAACAATAATCTTGAACATCACATTGGGTGTGGCAGATGCGTTGATAATAATTACGAATCAAAAATAACTTTATACCTATTGGCTTCAAAATCACCTACGATACGTCATTATAATTCAAACTATTAACTATGGTTAAAAGTAAAACTAGCACAAATTCGGAGTGTAGATCAATGTAAATCGGGACGAAACTCCGAGTTACTCTTTAAATACTTATTATGTGAGATAATTTGAATTACAACCTAACAGACCGCACCTACCCCGACTTCACCCGATTGCAATTTGATAGTAAAAAATAAAAAGCAATCTGATTATCAGAACTTTTTTGTAATCATTTACGAGTATAATAATGAATAGAAAAAAAATGATCAGTCAAACAAGTCCTCATTCAGAATATTTCTGTGTTACATGCAATACATTATTTAACCACTTCAATAGTAGCAGTAAAATAGTTGTGTTTGATACCAAACGAAAAATAAAAACGATTTCAATTACATCGACTAGTAATAACGACGGGGGCAGTCGGTAAAACAGTCAAATACGCACTAACTATAACTCAAAAATACTCCATTAATGCCGAGCTGCACGAAAAGAAATTAAAATTTAAGTAGTGATTAAACTAATTTAATCGCAAGAATTGTATGAAATTCTTGTGATTAAATTAGTTTAATCTCTACTTAAATTTTAATTTTGTTTCGTGCAACTCGGCGTAAATCTGTCAAATCTCCGTTAAATTTAATGGCACCACGAGATAAGCACTTCCTTTCGATAAAAAAATACTAAAATCAATCCATGTAGGAAAAAGTTATGAAGTAACACACATAAAAAAGGTAGTCATACATATCCCTACTCTTTTAATCTCCTACTTTTTAGAAGTTTGTTTAAAGCACACAACAAATTAAACAACCTGCCAAGCTATCAGTGATAACTCTACAGTTAAAGCTATCAAATTTGTAATAGAGGATGTAGAAAAATTCGTAAGACATTACCACGCGCCACGGCGCCACGGTCGCTTAGACCGAATATAAAATCATCATATCAAAAATTTTGATCTAGCGAGTACATCGTTCCATAGCTTAATTGGCTAGAGCACCGACACGGTCAGTCGGAGATGCAGATTCGATCCCCGTTGGAACGATCGATTTATGATATGATATTTAAAAAATGTTTAAGACATTACCATATTCACTAATGTAAAAACTGTACTAAAATAAGTTCACAATAATTTTTTATATATGTAAACAAATAATAATAAAATTAAATCGATATCGATACATCGACAGCCGACCTCCCTTGTACTAGCGCCGGAAACGCTCATAAAAGCAGTGTAAGGCGCTGTCGCCGGCCGGATGTGTGGGGCAAAATAAATTGTACTACATATAAAGACAGTTCGACAGAACTAAGTCTTACTAAATAGTATAATTGTTTTGATTATATAAATCATGACAAGTGAAGCATCAAAGCAATATGTTTTAAGTATTTTTTTTTTTCAACCGAGATAAAGTCAACCGAGATAGGGAACAGCAGGATATAACCTGCTCAAAATCTGGAGCAGCCCGACTGGGGAAGTACCTCGACCTTACAAAAGATAACAGCTGATAATACTGCTTTCAAGCAGGGTCGGCAACACGCTTGCAATGCTTCTGTTGTTGCAGGCGTCTATAAGCTACGGTAATCGCTTACCATCAGCTGAGCCGTACGCTTGTTTGGCGACCTAGTTCTATAAAAAAATAAGTTTGATATCAAAAATCTCGTAACATAATGTTTGTTATCGCATTACTCGAAATCGGCTTGATTACTCATTAAAAAGTTTTGTGGAGGTTCTCAATTCGACTGTATTTTTTAACCGACTTCTAAAAAAGGAGGAGGTTCTCAATTCGACTATATTTTTTTATGTATATTACATCAGAACTTTTGACCGGGTGGACCGATTTCGACCATTTTTTTTAATCGAAAGGTGCAGTGTGTCAATTGGTCCCATTTAAATTTATTTGAGATCTAACAACTACTTTTCGAGTTATATCTTATAATGCGTTTTTACTTGACGCTTTTTTCGTCGACCTACGTTGTATTACTTGACGATGTAATTGAAGTCTGTTTTTTTCGTTTGCCAGCAAACACGATTATTTAGGTATAAGGTAAATAAAAATAGGTAAAATAAGTATATAGACCATTTCGTGCAACACGTTACCATATACAAACAATTATAAAACACAGTGCGTACTTTTATAGTCAAACTATAATATACTTGTGAAAAAGTTATTTCAAAACGACTTAAGCTTTGTTTATACGATTAAAGTTTCGATTACACTTGTATGAACTTACTCAGTTTTATTGCTGCTTTAGTATTTGTTTGTAACTGACAGCAAGAATATACGATTTGTTTTATTGCATGCGATGATAGGCTGCATTAAGTGCATTTGTTGTTACGAAATAACTATAAAATATTTTACAAGTTCCTGACTTGTTATACTAGCTAATGTACGCGACTTCGTTCGCATAGACTCATGTTACCAACCTTTTTTACTACCCTGTGGGAAATATATAATTTTTCCG
Source organism: Melitaea cinxia (assembly GCF_905220565.1). Classification (NCBI taxonomy): domain Eukaryota; kingdom Metazoa; phylum Arthropoda; class Insecta; order Lepidoptera; family Nymphalidae; genus Melitaea; species Melitaea cinxia. The sequence goes on along the minus strand of NC_059413.1, from coordinate 13,902,014 downwards.
GGATTACAAGTAACCTTTTAGTATTCCAGACTTTATAATATAGTGTCTCTAGTAAGTACACGGTATAATTCAGAAACAAGGACTTGCAATAGTAACTTACTAAACATTTAAAACAGTTGTCGATTCATCTAAAAAATGAGTTATAAAAATGTCATAAAAAAGGACGTAGTAAAAGCATAATCATCTAAATTGTAATAATAAAAACTACACTGAGTAAAACGTTTATTTTATAACGTAAAAGCTTACATCAAAATAGAAAAAGGCTAAAAGCACAGACAAATAACCGGGATTAAATAGAAAACTTTTAATTCCCTTTACATCAGAAATGTTAAAAGCACCAAACAACAGACGTCATAAAAAATTAAATTATCTAAATTCTAAGGACCAGTTTCACCGGTTATGGGTGAAGTTTATCCTGCGAATAAATTATAAATAGACTTTAACCGCAGGAGGTAGAATATGCCATTAGGAATTGTTTCTCTTCAATTAATAAACTACAACTCTTAGATGTAGTAAGTATTAGTTGGATACCGTCGTCTGGCAAATAGCGTGAACGGCAAACGGTGAAACAGGCCCTAAATGTGATTTTTACACGTCACACTCGCAGAAATCGTTACAGCCAGACATCGCGTGACTGCGGTGACCAGGCTAGACACTGCAAATACCTACTCGCTATAATATTAGTCTGGATGGGAAAACCCATGACAATGCCAAGAAATTCGATTAATTTTGTGTTTCATAAAAATAAATGGGTTCTATAAATTATGGTTCTTTTGACATCGTTATGCGTCTGTTTATTTTTTAATCTATGACTTATTGTATGTGACAAATTATATCAAGCTACAATTTTAAATGTAAAAAAAAGGTTCCAACCAACCCACGCTAATAAAATTAACATCAGTGACCACGTAGTGATAAAAATCCTTATTTCATAAAACTTAAATAGCTTTATGTTAAATGAAGATATCACAATAATTTTAATGTTTTATCTTATTAATAAAACTTAGAAGACAAAACTTAAAATATATTTTTGTGACATATGCACAAGAAGACATCTGCCATTTTTTACAAATAAGGTATAAAACCCTACACAAAATATAATACACTGGTGTTGAGTACTATAAAATAAAAACGTAATAAATAATTATAATAATAAATAAACAAACTTATAATTTGCTAATATTAAAAAAAATTAAATTTTTTAAATCATGGTAACCCCACAGCTCCCTTGCGCATCCCTATGCAATCATTTTTTTACTCTGAACGTCACTCTAAATAATATTAAATTTATTCTGTGCCATAAAGAAGTTTTACAACTAGCATGTCATTTGATATCTTCTATTTTTTCCTAATAATGGATGGATGGATATTTGTTAGACTGTCATGAAAAAACTATTGAACCGAATGTAATGCAATTTTGTACGTAGACAGCTAGAACTCCAGAAAACATACTTACTTTACTTTGTATACCGAAATTTCCACGGGAGTGGAAATAATGATAGTAAGACCGCGCAGTTAGTATCATAAATGCAAAAGTTTGGACGTAAAAACTACTGATTGCAACTTGAATTGGAAATTAGTGAATAGATATTTGGATATATTTTAAGGGATCCGAAGTTACTTGGGTAAAACCGCGAAGCAAATCTGTACTAATATTACAAAGCTAAAGAGTATCTTTATTTGCACGCACTTGTCTCAGGAACTAGTGGTTGGAATTGAAATTTTTTTTTGCATTGGTTAGTTTATTTTATTCACAGAGGAAGGCTATTGACTTTATTATATTTGTATGTATGTATTTTTTTTTTTTTTTTGGAACGAAGTTGCTTACGGTGCGTTGCGGAGGGGGCGGACCCTAGCCGGCAAAATCGTTTTTAACCGACTTCCAAAAACGGAGGAGGTTCTCAATTCGACTGTTTTTTTTTTTTTTTATGTATGTTACATCAGAACTTTTGACCGGGTAGACCGATTTCGACAAATTTTGTTTTAATCGAAAGGTAGTGTGTGCCAATTGGTCCCATTTAAATTTATTTGAGATCTAACAACTACTTTTCGAGTTATATCCAATAATGCGTTTTTACTTGACGCTTTTTTCGTCGACCTACGTTGTATTATACCACATAACTTTCTACTGGGTGTACCGATTTTGATAATTATTTTTTTGTTGGAAAGGGGATATTCCTAGTTTGGTACCGTGATAAGGAAACCAGGATCTGATGATGGGATCCCAGAGAAATCGAGGGAAACTCTCGAAAATCCGCAATAACTTTTTACTGGGTGTACCGATTTTGATAATTTTTAATTTAATCGAAAGCTGATGTTTATCATGTAGTCACATATACATTTTATCGAGATCTGATAACTACTTTTTGAGTAATCTTTGATAACGCGTAGTTGCTTGACTATTTTTTCGTCGATCTGCGTTGTATTACTTGTCGATGTAATTGAAGTCGGTTTTTTTTTCGTTTGCGCGCAAACACAATTATTATGTATAGTTTTTGTATGCTCGCTGTACAGTGTCTAATACAGTAGAGTATACGTCTACGTGATGAATGTTATAATTATTATTTATGAATCATTGTGAATGAAATAAAAGTTTAAAGTAGTTTTTGATTTTTATCGAAAATAAAATAACAATAAAAAATTATACCCAAATAATTATTTTCTTATTACCTCGACTAAAACTTGAAATTAATTATGTAATAAGGAACCTCGTTCCTATCTGGTGTCACACACACCACACGTTTTTTCTCAAATTAACGCGGGCACCCAAACCGCGGTACACCGCTAGTCCTACTACCTATTATAAATTAGAAAGTTTATCAGTATCGATGCACCTTACCCTTTCACATATCTATTGAATGTACGGAATTTTAATATTATATTTATAATTAAAATTTTATTACATATAAAAACACGATTATATTCGTTTTGTCTATAATTGAATATTGGACATATTTCATTAATAATATATAATAAAACAGCAATAAAATATATTAATTTAATTACTGAGAGTAATTAGTAACATTTGCTTGAACTCTTATTTATGAGCAATTAATATTTATAGCTAATTATTTAATAAATATTTAATATTAAGCGATTTCGATTGATTCTGTTTCGTTTTCTCGTACCTACCTACTATGTCATTATATTATTCCAGTAAAAGAATCTTTAAAATCGTTTTAGTTCTTGACGTAAAATATAGTGAATATGTGATGAGAGCGTTACGAAAAGTGTGATCGGGCGACGCAAATGGAAGTTAAGAGGGAGATATAACTTAGTATAGATAGAAAGAGAGAGAGTTACGTTTCGTAACTTTTGCTTCCGTGTGGAACACTCTTTTTTTTTTTTGTCTATGGGCCTGTTAAAAAATATAAATATATCCTGCTTATAATATTAGTACAAATATAATGATTCATACCTTCCTATATATTTTTAAAGCACGCACTGTACTGGATATTTACAAATTAGTCAAATTAGAGATAAAACTTAAATTTAAGTATTACAATAACAATACAATTAAAATAAAAATAATTTTTATCATTATTATTTATATAATTTTTACTCAATCTTATAAACATATAAAATTCTCGTGTTACAATTTTAGTTAACATACTCTTAAACGGCTGGACAGATTTTTATGAAATTTTGTGTACATATCGGTAGGCTATGATCTATTTTTGAGAATGGCTATGATATATTTTTCATATCCCAAAGCTAGGGAGAGGTATAATGGGGGTTAATAACATATTATAACGTTTGCGAGGTCAGCTAGTGTTTATATATATTTTGTTCCTTTTTTTATTTAACTTCGCCTATTACTACTATACTTATATTTAAAAAAAACTGTTAAAACGCTTTAGAAATAGTCAAACAATCTAAAAATAAAATGTAAGATAACATTTACTATTTTTATAACAGACAGCGTTGATAAGAACTAGTTCCACAAATTGAACATATTTATCATGGGCCCTGTGGCGCAACGGATAACGCGTCTGACTACGGATCAGAAGATTCCAGGTTCGAATCCTGGCAGGGTCGCAGAAAATACGTTTTTGTTTTTTTCTTACCTTTTTTTTATTATTATGCTTTTGTGATTTAAATATATTTTTCATGACAAATATAAACTCGAGTATTTTTCTTTTAATATTATATTTGAAAAATTTGCTTTTTTTATGTAATATGATTTTGTAGTGCAATAGGTATGTAAAACGTATGTATCTACACATTTTGTCTTCGAAATTGAAGACTGGAATACAGTGTTTTATTATTTTTTTATCGCTGTGTTGTGCTGTGTTACCTCATGACTTTTTTACTGGGTGTACCGATTTTGATTATTCTTTATTTTAATCGATATCTGGCGCTTGGATTAAAATCTGACAAGTACTTTTTGAATTATCTATACAAATAAAAAAATTGGAGTGTCTGTTTGTAATATTAAAATAATCAGTTTTTACTAAATCCATATGTATGTATTGTATACAGTATACACGGTACATAATATGCCAAAATAACTTTTTTGCAATTTTCGTCTGTCTGTCTAATCTGTTTGTTCCGGCTAATCTCTGAAACGGCTAGGCAGATTTTGACGGGATTTTCACTGGCAGATAGCTGATGTAATAAGGAATAACTTTAGCTACTTTTATTTTAGGAATTTATTTATTTTATAACACTGCGCAGTTAAAAATAACTTTTTGTTAAATTCCACGCGAACGAAGCCGGGGACACAGGTAGTCTCTAATAATTCGTATTTACTTGATTATTTTTTCGTCTACATTGTGTAATTGAAGTCACTTCTTTTTCCTTTGTTGGTTCTGATTATATTCTGTTATGTTCATATTTATTTCTGAACCTTATACTTATAATTATTTTTCATTCGAAAATCGAAGTCTCCTTAGACATCCATAATGTGCTTAAAAGAATGCTTCTTGTACTTCTTCATACTTGTTAAATTAACTTTGTATAGAAATATATAAAACTTAACTTTTTTTAATTCATCACGCAGACCAGTTATCTGCTTAAACGCCAAAATGACCCTCATCAAATCTCCCCTTATCTGCGAACTGAGGGGATTTCAACAATTATTCGCTTATCGTCATTAAAAGGGAACTTCAAGTTTCTCAGCGCCATTACTTTGACTTTTTTTTTTAAGAAGACACTAAAGAGCCGAAGATTTGTAATTGTAGTAATGCCTAAAATGACAATAAAGTTTGTTTGCAAATACTCAAGTAAAAAGTAAAGTTTTATGTAATTAAAAAATTAAAGAAATATATCAATTTAAGAAGAAAAATATGTTTTATTATAATTTTAATTGAATCATTAAAAAGAGAATTAATTCTAATAAAGAGGTTCGATATTAATATTTTAATTACGTAAATGTAATTTTTTTATATAATTTACGACTTGTTGCCATGAAACTGTTACCGTTTTTCTACGAAATACTTAGTTAGTTCCATTTCTATGGAACTTATACCTTAACATAATTAGGCTTAATATTTTATTTCCACTGTCTTATTACTCCTAATTGATAATTATTATATTATTTAATTCACTATCTATTATATTACTGTATATTTTACAACATTTAGTTTTTTTTTTTTTCGTTGTAATATCCCACTGCTGGCCATAAGCCTCTTTCGCCATGTACAAGGATCAAAGCTTAATCCACCACGCTGCTTCAATGCGGGTTGGCGGATGCTTATATTAAATTAAGTAAGAATAATTAATTTTTAGTTAAAACGTATTAAATACGCCTTGTTCATAAAACACAAATTTATTTTTCTTACGAATTAGCTAAAATTAATTCCGAGGAAAAAAGTTATTAATGGCATTACAGTAAAAGTTGTCTTTAATGCCTAATAAAGTAAAAAATAAATTTAACTTTTATTTTATTGTAATAATAAAAAATAACGTCATTATTAAATATAATATAATGCCACCTATTATTAATATTCGTAAACTTATATCGTTATCAGGTTATGTCTTATCAATTTGATAATATTTAATTATAATAATAATGTCGACGAATAAAATAATAATCAGGTAAATATTCTAGTAATGTTACAATTAACTAGTTTTAATCACAACCATGTGATTCAAAAAATTTACAAAATATTTAATATTATAATCATTAAGACTTACCGATAATTAAATCCAGTCTACACAATCACATCAAATCACATACAAAACACTAAAAAACCGTAATTGATATAGATACCAAATCACAACGTGCTCGGACTAACATTGATTATAGCACCTCATTGATTTAAACCTACTATTTAAAAAAGTTTTGACAGTTCGCAATATATTATTGTGTAAAACCTCTTTGATTTGTTAGAAAAAAACCACTAAATATTGGGCATAACGCGTTGGACCACCCTCGACGTTTGACAGCTGACTGGTTGGAAAAAAAATGCGGAGGTTCTCGCGCATGCGCCGTGATACAACGCGGTAGGTCGCTCTTCTGTAGGGGCTGAAAGATATGACTTGATTAATTACTGATAACACTTAATACATAAACTATATAAATGTTTAGATATTAAAATATATAACGTCAAAACCAGTTTTGTGGTATGGATATTTTATGTTTTGTTTTATTTTCTTAAGCTGCTGCTGTTTCTTTAAGGTTTCTGTACCCTCGACGTGACGTTGCTGGTTGTCATTTAAAAACCCTTCCGACCACCCGATCATCATTCATCATTACAGCCTATACAGTCCACTGCTGGACATAGGCCTCCACAAGTTTACGCCAAAAATAACGTGAACTCATGTGTTTTGCCCATAGTCACCACGCTGGGCAGGCGGGTTGGCGATCGCAGGGCTGGCTTTGTCGCACCGAAGACGCTGCTGCCCGTCTTCGGCCTGTGTATTTCAAAGCCAGCAGTTGGATGGTCATCCCGCCACCGGTCGGCTTCTTAAGTTCCAAGGTGGTAGTGGAACTGTGTTATTCCTTAGTCGCCTCTTACGACACCCACGGGAAGAGAGGGGGTGGCTACATTCTTTAGTACCGTAGCCACACAGTACAACCCCCGATCATTGTAATAGTATTATGGTGGCATCTATAACTATATAAATTATGATACATATTTATCTACTAGCTGCCCCGACAGACCTCGTTCTGTTAAAATGTACAGATTTTTATTTAATTTAATTTTTTTTATTTTTAGTTCAATACCTTCCGTGGGCCTTAAGGAACATACAAATAATAATTGTGTTTGCTCGCAAACGAAAAAAAAAATCGACTTCAATTACATCGACGAGTAATACAACGTAGATCGACGAAAAAATAGTGAAGTAACTACGCGTTATCAAAGATTACTCAAAAAGTAGTTATCAGATCTCGATAAAATTTATATGTGACCATCAGCCAATGATAAACATCAGCTTTTGATTAAATTAAAAATTATCAAAATCGATACACCCAGTAAAAAGTTATTGCGGATTTTCGAGAGTTTCCCTCGATTTCTCTGGGATCCCATCATCAGATCCTGGTTTCCTTATCATGATACTAAACTAGGGATATCCCCTTTCCAACAAAAAAAGAATTATCAAAATCGGTACATCCAGTAGAAAGTCATGCGGTATAATACAATGTAGGTCGACGAAAAAAGCGTCAAGTAAAAACGCATTATTAGATATAACTCGAAAAGTAATTGTTAGATCTCAAATAAATTTAAATGGGACCAATTGACACACACCACCTTTCGATTAAAAAAATATTTGTCAAAATCGGTCCACCCGGTCAAAAGTTCTGATGTAACATACATAAAAAAATTAAAAAAAAAACCACAGTACAGTCGGATTGAGAACCTCCTCCTTTTTTTGGAAGTCGGTTAAAAATAAATTAGCCGAATTAGTCGAGCCATTTTCGAGTTATGTGCCTAGCAACATTCATTTTTATTTATACATATAAATATATTCTTATAATATAAAAATGAGTCGCTGAATGTGTTGCTAAGCGCAAAACTCGAGAACGGTTGGACCGATTTCGCTAATTCTTTTTTTAAAATATTCCTTGAAGTACGAGGATGGTTCTTACGGAGAGAAAAATTCTAAAAAAATTTAAATTTCCTGAATAAGTCTAAAAACAACACTTTTCTATACTCCCATACAAAAGATTTGTGATAATACTTAAAAGTCACTGTTAGGCGATACGAAGTTCACCGGGTCAGCTAGTAGTTATATAAATAATATAGATTGTATTTTTTTTTATGTCACTAGGTCGGCAAACAAGCGTACGGCTCACCTGATGGTAAGCGATTACCATAGCTTATAGACACCTGCAACACCAGAAGCATCGCATACTGTTTTCAAGCAGTATTGTGTTCCTGTTGGTGAGTAAGGTGACCGAGCTCATGGTGTATTGGGGATTGAGTCGGCAAAGCGCTTGCGATGCTTCTGGTGTTGTAGGCGTCTGTAAGCTACGGTAATCGCTTACCATCATGTGAGCCGTACGCTTGTTGGCCGACCTAGTGATAAAAAAAAACATCATATTGAAAACTATGAGTGTGAGCCGTGAAGCGTTTTATTAGATGTAACTACATATGTACCTATACCCCTCTCTTCCCGTGGGTGTCGTAAGAGGCGACTAAGGGATAATACAGTTCCACTACTGCCTTGAAAATTAAAAAGCCAACCGATGGCAGGATAACCATCCAACTACTGGCTTTGAAATACACAGGCCGAAAACGGGCAGCAGCGTCTTCGGTGCGACAAACCCAGCCCTGCGATCACCAACCCGCCTCCCAGCGTGGTGACTATGGGTAAAACACATGAAACGCAAAAAATGGCGTGAACTTGTGGAGGCCTATGTCCAGCAGTGGACTGCGAAAGGCTGCTGTGATGATGATGATGATGATGTACCTATAATCATACCGTGACTTACAGTATATAAAGTATATAAACACTTTACACTCAACGCCCCCCAGTAGGAATTTCTTCTGCGTCGGGGGTCCGTACACACAGAATATACGAGCATAAACGCCCAGATCAACATCTATATGACCAATACCCGCGACCGCCAGCGCAACAGCCGGTGCTGTGACCGCTGCGCCAACGCGTCGTCAAGCCGACGTCACCCGATGAGTCAGTTTTATTGACACCGTTAGAAGCGAAAAATATTAAGTACACTACATACTAATCATGTTGACACACGACCCTTGTTAACATAAAACTATTTATAAACCGCACAATAGACAATAGCGTGCCATTGTTTTCGCGTGAACAGCTGACAAGCGTCGTGATGTTGGCGTCACGAAGTTATTACACGAAGTAAATTAAAACTTAAACCCTAGAAATAAGGTTATATTCAGTTTGTATTGTTGGTAGTCGTGTGTGGCGCCGGAAGTGAGCTGTGCTTTTGTTTTTATTGACGCTTCGTAAAAGGAGCTTCAATGTAGGTTGTCCAACGTTAAGTTTATTTGAATTTTAATAGTACCTTTGGTAAGGATTTTCACTGCACTTAAAATGTTGTCATATAATCGACAATTAAATTAATTATCGGTGTAGTTGTGCAAACAATTGGAAAGTTTTAGAGAAACTAAAGAATATTTTAGCTTCAAATGTATTATCGCCGCACTGGTGTTGCGCTGGCGTTTGCGGGTTCGACCCCCGCACATGACAAATATTTGTATTGACCATACAGATGTTTGCCGTGGTCTGGGTGTTTGTGCAGTCCTTGTGGGCCTCCCCGCCGTGCCTCGGAGAGCACATTAAGCCGTCAGTCCCGGTTGTTATCATGTACACCTGATAACGATCGTTACTTACAGTAAGTGATATATCCGCCAACCCGCATTGGAGCAGCGTGGTGGATTAAGCTCTGATCCTTCTACTACATGGGGAAAGAGGCCTATGTCCAGCAGTGGGATATTACAGGATGTAGTGTAAATAATAGATTTCTATCCTATATCATACGAGTAGTATGTAATATGAACGGGAAAAATATGTTTACAATACAAGTAACTACTGAATCAATTGTAATGATAATTTTACCTTTTATTAAAAACGAGTGTGCTTCAGACCACACGACTGAAGACAAACTTACGAAACGTAACTCTCTCTCTTTCTACCTTCACTAACTTATATCTCCCTCTCAACATCCGTTCACTTCGCCTGATCACGCTTTTCGTAACGCTCTCAAAGAAGTTTTACTTCAAAAAGCAGTGCAGAGTTCTAACCCGTGACACTTAACACAACACCAACTGGCTGTAATCACTTCGCGAACTCCTTATCGAATTGATAAGCACGGTACGCACTAAAGCCATATTCGTTGTCTACGTAGTCGAAGGGGTTTTCCAATAGGAAATATCAAAACATATACGTTTTACAATGCTTCTTCTTGTGATAGATTGAACTAAAATAGCCTTTGAATGTTCTACTGCTTGGGAAAGACCTATTTCCTACATATGTATCATCATCTCTCTGCCCTTATCCCACTTATGTCGGGTCGGCACAACATGTTTTCCTCTTCCATTCCTCTCTATTATTCGTCACTTCAGCGCTTACTCCTTTCTTTCTCATATCCTCACTCACAATCTATCCATCGCTTTTTTCGGTCTGCCGATCGCTCCTCGTCTTTCGACATTCACCCCTAACATTCTTTTACCAACATAGCGTTCATCTCTCCTCATTACATGCCCATACCAAGCTACCCTATTGCTCCTAATTTTCTCCGTCACGGGTGCTACTTTCAAACTTCCCCTTATACTCATTTCTAATCGGATCTTTCCTCGTCACTCTACACATCCATCTTAGCGTTCTTATCTCGGTGGCGTGCACTCTTCTTTCATCCGTCACTTCTTTCCTACATATGTATATATACATGAATGATTAGAGTATGATTTGCTACTCTACTTCACTTTATATAAGCGGATAGTAAACAGGACCCATAACTTTACTCACTTTCTAAGCTAACTACCGCTCTGGTATAGTGGTGCTACTATTCACTAAAAACACCGACGGTTTGCGGATTCGATTCCCGCTCGCGATGGATATTTGTATTTGTACAAATATTTCTTTTCATTTGGGATGTCTGTCCTTGTAGGTCTACCCACCGTGCCTCGAAGAGCACGTGAAAATGATAGCGATCGTTACTCATAGTAAGGAAGTAAGGAACATATGAACCAACCCGCAGTGGAGCAGTGCGGTCGATCTCGAATCCTTCTCCTACATGAAGAAAGACATCTATACCTAGCAGCGGAATATTACAGGCTGAATGCAATGTTTAATCACACGCTCAATAATTTAGTTCCTTCGTCTAAGAAATTACTCTTGCGAGTTCTTATTGTTAGTGAAATCTGCATGCAAATTCCGAAGCATGTGATTCACATAACTATAATACCTATTTTTTTTTTTTGTGAAATGATTGCTGAAATGTTTATATGTAAATAAACTACGAATCTATAGTAAAGTAAATTTTTAATTTGACACATTGAAAAATGAATGTTAAAAATTACGCAATTGTTTATGCTCAAACACAAACGACGCGCCACAAAAACTTAATATAGCAAACCGTGAACGCGTCGACGCGACATAACGCGATTCAATTAAAAATAACGATCGTAAATGAACAATTGTGCGTAATTAATCTTTAAAGAGCCGCCTGCGTTATCGTCTCCATCTCGAGATAGCATTTCTGAAGTTAAGTGACATTAGGGTTGATATGTTATTTCATTTTTAAGGATTTGAATTATAAATCTGTGTACCTAAATAAAATAGAATTCAATGACACCGCTCGGTGTAGTGGTACGTGCGCGACGTCTAAATCTCTATCCGGCTAATAATCTAACCGGCGGTTCCGGGTCCAATTCCCGATCGGAATGCATATATTTATATTAGTATTTGTATAAAATTGGTTTCCGTTCTGGGTGTCTGTTCCTGGGGTCTCCTACCCGTACCGCGTTCTCAGGGAGCAATATTTGAAAAAAAAAGAAAAATATCAAAAAGATTTTTAAAAATGGACAAAAATTGCGTTTTAACTATTTAATTTTATTTTTATTCTTTTTATATTTGTTTACTTTTATCTTTGTATTTTTTTCTTTTTTGTACAAACAATAATATGCCTTTAAAACCAAGTTTTTTTTTCAATATGTGTGATGATGATCTTTGATGATCTCTGATCTTTCTCCTACATGAAGGAAAAGCCCATGCCCAGCAGTGGTATAAAACAAGATGAATCAATAAACATACACGCATTATAAGCGCATCCCTATGGACAAATTCTCATAAAAACATGGACAAATGCAGACCAAATTCTCATACCGTGCTATGAGAGGCTATGAGTTTTACGAGATTTTGGTCTGCATTTATTCATGTTTTTATGTGGTTTATGAGTTTTTTCCCATATGGATCACCTTACCTTACCCCTGTTCTTAAAAAAACACACCTGCAGGAGCTCTGTTTAGCTCACTCACCACAGGAACACGACAGTACTTGGGAGCAGTATTATTTTGCTGTGATATCAATTCAAATTGGTATTTATTCCACCAAATTCGGCATCGCTTTTTAACTAATGTTCGCGACTTGGTACGGTTCCTGGATGGGCAGTACATTGGCGTAGGTAGGTACTTTCCTAATTCCCAGATTTTCAGTAAGATTGATTCTGCTTTCATCATTACAGCCTATACAGTCCACTGCTGGACATAGGCCTCCACAAGTTTACGCCAAAAATAACGTGAACTCATGTGTTTTGCCCATAGTCACCACGCTGGGCAGGCGGGTTGGTGACCGATTCTGCTTTACTTCCACACAATCAAAATAAAACATGAGAAAAACTCTCATATCTAATAACATCAGCTCTCCTGGTCACCATCAAAACCATCAATAAACATCGTGCTACAGTTCGGAATGTCGACGGCGGTTTGTTGTAAAGTGTAAGAATACACTTTTTGCTCGTTAAGCCTGCTTGGATCATTGTTTAATTATGGCGAACTGTTAAACTTATTTATGGAGGTGATAACATTCGTGATATATGGCCGCCGACCTTAAACTTCTTTTTAATTTCGATTTTTTAATAATATTAAGTGTTGCAGTGTAAGCTTTGTAACTTTGTACAATTAGGGTAGTTTGCGTAATATATTCAATGATCACAGTATTCATACAAAAAACAAATACAAAAATACAAAATAGTTTATTGATAATAATAAGTTTTAACAAACAAGTAGCAAGGGCCCCTGTACTGGATGGTGTCCCGTATTACTGGGTACCCCGCTCATCCACCAAGGCTTACAATATTAATCAATATCAGACAAATAATAATCAAATAAAGAAAAAAAATGACAATTTTTATGCGTGTGTTCATTTGTATGTACGTGTGCATGTGTGTGTATGTGTGTGTGTGTGTGTGTCTGTGTTGTGTGTATAAGTGTGTAAATGAATAAACGAGTGAAATATATATTAAAAAAACCCAGAATTTGATTATTCATACGTCATCAGCATTCATACGTAATTATTATTGCCTTATCTCTCTTCTCCATTCTACGAAACATTAGCCAAATCATCCGTCCCATTTTGAAAATACTAAAACTCAATAATCCAAATGAACTAATATTTTTTTTAAGAACATTTTTAAGCTTATTTTCGAAGTTTAGGGAAACTACAATAGTTCCAAAACCTAGATTCCGCAGGCAAAATTACACGCTAGTATTTGTCGCTGTTTTCTATGCCTATTTATTAAGGGTTTGATTTTGCTTTCGGAAAATTCAATGAGGTAAAGTACATCAGGAAAAAAAACTTAAACATGTGACTAAAATTACAATAGTCAGCTTTGATGATACGGCTACTGAACCCGCTGTAGGCTCCCATCGAATGAAGTCATGCATAACAAAACACACCAAAATGGGCAAAACCACGTCAGAAAGTCTAGTTTATGTACAAAATAAATAGCTTAATTTTTGCATTCGTATCATTTCCGTAAGATCAGTCCTGGATTTATAAATAGGTCATATAGGCCGCGGCCTAGGGCCGGCAGCGTCCCAGGGGCGGCAGATTTCAAAAAATTATTAATTTAAAAATATATGTACGGCGGCAGAAATAAAGTGGCCTACACTCATAAAAAAATATAAATCCGGCACTGCGTAAGATACCAGTTATAACCCGGGTAAATATACAGAAAACGTAATTAAACCAAAACAATTAAATATAACAACTTTTTATTTTCCATAAATTAACAAACTTATTTACTAACAGATTTCAACAATTTGTTCTTATAGTTTTATATACCAATATTATATTGGAATTTTAACGCAATTTAAGTATTTAATAATAACTTATGTCTTTTACGGCAGCGCTATCGGAGATTTTACTTATTTTACATGCAAGATGGTTCTCCTTGCCTCTAATCTCCATAATTATGAAATTCCAATGGTAGGTACATGGTAGGTAGTCAATTTCCAAGATGACAGGTACTGTCAATTTAACTTTTTTTATTTTTATTACATGCCGTAAAACTTATACAGCCTAATGAAAATTTTCAAATTATTTACGTCAACCCCAAATGAATATAACAATGACTTTTTTTAATATTCTCAGACATAACAAAAATAACAAAAAAAAAAATTAGTTACTTCACTAAACTGTTAAATGATTAAAGTTACAATACATGTATAAAATATTTTTTTACTTAGAAGTAAGATATAAATGCTCACAATACAAGAAAAAACTTAATAAGTATAAATGTGCACTGTAATTAAATATTTAACCTTATTTTAATATGTTTATTTATGACAAGGAGATTATTTTTAGAAAAGGGTGCTGAGATTATCAGAAATTCATATTAAAACCATACCTCAAATTATATCACACTGTACACATATAGTAAGTTATAGTAGCAGAGACACTGTAGCAATATCAGTAGTAGTAACAGAAATGCCAGTGGTAGGATAGGTAATGATTGTAACTAGTTTGGCCTAAGCCAGTAATTTAGTCAAGGAGCAAAGATTTCATTAAGTCAACATTTATTTTCTGCAAAAAGTAATCTATAATAAAAAATGAGTCGCTGAATGTGTTGCTAAGCGCAAAACTCGAGAACGGTTAGACCGATTTCGCTAATTCTTTTTTAAAATATTCCTTGAAGTACGAGGATGGTTCTTACGGAGAAAAATTCTAAAAAAAAAAAATTTAAATTTCCTGAAAAAGTCTAAAAACAACACGTTTCTATACTCCCATACAAAAGATTTGTGATAATACTTAAAAGTCAATTTGAACTTTAATACCATACGATAAAGTTTGTGTTAGGCGATACGAAGTTCGCCGGGTCAGCTAGTGATACACTAAAATACTAATTAATAATTTAATTTACAATAGTATATTTTTGGTATTGCGCTCTTAACCGAGGTAGGGTACAGTCGGTAATATCCTGCTCAAAATCTGGAGCAACCCGACGGGAGAATTACTTTGACCTTACAGAAAATCACAGCAAAAAAATACTGCTTTCAAGCAGTGCTGTGTTCCTGTGGTGAGTAAGGTGATCAGAGTCCCCCCCCCCTCCCCTAGTGATGATTCTGATGTTTCAGATGTCTATAAGCTACGGTAATCGCTTTCCATCAGGTGATCCGTACGCTTGTTTGCCGACCTAGTTATGTAAAAAAATAATAATATCCCTAACTCGTTAAGTTATATTATTAATAGTAATAACGTACCTACACATACCTGTACTAGCAGTACTAGTATGATCTATAATCTACAAGTAGTACTAGTACACAACAGTACAATAGCTACACTTGTACTAGCACTTGTAGTTCTTTAAGTTAATATTAACTGTGGTAGTAACGATTTTAATGGTAGTAGTGGCACTGGTAGTTCGCTGGGTCAATAGTTGCTCGTACGTCACATTTGAGACTTGGAAGTAGTAGCACTGGCACAGCGGTAGCAACGTTACAGCTGGTTTCAGAAGTTACGGGCTGAACAGGTACCTGTTGCTCGGAGGTAGTAGGAACTACCGTCCGGACAGGCATTTTCGGTAGCTACCGGTCGAAGAAGTATCGTTCGCAACAGTGTAGCAGCTCGAAGCAGACTTCAGCAAGGATGAGAGCGATGACCATCCACTCCAGACGTACGTGGTGCCGGTCTGCCGCCCAGGAGGACAGTAGCTCCAGTAGCTCTACGCAGTGAGACAGCCGTTCGTTCAACACCTGGAGAGGTATTGTAACGTTAGATTCTTTAAATAAAGTAAGACTTAAAAATATGAGTGGTTGTTTTATTATATGAGGCACGCATGTGAATATTATTTGACTAGTCCATTGGCACAGTGTGTACTTTCTGCTCCGTGGGTAGCGTAGCGTGAATATGGTATTTATATATCTATATGTATTTGTATTATTTCTGTGTATATTTATCAAAAAAAAAAATTTGCTATACCACTCTGCTGTTACCTATAACACAAGCATTAAGTTGCTTACTTTAGGAACAGACGACCCTGTGTGTATGTTAAAGATATACTAGCTTTTACCAACGGCTTCGCCCGCTTTGATTTTTTTTTTTTTTTATTAAAAAGTATCCTATGTTACTTCTAATACCTAAGAATATGTGTACTAAGTTTCATGATGATCGATTAAGTAGTTTTCGCGTGAAAGCGTAACAAACAAACTTACATTCACATTTGTAATATCAGTAGGGATTTTTATTTATGAACCGATTGGCATGAAACAGACACTAAATGTTAAGTAAAGCATACCACAATATATTAGTGAAAACCTAAATCGGATAAGCCGTTTCTGAGATTAGCGTGCAGAAACGTACAAACAGACAAAAATTCTAACAATCATTGTTTCGGGTGCTATTTGCGTTGACAAAGGTCCCAATACTTAATATTCTTTCTCATATATCTTTCATGTACAGACAGCAATCGGTTACATTTTTATTACATGTACTGATTGATTATACAAAATTTAGGGGACACTCGATATCAAGTAAATGGCAGGAAGCAAAAGCCATATTACAGTGCAGCGTTACAGATGATGTGTGTAAGTTTGCTCTAAAAGCCTTATTGTCTTCCACATCAGTGAATAACACAATACACACCCTGGTCCGCCTCGGTATGGTAAAGTAGGCGACGGTGCTGGAGTACAGTCGCTCCAGTCTTTCTTCTTCCCAGTAGAAGTCAGGAGTATCAAGAAGATCAGATTCAACGTTCAGACGATGTCGGAGAATGAACAGTTCGCCTAACTTACGGACCACCTGAAAATCAATAGCGTTGTATTGACGGTTAATTATTGAGCTAATCTGCTAAAATAGTTTTAAGTTTATTTTTATACGTCTGACGGACTAAGTCACCAGACAAGCGTACAGCCCACATTATAGTAAGCAATTACCATAGCCTTACTCTTACTTGCTGTGTGGCTACGGCACTAAAGAATTTAGCCACCCCCTCTCTTCCCGTGGGTGTCGTAAGAGGCGACTAAGGGATATCAAGGTTCCACTACCACCTTGGAACTTAAGAAGCCGACCGATGGCGGGATAACCATCCAACTGCTGGCTTTGAAATACACAGGCCGAAGACGGGCAGCAGCGTCTTCGGTGTGACAAAGCCAGTACTGCGGTCACCGACCCGCCTGCCCAGCGTGGTGACTATGGGCAAAACACATGAGTTCACGTTATTTTTGACGTAAACTTGTGGAGGCCTATGTCCAGCAGTGGACTGTATAGGCTGTAATGATAGCCTTACTCATCTGTTCCTCATAAGAACATAACACTGCTTGCAATCAGTACTATTTAGCTGTGATCTTCTGTAAGCTCGAGGTACTACACCAGTCGGACTGCTCAAATTTTGAGCCGGATATTTCCCGGATTTTGCCGGATATATCCAGTTAGTGTTGTTATTTGTTATCATTATACCTCCTTCTTCTCCACGTGTGAGGCTCCCTCCTTCTCCATGACCGTGGCATGTGACCGGACATCGGCCGCTAGAGCCTCCAACCGCGCCTCCCAAGCACCAAGACGAGCTGACTGAGCCATGGCGTGGCTGAAAAGTGGAAAGATACGATCATTTTTAGCATTTAGCCTGTAATATCCCACTGCTGGGCATAAGCCTCTTTCTCCATGTAGGAGAAGGATCAGAGCCTAATCCACCACGCTGCTCCAATGCGAGTTGGCGGATATGTTTCCTACTATGAGTACCGATCGCTATCAAATATTTATGATAACAACGATTTTAAATTATTATTTATTGTCTTTTGTTTTGGCGTGAATGTGATATATGTATTTATTTATGTAACTATTATTTATATGTAAGATTAATAACAACAAGGCAAGTGCTTTAGACCACACGACTGAAGAAAAGCTTCTTTAGTTGACCTTACAGTAACATACGAAACGTAACTTTCTCTCTTTCCATGTTCACTAACACATATTTCTCTCTCAACTTCCGTTCGCCTCGCACGATCACACTTTTCGTAACGCTCTCGTCACGCATTCACCTTACTCGCCAAGGCAAGCGTGCGTAAAGAAGTTTTACTCTAATAATAGTGTTTGCTGGCAAACGAAAAAAACCGACTTCAATTATATCGACAAGTAATACAATGTAGGTAGACGAAAAAATAGTCAAGTAAATACGCATTATCAAAGATTACTCCAAAAGTTGTAATCAGATCTCGATGAAATTTAAATGTGACATGATAAACATCAGCTTTCGATTAAATTAAAAATCATTAAAATCAGTACACCCAGTAAAAAGTTATGCGGATTTTCAAGGGTTTTCCCCGATTTCTCTGGGATCCCATTATCAGATCCGAGTTTCCTCATCATAGTACCACACCTGGGATATCTCCTTTCCAACAAAAAAAGAATTATCAAAATCGGTTCATAAACGACGAAGTTATCCCCAAACATACATAAAAAATACACAGGCCGAAGACGGGCAGCAGCGTTTTCGGTGCGACAAAGCCAGTACTGCGGTCACCGACCCGCCTGCCCAGCAACTTGTGTATTTATTTATTAATTTGGACACTAACTCCAATGCATAAAGAATGCTTAATTCCAATATAATAACAATTCCTGAAACTCAGTGGACATCTTCTACACTAATAATTGGAGAGCCAGTTTTTTTGTTCGTTTATACTGCAAAAACTACTGAACCAATCGGAATAATACTTATACCATAAGATGCAGCGGTTTTTTTTATTCGGTTATACTGTGAAAACTACTGAACCGATCTGAATAATACTTATGTAATGCAGCGTTTTTCGGAGTAGGTTTTAGTATATGATATGTTTTTGATTAATTATCGTGCAAAAAAATATGGACGGTCAGATGTCGCTAGTAATAATAATAAGAGTAAATAAAGGATTACCTGAAAGTATATCTTTCCAAGGAATTGTCATTATTTGGAACCAAAACGAAACTTGACTCTTGATCTTGAAGATAACACCGCTTCCTGTAATAAATAAAAAAAAAAATATTTGTAAAATTTGGCGAGTGGTTTTGAACACATTTTGGAGAGTTGTGTTGTGTAATACACTTAATGACACTTCATTGAGTAAGGCCACAGAAATCATCATTTGAACAGAATCCTCAAAGAAAAAGCTAATGCCTAAAATATCAAATGAAAATTCCCTAAAACATCTCTCTTCAGCCTGTAATATCCCACTGCTGGGCATAGGCCTCTTTAACCATGTAGGAGAAGGATCAGAGCTTAATCCACCACCACGCTGCTCCAATGCGGATTGACGGATGTCAGAGATGCTTAATCCCAAATTACATAAATTAAAATGTATCATTATAAATATCCTCATTATATATCTTATACATATCCTCGATGACCATAGTTTATCCTGACCAAAACAATGTATGATGCACCAAAAAATTTACTTAGTAGAACTAGTAGTAGGAGTATATTACTTTAAACAATAACTCACGCATTATTTTGATATTGGTATGTCATGACTTCTCTCTCCTTTTTAACCACATCTCTCGGGTAGCTCTCCTCTTCAAATCTGAAAAATAAAATTACATTAGTTTTGATACAAAATTAAAATTTATTTTGATTCCAAGTTAAGAATCCGATAAGTTTGAGTAATATTTGAAAATTTTCAATTGACTGTTAAATAATATTAAATAATAAAAAATATAGCTTGCATGATCACTACAAAATTAAATCTTTCAGAACTACATTATATCACAATTAAAAGAAAAGTATTTACAATCAATTTATTAAATATTCGAAATTTTGCTATTTCTTGTGTGTATTTTTTAGCCATTTCTCACTGTAGAAATACATTTCTGAAATCTTGGGAAATTTTATTTCAAAATACTCACTGTCTAGTGAAATCCAGCACATTATTAGCCTCCAATTCCGTGCAATTCCAAAACACAACGGCCCCTTCCCTGAAGAATATAATCTCTCTGGGCTCATCACCGATTGTGTAAACTGCATTCGCCACAACTACATCACCTATCTCTTGAGCTTTCAACCTGCATAACGATTTTTTTTTTAAATTCAAATTGTTCACATAACACTCAGTATGTACACTATAAGATCATTTTAAATTACACACTATAGTGATTTTGTTTATACAATAGTTAGAGACAACGATTTACATTCAATCTACACTAATACACAACAAAAAAATTATAAACATTTTACCAGAAAAAAAACAATACTAATGCAGATTATGTAATTAGATTTATAAAAAAACTAGCACAAAAATAATTTGATTTGGATTATTGCATTTATTATTTGATTTGGTAAATTGTTTGTTTTCTTTAATAACCATTATTATGTAAATTATAGACGTTATTATGACGAGAATATTGTTGATTAAGATGATTTAGATTTCTATGATATTTATAATTAATATGAAGTTACATCAAAATCTGAATATTACATCACATTTGCAAATATGGAAAATATATTTTAACTCTTACGTTCCGGGTTCATAAAGCTTCTGCTGAAGCAAACCTTCTCTCAGAGCCTTAAGATCATACGAATAAGCTGTAGCATAAGCTAAAGTTAAGTAATGTCCCTCTTTCTTTTTCAAATCTTCAAGTACAGCTTTTTTGTGAACCGTTTTCTTTTTTAACGGTAAGCTTGTGTTATCCATCGCCATAGTCGTCGGTTGGATATTGTCATTGGAATAATTCCTAAATAGCTGCTGTCCAATACGAAATAAATCATTTTTCTTTGGAATGAAATAAGTTCTTGCCGGTAGTATATCTGGTATATTTGATGCAACTGTTTTAGTTACTTGACGGAATGACAATGACGCTATTCTTGATATAAACAGAGTCATGCTGATGTTGTAAATTTAATTTAATGTTATGTTATTTATTAAAAAGGGCCACATTTGAGGTTATCTTTTGCACTTAAGTAATATTTTTGATTGATTGATTGATTGGTTTAATGGCTTTCAGTTGTGCCAAAGTAGCACGGTAAGTAATATTTTTATTTTGACAGATTTTGACTCTGAAGTTCAAGATGTCATAAGTGTGTCACTGTCATGTAAATTGTAAAGATTTTTTTTTTTTGTTGCCTACAACAAATAAATAACAATAGTTTATTAAACAAACTAAATATTTATAGATACTTAGATAGTTTTGGAATAAATCATGTCCGCGTGGAATTGTGCCAAGAATGCTGGCAGCATTTCCCCTTTGAATCGCTATGCCGATTCTCTGGGCATAAAATGCATGAGTTATCTCATTTAACAAAATTACATTACATTGTTATGACTTTAATTTCTAATTATGAAGTTTTTTAAAACAATCTTTGCAATAGTAATTGCAACATACTTATTTATTATTTTCAATTCTACTTTTTCACCTGCATTTTTTGTTTTACTCTTTTAAGTTATTATCTATACTAAATTACTAATATTATAAAGCTGAAGAATTTGTTTGTTTAAACACGCTAATCTCAGGAACTACTAATTCGAATTGAAAAATTATTTTTGTGTGGTATAGATAATTTACCAAGGAAGGTTATAGACTATATAATACTTTATGACGTTATTTTCGCTAATTAACGCGGCTGAAACTGCGGGCTCAGCTAGTATCATATAAACAATATAAGTTTTACAGCAGCTCTCTTTCAGCATTTAAATAAAATTAATCGGACAAAACTTGGCTGGCTTTGAAATACACAGTTCGAAGACGGGCAGCAGCGTCTTCGGTGCGACAAAGCCAGCCCTGCGGTCACCAACCCGCCTGCCCAGCGTGGTGACTATGGGCAACACATAGGAGTTCACGCCATTTTTGGCGTGAACTTGTGGAGGCGTATGTCCAGCAGTGGACTGCGATAGGTTGAAGTGATGAACAAAACGGTTAAATAAGACAACATTTAAAAAAAACTGGTCATTTTATTTATTTATATTAAATACAATTTCAGTCTAACAGAACACTTCCATCATCAGCAGTGAACAAAGTGTGTAATTTCCTAGCAAACTCAGGGCCAATCCGACGCGACTTTGAACCTGGGACCGCGGCGCGTGAAACGCCTATATTAGCTACGTCCGTTACCCCAGTTGATTGTTGAAGAGCCTAAAAAAAAAATATGTTCTAAATTATTACCGCTCAACAACCGCTCTGGTGTAGTGGGGCGTGTGCCGTGTTGGCGCCTACACACCAGCGGTTTGCGGGTTTGTTTTCCGCTCGGGGTGCATATTTGTATTTGTAAAAATATTTCTTTCCGGTTTGAATGTCTGTCCTTGAGGGTCTCCCCACTGAAGCTCGGAGAGCACGTTAAACTGTCGGTCCCGGTTGATATGATAAATGCATGATAGTGATTGTTACTCATAGTATGGAATATATCCATCAACTCGCATTGGAGCAGCGTGGTGGATTAACTTATTCTACATAGACGCCGCGTTGGCGCAACGGTCATAGCCATGGATTGTACCTGTTGCGCTGGCGGTTGCAGGTTCGATCCCCGCAAATGACAAACATTTGTATTGACCATACAGGTGTTTGCCGTGGTCTGGGTGTTTGTGCAGTCTTGGTGGCCACCGTGCCTCGGAGAGCACGTTAAGCCGTCGGTCCCGGTTGTTATCATGTACACCTGATAGCGATCGTTACTCGTAGTAAGGAATATATCCGCCAACCCGCATTGGAGCAGCGTGGTGGATTAAACTCTGATCCTTCTCCTACATAGGGAAAGAGGCCTATGCCCATTAGTGGGATATTAGAGACTGAAGCGTTAACATATAATTATGCCGGCTAAAATCATACCTCATACAAAGCCAGTGGTGTTTGATACTGAGCACACAGTGCTCTAGAGGTCTCCAGACTAGAAAGCGGCAAAATAGCGATCATTTGTTGCCATAGTCTACTGAGACCGTTTCCTGAAAAATAAAGTTATATATTTGCGTTGTAGTTGCGACCTTTTTAACCGACTTCCAAAAAAGGAGGAGGTTCTCAATTCGACTGTATTTTTTTTTTATTTTTTTTTTTATGTATGTTACATCAGAACTTTTGACCAGGTAGACCGATTTCGACAAATTTTGTTTTAATCGAAAGGTGGTGTGTGCCGATTGGTCCCATTTAAATTTATTTGAGATCTAACAACTACTTTTCGAATTATATCTAATAATGCGTTTTTACTTGACGCTTTTTTCGTCGACCTACGTTGTATTATACCGCATAACTTTCTACTGGGTGTACCGATTTTGATAATTCTTTTATTGTTGGGTAAGGGGATATCCCTAGTTTGGTACCATGATAAGGAAACTAGGATCTGATGATGGGATCCCAGAGAAATCGAGGGAAACTCTTGAAAATCCGCAATAACTTTTTACTGGTTGCATCGATTTTGATAATTTTTACTTTAATCGAAAGCTGATGTTTATCATGTGGTCACATATAAATTTTATCGAGATCTGATAACTACTTTTTGATAAATCTTTGATAACGCGTATTTACTTGACATTATTTTCGTCACCTTGCGTTGTATTATACCTCATAACTTTTTACTGGGTGCACCGATTTTGACGTTTCTTATATAAATTAAAAGCTACTATTCGTCACGTGGTCCCATTCAAATTTAATTGAGATTTGATTAGTAATTTGTGAGTTATATCTAATATTGCATATTTACTTGACGGTTTTTTCGTCACCCTACGTTGTATTATACGTTATATCTTTTTACTGGGTACACTGATTTTGATCTTTTTTGTATAAATCAAAAGCTAATACTTGTCATGTCGTCCGTTTTAAATATGATTGAGATATAATGAACAATTTTTGAGTAATCTTTGATGACACGTATTTACATGACGATGTTAAGACGACTGTGGTCATGTTCAATACTTTGCCACAACGCCATCTATCAAAATTTAATGAAATTACTTCGTTCACTATCGATCAAATTACAATATTCCACTAGAGTAGAGAGTAGCAGTTTATTCGTTATAAATATATTTGAGCTTTTAATTTTTGAGTTTTCGCTAATACTGGGTATTTACTTGGCTATTTTACGTCGACCAACGTTATATTAATCTCATTACTATTTTACTGGGTGGACCGATATCGATGATTCTTTTTTTAATCGATAGGTGGTGCTTCTCATGTGGTCCCATTTAAATATAATTGAGATTTGACTCGAACTTTTTGAGCTATATCTGATATGGCGTATTTACTTGACTGTTTTTGGAGTTTTCTCCTTAAGAATCGATTTTCATTTAAGGCCCCGGAATGAAAAAATTGAACAGTAAAATCTACTGAACGAATGACCTTGTTAGAGATGGCGTTCAGACGTTTTCTAATAACGCAATTAGGTTCCGATAGATGGCGTTATTGATTCATTTATTTACAATTTGATATAGTAATAATATATTTCTTAGACTAGTAAGCCTTTTTGTGCCTATTTAGACAGTTGATCTGAAGGGGTAAACTCCAGTCGTGCATCGGAGCTGTGTGAAAACATGAACATTACATATTTTTAATAAAAAAGACATAAACCGTAATTCAATATAAATCCGCTTCAATTAAAAAACCCGCCGTAATAAGCGATGTCAGCGCTTCGCGTGAATCGACGACGGGCCTTTTATGAAATTTCTGCCTTCAATCGCTAACAAAATGTTAGAAATAACAGTAGAACATTATATAATTCTACAATTTTATAATGTCGCGTTATATGGAATACGAACAAAGTATTACTATTTTTTCGTCGATCTACGTTGTATTACTCTGCGATGTAATTGAAGTCGGTTTTTTTTTCGTTTGCGAGCAAACACAATTATATAGCCTATAATACTTCGAGAAACTTCCGAGATTCTTGACGTAATAGTAATAGAAGCTACACAAACATGAGAAATAAATATAATTTATTTCCCTATACCTATACCTACATAGTATAAAACAAAGTCGCTTCCCGCTGTCTGTATTCTCAGATCTTTACTACGGAGTGGATTTTGATGCGGTTTTCTTTACAAAATAGAGTGATTCCAGAGGAAGCTTTATATGTATAAAACATGATTAATATAGTAGAGGAACACTGATAGTTTAGAGTTTTCTAATGTGATGTCGTAAATAAACACATTTTTTTGGCGCTTACATTGCAAATATTTATATTTTATACTTAGTATCAACATTGGACCCGTGCAGAGCCGGGGCGGGTCTCTAGTGCTGATATTAGCCAAGTAATTATAATGAAGTGAATTTTTACCATCTTTATCGACTGACACGCATTTCTTGTTTTCGCCTCTCATGTAAAAATCAGCCTGCTCGTCGAGCGCTCGTTTAGCTTTTCTGGGAAGAAAACATCAATGTGGCTGCTTAATTTGATTTATATGAGGATATTTTATGTCTTAGTGTTACTAACTTAGGCTAAATATTTATTTTGGCGAGGTGGCGAATGCTAGCGCGACCCCACCTCGCCCCACCCAAGCGGTCGGCTGCTCACACGGGGTGGGTTTTAGTCAGTAGGGGTCAGACAGAGGGGTACCTCTGGCGCCCCGCACCGGAGGGTATCCATTATGGATTTTCCCGTACAAAATAAGGCTAAATATTTTAAGCCAAATTCGACAACGCATGAAACACAAACATATCACACTATGGTCCGAAATTGAGGACTGTAGGCAAGCCAAGTTGGCGCTGCCAGAAATTGATGCCAAATTGGCAAGAATTCTAATAAATCTGGACAGACGCCAACTGAGACTAATAACTGCGGCACTGACTGGACACGGTCCGTATAACAAACACCTATTTAATATGGGCATTACCGACAGTCCCCTGTGCAGTGCTTGCATGGGAACAGAAGAAACGGCTACGCATGTACTTCTTTACTGTCCAGGTGTAGCGGCTTACCGGGCACAACATCTTGGCACCCTGAAGACACTTCCGGAGATCTTCAAGAAGCCAAAAAAGCTTCTGAAGTTTCTGGAGGAGCTTGGGTGGCAAGAGTGAACCGAATCACTCCCACACACGCAAAATAGGCGCAAAGTCGTCGAGTTGCGGAAACCAGCCCGTGTTAACCATACCATACCATACCAAGGCTAAATATTTATTTATTTACGGATACCGTACCCTCCGACCGCTAGCGTATCAGCAAATTGTTGTTTCCACTGTGTCAGAGACATAAGCGGTAACAACAAGAAATCAGTATGTAAAAAAGGAGTGTGCTTTAGACCACACGACTGAAGTAAAACTTTTTTAGCAATAGGCTGGCACAATTATAGGCCTGCACATGGTCTTAGATATACGAAACATAACTGGCTATGGGAGAAAGAGAGAGAAAACGTGTGCTCGCACCTCTCCCTCTTGCTCGGTTCGCCTCGCCTGATCACACTTTTCGTAACGCTCTCGTCACGCATTCACCAGCTCCCTCCCCAAGTCAAGCGTACGTAAAGAAGTTTTACTTCAAAAATAAATAGTTATATCATAAGGATTACTTGTACGGTTCCTCGGCGATGGCTTTTGTGAACTGTACGATGGTGAGCGCGAGCTCGTTGGGAGTGTTCACCAGCACTGTGTCGCTGTCTGTACTCACTAGCAGATCTGGGAATGAGAATTTAACATTGTAATAGTAATTAAACAAATATTTTTAAAGTAAATCTCCTTTACGCGCCCTTGACTTGGAGAATAAGCTGGTGATTTCGTGACGGGAGCGTTACGAAAAGTGTGATCGGGGAGGCAAACGGAAGTTGAGAGGGAGATATATGTTAGTGAAGATAGAAAGAGAGAGAGTTACGTTTCGTATATCACTTTAGAAGCTAAAGAACTTTTACTTCAGTCATGTGGTCAAACTCGATATTAACTAACAAACTCGTGCTTGCTATATTACAACTTCGTAAATATTAAAAAATAGCTTAACACTTATAAAATACAGATGATGTATTAGTAAGAAACAAACTAGGAATTTTTAACACAATTCTTTAATTACAGTGAAGACTAACTGAGGCAGGGCACAGCAGGAATTTCCTGCTCAAATTCTGGAGCAGCCCGACTGGGGTAGTACCTCGACCTTACAGAAGACCACAGCTAAATAATACTGCTTTCAAGCAGTGCTGTGTTCCTGTTAGTGAGTAAGGTGACCAGAGCTCCTGGGGGGATTGATTCGTCTGGTGTTGCAGACTTCTATAAGCTTCGGTAATCGCCTACCATCAGGTGAGCATTACGCTTGTTTGACGACCTAGTTATATATATTTAAAAAAAAAAAACAAAGATCATAGATATAATAATAATGAATAAAATTGCACCTGTTACAGCTTTCTCCAGATCAATCTCAGTCATCAGCTTCTGTTTACTGTTATTTGTCTTGCGACCGGAGGTTCTGGAACAATTATAGAATGTTATTTTGGTATGTGTACCCTGTATACATCCATACGCATTTAGTAAAAAGCGGTTATTTTAATATTACAAACAGACACTCCAATTTTATTTATTTGTCTAGATAAATAAATAAAAACTTAACACTCAACGTTTGTTTGTCATAAATGTTTATTAATATATATGGATAGCTGTGCAAGAGTGACGTCGCGTATTTTGATTATAGGTCCATTTTTTTTATCAAATTATTATCATTATCATAGATTTATACACAGAGTAACACCCAAAGAAAAAAAAACTAATGTGTAAGTTACCATATCAAGCGTTTATATATATATATATATATATATATATATATAGGTCAGCAAACAAGCATACGGCTCACCTGATGGTAAGCGATTACCGCAGCTTATAGACACTTGCGACACCAGAAGCATCGCAAGCGCGTTGCCGACCCAATCCCCAATCCCCCAGGATTCTATTTGTTCTAAGTGTTTTTGTATTTTATTTCCTGTACTCAATACATATTTAGTAATAGGAATAAGCTATACATTAGTCTAATACAAACAAACTTCAATTACTCACTTGAAATAATCCTTAACACCAAACACGACGAGCGTTAGACCACAACCGGCCAAGTCCTTCGCTCTCTGGACATGGTTAGCCAGAGTACGAGTAGCGACTAAGTTCTCAATATCTTGAGCTGTGTGTATGTACAGGCCCTGGTTACAGCGTTGTTTCAATGGGGTTAGTTGTACCTGGAAAATAGGATGATAATCTTGTGGATTTTGATGCAATTTTGTATAAAAATAGATTAGTACTTGGAAAAATTTCCTTCTAAAATAAATTTACAGCATGTGACTTTAAGCTCTGAGCTATAATTTTGATATTAAGGATTTAAAATAATATATATTTCTCCATTTAGAGAAAAACACTTTAATTAATTACTGACATATCATTATTATTTTATTAATAGTTTTTTGTTACTATGAAGCCAAGTTTGATAATTTTTTTTATGTTATTTTTTTCTAAACCTTATTTTACAACCAGAAAATTTCTAATAGTTGTATTCGGTAGCAAACGAAAAAAAACCGATTTAAATTAACATCCACAAGTAATACAACATAGTTTGTAGACAAAAATTATCAATTTAATACGCATTAGTAAGGACAACACCCCCAACAACAACATGATAAGTACCAGCTTACGATTAAGGAAAGAATAATCAAAATCGGTACCCCCAGTAAAGTAAAATGTTGAGGTAACACACATTAAAAAAATACCGTACTCCTTTTTTTGTAGCCGGTTAACAAATATACGAAATAACTTATTCGCATATAGTAACACTTAAAATAATGTCATAATCTCTTACCAGTCCGTCGTTATTAACTAAAGATGGCGGCACTAATCTGGTCCATAGGACTAAAGCGGGATCACACAGGGTTGATGAAGTTTTCAAGTGTGCTCCGCTGACACTCACTTCCCGTTGAACATCTGCACAGAACCACGACTCCAGGAGTACTGGATGAATTTCTAGTGTCATATGCTGTAATAAACATACAGGAAATATTAAAGAGAAAAATTCTCGTGTCACAATGTTAGTTACAATACTCCTCCAAAATGGCTGGACCGATTTTTATCAAATTTTGTGTGCATATCGGGTAGGTCTTAGAATCGGAAAACATCTATTTTCATACCCCTAAGTTATAAGGGGAAGAGGATTAAGGGGGTTAATAACATATATGGCAAAACAACGTTTGCGGGATATGCTAGTATATATCTAGAAATTAAATAAAGCAATTTAATTTATTTTTAGTCACAAAGGTTTTCTCCTGAGTCGGGGTCCAGAAATACCACAATACACAACCACAAGCACCCAGACCACAACAAACATCTATATGACCAATACAAATGTCTGCTGTGAGATCGAACCCGCGACCGCCAGCGCAACAGCCAGTGCTGTGGCCGCTGCGCCAAGGGATCTTCAATTATTCAATTAACTGGATATTTAAATTATTGACAGGTGAGTGAATCACTCAGAGTGGTCAAGTGGCTTTTGGCTATTGATTGTCATTGTACTGGCTCATGACATGAACCATGTTTGGTACATTGGCACCTGTGACATACCACAGCTGGGCTGTCTCTCTCTCCATATACACATATAGCAACAGCGACCAACTTCTAAGAGGAAGCAAATGTTTGTATGAATACAAACATTTTAACTGAGGTAAGACACAGCAGGATCTATCCTGCTCATAATCTAGAACAGCCCGACTGGAGAAGTACCTCGATCTTACAGAAGATCACAGCTAAATAATACTGCTTTCAAGCAGTGTTGTATTCCTGTTGTGAGTAAACCCTGAGTAGTCACCTGAGCTGTGGGTAGGAACTGGAAGTAGGATCGGCAACAAGCTTGTGAATCTACAACAAGCACTTACCATTCTGGTGAACCCACAATGCTGATTTTTAGTGAACTACAAACCACTCCACTACACTAAAATAGATGCTAAGCTACAACAAAATTTATTAAATTATATTAATATACTGTGTCATCTGACCTTCATGCATTCTCCAGGCTTAAATATTTTGTTAGCATTTTTAGCAGCCCGTCTCTCTTCTGCTGCTTTCTGCTTTGTAGCTTGTTTATCAGCTTTTTGCTTCTTTGCTAAATTGTCTGAGTTACCTTTACAGAGTTTAAGGGATTTAAGTAAATCTTATTTACAATAATAAAAGGTAGAACTTATTACATGTACTTACATAATTTTCTAATTTTTTTACAATATTTTGTGAAATATCTTTAAAATAAGTTTTTAAGAATTATATATTAGTAAAATAATTTTATTTTAAATAATTGTTAATAAACACAATTTTCAATCACCAATATCCTTCACAATTAAAGTTTTACAATTACAACAACA
This sequence comes from Melitaea cinxia, assembly GCF_905220565.1. Lineage (NCBI taxonomy): Eukaryota > Metazoa > Arthropoda > Insecta > Lepidoptera > Nymphalidae > Melitaea > Melitaea cinxia. Next base: position 13,871,409 of record NC_059413.1, on the reverse strand, counting down.
AATTACCATTTCTTTTAAACTGATTAAAAAAATAAGCTTTTATATAATATGAATGATTGTAGACAGTAAATCAAAAAACATTAAAATTGTTTCGACTATTTATTAATCAGCAAAGCAAGAAATAATGCGTACTTTAAAATGGGATTATTTTGCAAATAAATTGTACAATAGAATTTTATTTTTCTTATTATTATTGCTCACCATCTTTGTTGCCCCCTTTTCTCTTTTTGGAACTTCTGCTACTTGAAGGAATAAATTGTTGATTCTCATTCACTGTAAAATATACATACACTAGAACTTTACAAATTGACTTAAAAAGTAAAAAAAAGACGACAAAAAAGTTAATAATAATCGATTACTGTGAGGCGTTTACTTATTTATTTAGTAATAGTAAAATGTACATTGAAACGGCTGATAACAATAAATTAACTTTATAAATTTTTAAAAATCGAATGTACTACTATCTTTTTATATATCTTTATATATATATATATATATATATATATATATATATATATATATATATATATATATATATGTGTGTATATATATATATATATATATATGTATATATACTTTGTTTCATCTGCTATCTTTGTTTTCTCATCAGAAATAATAAATACATTGATATGACCGTTATTGATAAATATCGACTATTACCTTTGAATTATAAGTACCTATAGGAAATATTTTTCTTTTTCGTATATAAAATTAATAGTTCAGGTATTAATTTATACTCAAAAAATTAATTATTAGATATCTTAATATACAATCATCATCATCATCATCATCATCATCATCATTTCAGCCTATCACAATTCACCGCTGGACATAGGCCTCCAAAAGTTTACGCCAAAAATAGCGTGAACCCATGTGTTTTGCCCTTAGTCACCACGCTGGGCAGGTGGGTTGGTGACCGCAGGGCTAGCTTTGTCGCACCAAAGACGCTGCAGCCCGTCTTGGGCCTGTGTATTTCAAAATCAGCGGTAGGATGGTTATCCCGCCATCGGTCAGATCCTTTGACACGCACGGGAAGAGGGGGGTGGCTATATTCTTTAATGCCATAGCCACACAGCATAATATTCAATAGGTGTTTGTATTCATTTTCTTTTTTTTTTTGTATTAGGTTACAAATTACCTTTTGTATTTAATACCGCCAAATCGGTTTTTCGCATGACATTATAATCGCTGTGACTGCTGTCGTCACTAGAAAGCTCTATCGTATTCATTATTCAAACTTAAGGATTAATATCTAATTATTGACTTTAATTATTTTCTATTTAAATAATAAAACGATTACTATATTTTGTTTTGAATTTTTGTTTACAAGTTTACAGATGACTTGTTCTGACAGATGTCACAGATGCAGTATTACAGGAACTAAAATACGGAAATACCACTCTGTTTATATTAAATATTAACGCCTAAAATATTTCGCCTAATATTAATCTTGCATATCTCGACATTTATTTAAGTGTGGATAAAAAACTAATCGATAACAAATCTGGATACATAATTAATTTTGGTTACAGAAATAATCTGGTTACATAATTAATTTGTAAACTATTTTATTAAAGACTAAAAGATTAGTTATTAGTCAAAAATATCATACAGGTAGCAAAGTCTCTTGCAGAGCGGAAATTAGTGGTTTTTTTTTTGTTTTTTTTTTTTTATATGGCGCAAACAAAATTGCTTAAAATAAAAAACGTATGTCATTATAATGTCATTCTTCTAAATAGCTTGTTCTCGACGAATGAACGACGATGACGAATTCAAAATCTGATCATATTTTTTTTAAAACGGGATATTTACAATGTTTTAAATTTTCATTTTGCAGAGTTCGATATTTTGACATTATCTACGAATGTTTTATCCACAAGACTTTAAAAACTAATCTTATATAATTCATTTGGGCTTTAAATTGTGTCAAAATTTATATTATCAAAATATGTGCATATGCTTTAAATTTTAATATAATTCATATATTGTCACTATCAAGCTTGTACATTTACTTTTTGAATGAGTTGTAGGTTCGATTACTACCACGAGTCTGGGTGTAATATACCTTTATTATCGTAGATACATTTATTACAAGAAGCCTTAAACACAGGCATTAAGCTGCCTGTCTTAGTTACAGACGACCGTGCGTGTAGAGCATATTCAATTGCCAATTATTTATTTATTAGAATCAAAATTAATTATACTTAGTTTTTCTGGAATTATACAAATACAGTGAGTAACTAAACCTTCGTCTCGACTTCATTCGGATTAAGTTTCAACATCTTTCTGATTAGTTGACATTTTCTTTGACCAATTTGGTTCTGTAGTTAAAGCGTAATTTTAAACCATGCCCATAAAAATATTATAAATGCTCTCCGCGGCAAGACCGTGTGTGACAGAGATTCAAACCGGAAGGAAATGTTTGTACAAATACAAACATCCAGTCCGAGCGGGAATCGAACCTGCAAACCATCTGTGTTTTAGGCGCCTACTCGCACCAGTGCGGTACATACAAAGTATACGGAGTGGATACTAACGTACATACATTTAACCACATATACCTTGTACATTATTTCATTATCCAGTTTTTAAAGTAAAACTTCTTTACGCTTCTTACTTTACGCTTAACTTGGAGAGTAAGCTGGTGAATGCGTGACGAGAGCGTTACAAAAAGTGTGATTGGGCGAGGGGAACGGAGCTAGAGAGAGAGGTGCGAGCGCACATTTTCTTTCTTTCTTTCTCTCATTGCCAGTTACGTATCGTATATTTAAGACACAGTACAGGCCGACAGACAGTCGTGTGGTCTAAAGCACACAAGTCTTTTGGAGTTTAATCCTTAATAAACGATATGAAGCCCGCGGTACGAGAAAAGCATGTGAAGTGAAATCGTATAGAACAACTGACGCGGACGCTCAGTGAAGCTGACGAGTGAAGTTTTACAGCGCTTCCAGCTGTTTATGTACGAATAGCAATACAGGTGGCAATTTTTAATGAGAAAACTTTATTTTTAAATATCACGGTAACCGTTCTTAAGGAGTAGTTAGTCGCGTGTCGTTTATTTGCACAAATCAAAGCACCTATTTTGTATTGAAATAAATAGTAATAATCGCATTGTGCTATTTGGGCTATTTACGGCACTTACGATCTTGGAGCTCGAGTCTCCCTACGGGATGTTTTCCGAAAGGTACGAAATATTAACGATCGCGTCGCAGTACATTTATAACAATATTATGTATATGCACCAAAATATTCATTGTTTTGAAATAAATAGCAATAATCGCATTGTAAACACGAGAAGGTATAACAAAATTGTAACTCCAAGTTTCCGACTGCGCAAAGTAAACGTTTCCTTTCTGGGTCATGGTATTCGCACGTATAATAAAATACCACAAACGATTTTGGAATAGTCTCAACATAAATTTAAAGTTTTTATTAAAAAAAAATTAATAGATAAAGCTCGGTGCAGGATTACATAGTTGATAAAGATGTGTGGACTTAGTGACGCTGTATTTCATGCAACGTGTTTCTAATTTTGTACTAAAACACCATTTATATATTATTTTCAAAAGAGTAACTGCGGAGTTTCTTGCCGATTCTTCTCTGTAGAACCTACATTCCGAATCAGTGGTAGTTTCACTTTTACAAAAATAATAGGTAATTTATTTTTAAAGTTTTAATTTTTAAAATGACGATTCGAAAGTGCTCTTGGAGCCTATTTGGATAAAGCTATTTTTGATTTTGATTTTTTGTATCTCAAATAATATTATTGCTAATGTTGCTTGCTTATTTTATTTGTTTGGTGTACAATAAAGTGTTAAATAAATAAATAAATATTTGTATTTGACTTTTTTTAGTACATAGCTTATTATTAGAAATTATATATTGCGTTATTTAATCAATCTCACTTGTATCCACTTAGTACATGCATATGCGTTACACACGTATTATTAAATTGTAGCTAAAGTAGATGGGCATGCACATTAAATATTTCTGTTTATAAATTGTCTGCTATGCTTTTGTCTACTCAAACGCATGAAAATCTCTAAAAGTATTGAACTGATTTTAATGATACTCTGAATAATTATACGTCTGGTCATAACTTATTTATATAATATAATGTATATAATTGCACGATATTCTTACGAAATAGGATTTAATTAAATTTATTACAATAGAACTATTTTTTCCAGTGAAATGTTATGGTCCTTTATACATCGCACTTTTGCTCATTTGAATTAAGTATTGACTGTTAACGTCCAATTAAGTAAAGTCGGGTCGACTCATTAAACGACGAAAGTCATTAAAAAAATAAAGTCTTTTTATGCTTCTCTGCAATTAACTAATTATTGTTCGATTAATACAATACAATTAATTTATTTTTCTTTACCTTAGTTATGTCAAATGTTATATTGAGACTATTTCTTAAATGTTTTACTTATAGTAATATAGAATTATGGACCTAATACAAAATAACTTCAGCGTTTCCATTAAAAGATATAATTTAATAATACGAAGGGAATGTGAGCAAGCAGCCGCGCTGCTATTGATTTCACATAAATCCGTCACATAAATCATGTTCAGACTTCAGAGACGTCTTGGCTGTACGCTTGTAAACGTTGACCTCTTACAATATTAAAAAAAATTTAAAAAACAGGTACAAATAAAAATCGTGTTGAATAAAGAATACTTAAAATAAAATGATTTTTTTTTAAATTATTAAACGTTAAGCTTAAATCTTTAGAAAATCTAAAATAATTTGTATGATAAAAAGTTATAAGTATTAATAAAGTATAAGACTTATTGCTTTAAGGAAAACATATAAATAAAATAAAAGATATAATATATTTTATTTTGTTTTAAGGATAAAACACAATAAAAAAACATATTTTTTTCACTATAATCCATCTTTGTCTGTATCTCAAAGGAAAAATAACGAAATAAATTAGCAGCGTTTAAAATTAAATATTAGTTGTACGTCGAAGGTGCAACGTGTAGGTATTAAAAAGAAACATAAAGCTTTTTGCCCTTGCATTGCCCTTAGCGATTGTTTCGAACCTGGCTGAATTAATTCAAGCCTTTGCAATCTGAACTCTACGTGAGATATGAGAGACGGGCATAGAATAAGCTCAAGTTACGTATTCGGTTGATACCTACAAAGAACATCACTCGTTGAGGCCGAAAGAAAGGCTATTAAATAAAATGATAGATTTACGTTTTCCTTTTTCCTTATTGATAGTAACGTAAACTTAACAAGCATTCATAAAAATCGAGGTAAAGTTTTTTGAAGTAAAACTTCTATACGCACGCTTGACTTGGGAAGTAAGCTAATGAATGCATGACGAAAACGTTACGAAAGTGTGATCGGGCGAGGCGAACGGAAGTTGAGCGGGCGATATAAGTTAGTGAAGATAGAAAGAGAGAGAGTTACGTTTCGTAAATTTTACAATTTACTATACTATTTATTACACAAGTATGTCACATAAATTTATACAATATTTCACTACTTAACTTATCTTACCATAGTAAATGACGGCTAATGGCAAATATTCTCCAGGGTATACAAAATATGATAATGATATTTAAGGGTAACATTAGTGAATACATTTTATTCATTTTTAAATTATCTTACAGTATAATATATAATACAATATATAATTATAGTAATATAAATATATTATATAGAGAATATATTATATATTATATAGAGCATTACAATTCGTTGTTCTATGTCGGAGGGTTCCCTCATTTTCCCTCCACCTCCAGTTCGTCTTTGTTTACGAGGGCGTTCGGCCGTTGCTCCGCGTGCGTGTGCCGCACGCTTCTCGAATTCAAAAATAAAACTTATTCAAGTCGTACGTGTATCCTGTTCCTTTAAACAAAATACCGTGTTACTAAAAAAATCGATGATTCATAATATTATTTCGTCATTTTAGAACTAAATTTTTGTCATTCGCATTATTTTTAGTCACGTTTTTAGTGTTAACTAAACAAAATAAATACCGTCGAAACCAGTCGCGTCGAGATATTTGAACGCATACAGATAAATAAACAATCACTGTACTGTATATTTGAAATGTAAGGTGTTTCACGTTAAAAAAAATTGAAAAAAAAGTATCGAATATGGATTGGCGCGAAAAACTTTTCGGACGCGTACTCGTCAAATGCGATTCGCCGGGAACGAAAAACGGGAAATTTGAAAACATAGCGACTTTAGAGGCCTTATCCGACTGTGTGGAGGATGGGGAGGGTGCTGTGTGCGGTATTTACTTCTCGTTTGCGAACATTAGTGATACTAGTGACGATTTCGGAGTTCGTTTGGAGGAAGTGTACAAGAGAGTGTTCCCCAGGCTAAAAGTTGTGGAGGTGGTGCTGTGGGCTCACGTCGGGACCCCCGAAGGTCCGGTGGAGAGGGAGGCGGGCTTCCGTCGGAGTTTAACCGGAAAACCCTGGTTTGCTGTGCCTTTTCATGATGTGGATACCAAGGTAAGCGAGAAATCTGTAAATCTTGTTCTGTCATCTTTGTAACTTTGTTATTTCGTAATTTTCGTATCGTAACTTTCAGGTATGTATAATCTCAAGCATAGGCATCATATCATAGCAAGCTATATTGTAAAACTATCAATGTGAGTACAGTTTCAACGAAAACTAAAAAAAACTGGAAACACCAATTTAAAATAAAACAAAAATTATTTAAACCTAAGCATTGAATATGTAATTAAATAAATAAATCATTTTGATATATAATGGTAAAGAATTATATTACCATTATTCCCAGCTGCGCCCCCTTTCACGAATCGCTACCCTTATAACCGTACCCTCGTATTTTGTGTTAAACTAGGTGTAACTCCATATTTTAGCTTCGTTAGCTTTTTTGATACGAAAAAATGATAAATGCAGCAATATTATATTTTATATAATATGACAAAAATTAAAATGAGTTTTTGATTTAAATTAAAAAAAAAAATGTCAAAGTAGTATATTAAAATATTAGTTTTAAAAACAAACTAAAATGTATAATATCGATGTGTATTTATTTTCATTTACACCATATTACATCAAATATAATCTATTTACTAGCGGAGCCGGCAGACATTGTCCTGCCCGGAAAACATCTACCAAATTTAATTGCTTACATTCCGATAGCAGCGACACATACCGGGTCCAATTGAGATAAAAACTACCCTATCTCCAAAGTTCGACCAAATTACAGATGCTTACGAAATTTGATCAAAATTGGTTCAGTAGTTTCGGAGTTCATTGTTAACATACATCGTGACACGAAATATTTATATATATATATATATATAGATTTGAATCTAAATTGAAAAATGCATTGGGTCAAATAACTATCTATATTAATAAATTACATAAAAAAGAGGCAAAAAATATAGTTGCGGTTATTAAAAAAAAACTATAAAAGTCAGAAAACGATTAAATTCATTATTCTTCTATTCATATTTTACATATTTTAGTGAAATTTTTTTTTTTTTATGTCACTAGGTCGGCAAACAAGCGTACGGCTCACCTGATGGTAAGCGATTACCGTAGCTTATAGACACCTGCAACACCAGAAGCATCGCAAGCGCGTTGCCGACCTAATCCCCAATCCCCCTAGGATTAATAAAACATTTTATAAAGTCATATAAAACAATCCTCAACACGTACCTCAAAACCGTCATATAATACGATTATTTGGATAAAACATATGCTATGAGTCATAACATTATAAGCAATTATGTGGCTTAATCAGTAATATTGGCTTAAGCCGTGGGCGGTCAGAATGCTCACCCAGGAAACTGAGTGACTCAGTATAAAAGCCAATTATGAATGATGAGAATAAACATTTGCTACAACTGAAATATATGTAATTTTAAACTTTGGTCAGGGTAACAATCTTTTGTAACAAAATAATTACATAGATTTCTTAAAAGCTTGTGAACTATGCAACTAAACCATTGTATAGTTGAACAGTGCACTATCTTTCTATAATATCATCAGAATGTAAATATATATTAATGTATTTAACTAATATAAATAAATAAATAAATATTCACAACATACACAACACGTTCATCTGTTCCTAAAGTAAGCAACTTAATGCTTGTGTTATAGGTAACAGCAGACTGGTATAGCTACATTTTTTTTTATAAACATACATATAAATAATACATATATAAAGAAATATATTACATCCAGACTCGGGGTGGCAATCGAACGCACAACCCCCGGAGCAGAAAGCAGGGTCACTACAAACTGCGCCAACGGGCTAGTCAATATGTCTATAATTTCCGCTTTATTCCTATTGGAAGAGATCGGAAGCAATATAATTTAACGAGATTCTGACTTTTTGTATCAAAGTATTAATACGATATGATTATATTACAAACGAGCTTAAAATTCGAGTCGAGATGGGCTAGTGGACATAATACTTGAATCGATACCAGACGGTTGCGACTCTAAAACTTGGTTGGCATCGTAAGATTTTGTAGAGCTATGTTACTCTTTTAAATTTAACGAATTATTAATAATTTACATGTAGTTATATCAGCTGACTGTTACCTATAAAACAAACATTAATTTGCTTACTTTAGGAACCGACGATGTGTGTGTGTGTGTGTGTATATCTTAATATATATAAATCTCGTGTCACAATGTTTGTCCTCAATGGACTCCTAAACTACTTAACCGATTTTAGTCAAATTTGCACACCGTGTGCAGTTTGATCCAACTTAAAAGATAGGCTATATTTTATTTTGATATATTATGTTATTATTATATTTCAGAAAAAAATAAGGTGATACGAAGTTCGCCAGGTCAGCTAGTATATATATATTATAATTATTTATATTGTAAGTGTTATAAAGGAAAACTTCGGCATGTTTGGACAAATTTCAAGAGTATACGCTCCAATACGTATTAATATTGCAGGGCTGATTGATGTACAAATATTTTCTTGTACAAACTTCCATTACGATTGAATGCGGCGACAGTTATAACAAATAAGATTTCATACGCTCATGTGTTCCTTTATTTTTCATCTTTTCAAAGGTTGCCTGGAAGAGATCGCTATAAGCGATAAGCCTGCCTTTGCATACATTATTTGTTTTTGTATCTAATCGTTCTAAAATGTATCTTCTTTTTTGTGTGTGCAATAAAGTTTAATAAATATAAAATAGAGAATCGTTTCTTTTACCGTGACAGAAAAATTTAGTATCAAAAAAGAAACAAATGATAGATTGGTAAATAACAACTCAGTTAGGCCACAACAGGAAATTTCCTGCTCAAAATATGGAGCAGCCCGACTCCTACTTCGACCTTACAGAAGATCACGGCTAAATAATATTGTTTTCAAGAAGTGTTGTATTCCTGTTGATGAGTAAGGTGACCAGAGCTCCTGGGTGGAATTGGAAATAGGATCGACAACGCGCTTGCGATACTTCTGATGTTGTAGAGGTCGATTACCATTAGGTGAGCCGTACGCTTGTTTGCCATTCTAGTTAAATAAAAAAAATATATATTTATCTATTAATTATTTTTAATTTTGTAAAACACCGCTTCCTTGGAGGCGTGCAACTACAAAACCGCGAGATATCTACGAGTGTATCACATATAAAAACACATAAACAAAATCCCTGAAACCCCATGACAATAATTCAATTGAAATCCATTCATTACCACAATTAAGGGCGCTCGCGTGTTTGTCCATTCGCTTCACACCTGCCCGTTAACAGTTTCTTGAACTTCACAGCTAATGAACTGAACGTGTTTATGTTTGTGTGTACTTTTGTTTATTATTTATAAATGATTGAATGACTTGATGCTTAATTAACTGATTTGATTCCTACTACTACTACAATACTTCTACTAGACTTGTGTGGCCTTTTACTGACTTAAATATTTATGGTCTGTTTTATGCACTTCTATCTCTTAGCTTGATATTTTATAGCCTACTTGTTACGTACAAAATACGCTTACTTACATATCGAACAATACTTATACCAGCTCTAGAGAGACAATGACCAAATTAAGAAAAGGATCCTGTGTTTGGGAGTTCAAAACCAAACCCAAGACAAACACAAACAAACGATTTTAATATATTTTGTCTGTCTGTCTTTCTGTTTGTCTGGGCTAATCTTCGGAACGGCTGAACCGATTTTTATGGGACTTTCGTTTGAAGGGGAGATTGTGGAGAAACATATAGGCTGCTTTTTATCCCAGATTTATACGTGAAAAACTATGCCACTTTTTTACCGCGGCCGAGTATCTACCGTCCAGATACATATGAAATAACGAAATGTTTTCTATTAAATACGACAATTTTTGCGAACAAATCTCTACATATACATATTATAAAGCTGAAAAGTTTGTTTCTTTAAACACGCCAATATCGGGATCTACTAGTTCGAATTGAAAAATTCTTTTTGTGTTAGATAGCCCATTTACAGATACTATAGGCCATTTTTCCTCAAATTGACGCTGGTGAAGCCGTGGGGCATACCTAGTTAATAATATAACTGTCATCGTCGTTAACTTATAACTTAGTTTATAAAACATCTTTAAAATAATTACTTGATTTAAAGTCGAACTTCCCTCATGAGGTGAACATGGCTGACTCGTTACTTTAATTAAATTGCACTTGATATTGACTAATCACATATAAAATGTATGGGGCATTTAGGGTTAGTCGATGACTGAGTCAAGAATCGATTAAACAATTGAATCAATTGAGAGATTTCTTTCCTGTATATTCAGCTCAGACTTTACCACCAGATAAAAGAATTATTTATACCAGTTACCAGATCACAAGCGCGTTGCTGACTGTACCCCAGATGACAAAATAGAACATTTCTAGAAGCTCTGGTTCCTTACCACAGAAACACAACACAACTTGAGAGCAATACAGTTTGGTAATGATCTGCAAGGAGACTTTCGCAGTTACTTAAGATTTGAAGTAAAATATTTCCTTCTGTGCCCGGTTTCACAAGAGTAAGAGCTGGTTAAACATCATTTAGGCTTGCTTTGAAAATCGTTTAAGTATTAGGACTTCGTGCTGGTCAAACAAAAACAAAATTAGTAAAACTACGAGCACCGCAGATAAACACGAATAATAATGCGGCAACCGTCAGCTGCAAAATACATGCTTTGTCTTAATTAGATTATTTTTAACCGACTTACAAAATGCTGAAGTGATGTCGGCGGTTAATAAATATTCTGTTTGCCAAAATATAATTAAAATTTTGTACGTCACTTTATGTCTTTTAGAGGGCGCAACATTCAATATAGTGTGATAGCATTATAACCTATAAATAACCAGACGACAATTAAGACCCTTCTAATGATACCTTTTTTGTCTAAATATGACAAGTACTTTAGATAGATATGAGGGAACAGATAAAAATAATATATATATATATATATATATATATATACATAGACTGCAAAAATTATAATCCTCCTTTTGGCTTTGCCGTAAAATGAATAAACTCAGAAATTCCCAGTCTGGTTTCAAAACATTCGTTTGTCAGCCGTATATTTATATCTACTAATTAAAAGTGTTTTCACCCTTCTTTCAAGTGGCGAAACAACGCCTATGAAACCAGGCGAGACGCCTATTTATTTAAAAAAATTATATATAATATTAAAATGTATTTCTAAAAAGATGTGTACGCTGAGAGCGGGTAAAAGCACCCTTAAGTGCTTTCATAAATGTAATACACAAGCTACATTCAATTGGCTTACAAATTAAATTAAATCAACGTCTCTTGACGTCACTCTTGTCTTAAAATACTGCGAATGTATACAGGAGTTGTCTGTAGTAGAGTTAGGTTACTTTTAAAAGTTGTAATAACTTATGATAACTTGAAAATGAATATTAAGGAAAATCAATATAAAATTGTTTATTTTGACTGAACAATAGGTATGTACACCGAATACAAAATATATATTTTACAAAATTAATGAAAATTTTGAGCCGTGACGAAAGTCAAATTTTGTTATGTATAAAAATGAATTTCTAAATAATTCATCCTGGGGTTCGATTCCCGCTCGGGATGGATATTTGTGTTGGTACAAATATTTATTTCCTGTTTGAATGTCTGTCGTTGTGTGTCTCCCCATCGTGCCTCGGAGAGCACATTAAGCTGTCGATCCTGGCTATTCATACATACCTGACAGCGATCGTTACTCATAGTAGGGATATATCCGCCAACCCACGTGGAACAACGTGATTGATTAAGCTCTGATCCCTCTCCTACGTGGAAAAAGAAGTGTATGCCCAGCAGTGAGATGTAAGAGGCTGAAACACATAATTGTGCCTAAAAAGACTAAATCGTAATAGCGATTTTGTTTTAAAAATTTGAACGAACATAAAATAATTATTTAAATTATTAAAATCGAGCGAACTGCGTATGTCATAAAGTATAAAGCTTATAGTATTTTTGAAGGCTTTCTTAAGTAGCTTTAAGAGCACCCCTAGAGGGAGGGAGTGATTTAGGGTGATCTTCCCCCACGTTAGACGAAATTATAGGGGGTCTTGTTGGCACAAGTAAACGTAGGGAATCGTATCTTACCACTGCAGACTTAGTATAAACTTATTTTATTTTATAAGGTTAAGGCAATAAAACAAAATTTAAACATATAAGCGAAAAAAATCTGAAGGCTCTTTACATCGCTAGGTATATAATATTTAACTTGATCATGAAAAACTAAACTAATCTGTAATATAATGGTAACTTAGAAACACGACCGGACCTATATATAAACATATTTAATAGTTATAGACTATTCTTTATTTATTTTTAGGTATTTTCAATTTAGTACATACCTATTTTTATTAAGGCAAAGATGGGTTCGCCCTAAAAAGTTTCATTGTATTCATTTCAAAAACAGCGTTTAATGTTTTGTAACAATAACTCGAGACAAATGAGAGTATTTCATACGTCTGAAACTAGGAAAAGTATTTGAAATACACCGTGAAGAGTTCGCCATGGAAGCTTTCGCATTCATTATAATAATATTAACAGGATTACGAGGGAATATGTGTACGTTTTTGCTGTATCACTATTTGGTTTCACTGTACTGTAGACTCTAACGTGGATTGTAGAACATTACTTACTGATAATTATTTACTAGCATTAAATAGGTTTAAGTTCGTTGTTAGTAAAAAGGCTGGTTTATGATTGATAATACATACATATGTGAAGAGGTAAAACTATCTGTTTTATTAAGTTGTCTCGCTGTTTTTTTTTAATATGAAATAATTTTTTTAAATTACAATAATATAATTAATTTAGTATAACTCGCTGTGCCCACGACTTCGTCCGAGTGGAATAGTGACTTTGGACAGCATTTTTGGATATATTTTTTGGTTTATTTTTGATTATAAACATCGTCGTTTGCGTATTTACATGTTCAACGTGATTCTTTAAATTGGCATCACTTTTTTATTTATGAACCGATTGACATGAAAAAAACACTAAATGTTACGTGAAGCTTACGCTTCAGCCTGTAAAATCCCACTATTGGGCATAGGCCTCTTTCCCCATGTAGGAGAAGGATCAGAGCTTAATCCACCACGCTGCTCCGATGCGGGTTGGCAGATATATTCCCTACTATGAGTAACGATCGCTATCAGGTGTACATGATAACAACCGGGACCGACGGCTTAACGTGCTCTCCGAGGCACAGTGGGGAGACCCACAAGGACTGTACAAACACCCAGACCACGGCAAACACCTGTATGGCCAATACAGATGTTTGTCATGTGCGGGCCAGCGCTACAGGTACAATCCATGGCTGTGACCGTTGCGCCAGCGGCGTCAGCTTAGGCATCGTCAGCGTGAAGCTTACCACAATATATTAGTGAAAACCGCAGGTTGGCGTGCACAAACATATTACATTTGCATATTTATTATAGGTATTGATTATTTAATTACGTAACTGTGCCTGTTTGTCCGTGTAACAAGATTTTATTGCTGCATGTACTAACACTACACCTTTAAATTTATCAATATCTTGCTGGGGCAGCTAAGCACGAATAAAATAGTATTAAAATTAATATCGAAATTCGATCTTAAGTATATACATACTAGCTGACCCCACAAACGTTGTTTTGCCATATATGTTATTAACCCCCTTAGTACCCCCCTTCCCTTATAACTTAGGCGAACGAAAAATAGATGTTAGCCGATTCTCAGAACTACCCGATATGCACACAAAATTTCATAAAAATCGGTCTAGCCGTATCGGAAGAGTTATAAGATTATAAATATTCTTATAGAGCTCTTTAAACGCTCCCCTAAGAGATAACTTTAAAGAACTGCTGTAATTAGTATCTTATTTTATTTGATAGGCATTTTAAAACCATCTTCAGTTAACAAAACAATGGTCCCTATTATCATACTCGTTGAAGCTATGTATTTATTGCATATGTAAACAATAACGCTAGCATTGTACAAAGCAATTCCTTTATCTGATGTAAGGATTCATTACTACAATGTAAAGTTAATTAAGCGATGTAATCGCGGACGTACAGCTTATTTGACTAACAAAGCATTCGTATTATAGGTATAAGTATACTAACACGTGGTTCAATAAGTCCCGAGACTAAGTACTAAAAAAAGGTCTTTTTTATAAAATTAATTTTTATTCATCAACATAGTCTCCTCCAAGAGCGATACAGTCCCTCCAACGCTTTTCTAACTTTTCTATCCCATGTGTGTAGAACGATTTGTCTTTGGCTTCAAAATAAGCCTCCGTTGCTGCGATAACTTCACTATTTGAGTCAAATTTCTTACCCTGAAGCATTTTTTTGAGGTCTGCAAACAGCCAGTAATCGCTGGGGGCCAAGTCTGGCGAATAAGGGGAATGAGGAAGCAATTCAAAGCCCAATTCGTTAATTTTGGCCATCGTTCTCACGGACTTGTGGCAAGGAGCGTTGTCCTGGTGAAACACCACTTTCTTTTTGTTCATGTGAGGCCGTTTATCCGCAATTTCGTACTTCAATCGCTCCAATAAGCACATGTAAGAGTCACTATTTATATTTTGCCCCTTTTCAAGGTAGTCGATGAAAAGTATTCCATGCGCATCCCAAAATATACACGCCATAACCTTACCGGCCGATTTCTGAGTTTTTGGACGCTTCGGGCGGCTTTCACCAGCCGCTCTCCACTCCTCTGCCTGCCGATTGGATTCCGGAGTGAAATGGTATATCCAGGTTTCATCCATTGTTACATACCGACGTAAAAAATCCTTTTTTAAACGGTTTTATTTAGCTCACCCCGTTTGTTTTATTTTTTATTATTTATTCTTGGGTCAAATTTATTAAACGGTTTTATTTAGCTCACCCCGTTTGTTTTATTTTTTATTATTTATTCTTGGGTCAAATTTAGTAATTCAAATTTCACCCTCTTCCTGTCAACCGATTAATCTGAAATTTTGTATACACTTTGGATTTTGGTGACAATACAATTATGTTTATTCATTATCATTATAAATTCAAGATGGCCGCCGCTACAAAATGGCAGATAATTTATGTTTTATTAATCCCATCAATATGGGTATCAAATGAAAGGGCTCAACAAGCAGAATACAATATACTATAAAAAATTGAAATCCAAGATGGCGGCCGCTACAAAATAGCGGATAACGTAGGTTTTATCAATCCCATCAATATGGGTATCAAATGAAAGGGCTCAACAAGCAGAATACAATATACTATAAAAAATTGAAATACAAGATGGCGGCCGCTACAAAATGGCGGATAACGTAGGTTTTATCGATCCCATCAATATGGGTATCAAATGAAAGTGCTCAACCAGTATAATCAATGTACTATATAAAATTAAAATCCAAGATGGCGGCCTCTACAAAATGGCGGATAACTTAGGTTTTATCAATCCCATCAACAATGGGTATCAAATGAAAGGTCTCAACAAGTAGAATACAATTTACTGTGTAAAATTGAAATCTAAGCTGGCCGCCGCTACCAAATGTCTGATAACAATTTTTTATCAATCCCACCAATATGGGTATCAAATAAAAGGGCTTGACAAGAAGAATACAGTGCACTATACAACCTCAATATTTAAGATGGGCCTTGCAATAATGAAGCACTAAATGAATTAAACAGAATGCGAAATAAAAACTAAAAACTAGAAAATAAAAATAGGTAAAAAAGCTTTTTAAGTTAAACGGTTTTATGTTAAACATACATTGCAATGTTTAAGATAAATGTACTAAAAACCAAAAAATAATAAAATAGATAAAGTCGTGGGAATTATAAACATATGCATAGACTAGACTAAAATAAGACCGTGGGGCACGTCAATTGTCTACAAATTATCGACTTAATGTGCGATAGAAGAATCGTTTAATTCGTCGTTAAAATAGGCAGTTGGCCCGCAGACGGTGAGGAAATTACTTACTATTTTCTTGCTCATGGAAATTCCAATAGTTATACACTCCATGTAAATAAAAGAGATGTTTCAACTAGTTTATCGTTGGACATTCACACTGCTGGCTGGCGAGGAATCGTTTCACTGCTCGTAGTTTGTCTTTAATCGACAAAACATATGATAAAAGTACTACTCGCTCACCACTATGAAACCCTAAAACTCGCTTATAATCGAGCTTGCTAGCTTGTTTCCACATTCTAGCCCTACTTATCACACGTCCATCGTTGTCGGTTGAACAACTGCCTAATTATAGTGTAACATTACAAAACAAACATTTTAATCAACGATTGTAGACAATTGACGTGCCCCACGGTTTTATTTTAGTCTAGTCTATGCATATGTTTATAATTCCCACGACTGTATCTATTTTATTATTTTTTGGTTTTTAGTACATTTATCTTAAACATTGCAATGTATGTTTAACATAAAACCGTTTAACTTAAAAAGCTTTTTTACCTATTTTTATATTATGATTCATCAGCGCCAAACATCGCTCTGAATCATTGATACGTTGTTCCTTTTGATTAGTTGTAAGCAAACGCGGCACCCACTTAGAAAAAAGCTTTTTCATGGCCAAATATTTATGTAAAATAATGAAAACACTACCCGCTGAAATCTTCACTATCTCGGCTATCTCTCGCACTTTTACCTTCCGATCTTCCAATACGATTTTGAGGACTTGTTTAATATTTTGTTGAGTCACTGCTTCATTTGGACGACCTGAGCGTTCCCCATCATTGGTGTCCATGCGACCGCGTTTGAAGTCGGCATACCACCGACAAATGGTTGCTTTAGAGTGAGGTGATCCTGCATAACATTTTATAAGCCATTGCTGTGCTTCAACGGTATTTTTTCCCATTAAAAAACAATGTTTTATCAACACGCGAAACTCGTTTTTTTCCATTGTATCGAAATTACAACCGTAGCGTCACTTAAATGTTTCAAAATCAATAATTTTATTGTTCCATTTTTAAAAATTTGACACATATTCTTGTATTGATAGCCAGTACTTTTTAAAAATCAAAAGAGTTTTTAATATATGCGCCATTTCCAGGTTAGTCTCGGGACTTATTGAACGATCTAGTATATCATCGTAATAGGTTTTATTTGAAATATTTGTATACTAGCTGTGCCCGCGACTTCATTCGCGTGAAATTTAATATAAAAGTTATTGTTCAGTTCGCAGAGTTATAAAATAAATTAATTTCTATGATAAAAGCCTAAGTTACTCCTTATTACATCAGCTATCTGCCAGCGAAAGTCCCATCAAAATCGGCGCAGCCGTTTCAGACAGACAAAAATTGTCAAAAATATTATTTTAGTATATGTGCCGTGTATACTTTATAGAATACATACATATGGATTTAGTAAAAAGCGGTTATTTTATTATTACTAACAGACACTACAATTTTATTTATTTGTATAGATTTTAAATATAGATAAATAATATTAAGATAAAATATATATAAAAATAAAGAACATTCGTTTTTGTTGATAAAATTCAATTTATGTGGTTACACAACAAAACTCTAACATTACAGCTCTCCAAACATTTCAACTTACTTCTATAGTTACAAAACGTTTTAACTGTCTTTCTGACGAAGTTATTTGCTTCTACAAAAAAAAACCATCGCTTAAAACTAAAAAAGGTACCCCCATATCACCTAGACACGTACAAGTACAGCAAGCAGAGAATAAAGATTCTACAAATATAGTACATATCGCCTGGCCGACGCACCCGCCAATAACGATTAAAATTTTACACGCCGCCAGCCAGTGACTGCACGTGTGCGAAATATGCAACGATGGAAATAATACTTAGTGATGTTACCCGAGTCGATTTTTAATGGAGAGAATTGTTTTTAAAGTTTGATCCTTTTTTATAACTTTTAATTTATAATTACCACACAGTAATATTCTAAAACTATATTTAATGAGCATTATGAAGTTGTGGTATACAAAAAAGTATTTAAAAAAAATAACTTATTGTGTATAAAAATTGGCAATGCAAAATCACAATACTACGCTCAAGATATGTTGCTGGGATAAGTGAGGTAGCCAAAAGCGTCTTGATAACAGAGGTAGAATCCGCAAGCTAAGAAGAAGAAGGTAGAGAAGAAAATATCGTACTGGAAAACAAGAACATTCAGATTGGAGGAGTACTTTACAAAAATGCACAGTCTAATTATATAGTTCTCAAGTTGTCTTGTTCCCTTGAAGTAAGGTAGCCAGACCTTTTGAGGATGCGCTGGGTATAGGTAGAGTACAGTTGAGGTAGAGTCTGCATAGTGCGCGTAATGCTCATAATTTTACAAGCATCCATATGCCGCTATTACCACCTTTTTTATACAATTAGTTCTGCAAACAAGCCTACGGTCTACCCGATGGTAAGCAAAACACAGCAAACAACCAAAATAAACGAGGTTGCAACACCAGAAGCATCGCAACCGCGTTGCCGACCCTGCCCTTACCCTTCCACAGGAGCTCAGGCCACTTTACTCACCACAGAATCACAACACTAAACCAGTATTATTTAGCTGTGATCGTCTGTAAGGTTGAGTTCTTTCCCCACACAGGTTGCTCCAGATTTTGAGTAGGATATACCCTGATGGATACGACTGGATACGACTGGATAGTAAGCATTGACCTCAATGCTTACTATCCAGTCGTATTTGATTGCCACTTTAGTAGTTAAAAGACTAAGTCACACTTGAGTTATAAAACAAACGATTTATTTGCATAATAACTTGTTTGAATACACGCTATCTCGCATCTCTACGAATCTAAAAAGGACTAAATAAAGAAGCTGGTAAAATGAATATCTTGTATATTACTTTGCATTCTTTAAAAGTATTTCTGCTCCACATTTGTTTATCATTTTAAGTCATTGTAAATGCAGAGTACATTATATAGTTTTATACATAACTGTTCTTATGTATATTTATCTGTTATTATATATATATAATAGTTTGCTATTAGGCATATTCTATTCTATCTAATATATAAACATGATAAAGATAATGGACAAAACGATCCGTACAACAAGACAAGGCTGTCTAAACAAACAAACAATCAAAATATTCTGCTTAGTAATATATAGACGCATGTTTTATAACACATCACTGGTACCTAGTATCTGTTCTGCGTTGTCTGTCAGTCAATCTGAGCTTGATGATGGTTGATTGAAAGAGTAACGGCCTGTTGGGTCTAAATCTTTTTTCGTTTGTTGACTTTTATTCTTTGTATAAATCCTTGATGTACAATAATTTATATATAGAGATAGGACACAGCAGAAAATATGCTGCTCAAAATCACAGCTAAATAATACTGCTTTCATGCAGTGTTGTGTTCCTGTTGGTGTGTAAGGTGACCCGAGTTCGTGGGGAGAATTGGGGATAGGGTCGGCAATGCGCTTGCGATGCTTCTGGTGTTACAAGCGTCTATAAGCTACGGTAATCGCTCATCATCAGTTGAGCCGAAGCTTGTTTACCGATCTAGTTGTATTAAAAAAAAATCATCCATTTATTTGTTAACTTAATACAATTATTAATCATTCATTTACTTGTTATATTACTTACCTGTAGGTATATAAATATCACAATCAAAAACCCTCGAGCTACCCGTTTACTCGCGTTTAAATACTAGTTCAGTGTATGCTGAGTTTGTTGTCTCTCGTTAGGCGTATATTATGCATAGAATTTCAAATTTTAATCACTATTTAACACAAACAAATAGATTGAACGAGTCAGGGTATCTCGTTTCAAACACTAGAATAATTAATAATACGTTCGTTAAATAAATCTGACTGCAATATTTATTAAAATAAAGCCCGTTAGGCTGCGACTTTGTCTGTGTTAGGGTTATAAATAATTGTGCTTTAACCGACTTCAAAAAAGGTATTGACTCATAACTTTTTATTGGGTGTACCGACCGTTGTGCGATCTGACAAGTACTTTTTGAGTTATAACTAATATATAGTACTATATATAATATTTATAGAGTACTAACAATGCGTATTTAATTGATTATTTTTACAACTACCCACGCTATATCACTTGTCAATGTAAATTGCCAATTGATGGCGATTTTTTATTCGCTTGCGCGAAACCACAAGGATTTAACAGTCTAGTGATCTAATGTGTAAACATGAGAATCGTTTTGCTGTAGTAATATAAAAGATCCATTAACACCGATGATGGTGGTTTCGACTTCCGCTGGGAGCTGATTTTTATATTTCTGTACAGAAATTCAGCCTTGTAATGTTTACCCTTGTGGGTTTTCCCACCGCACCTCGAATCAAGTAAAGCTGTCGATTCCGGTTTTTAAATAAAAATATAAAACATGGTAAAAATCTTTATATTTGATAGAAAAATTGCAGTTAAACAATGTAGTTGACTAAGCTCAACCCTTTTACATTATTGACAGAAGGTATTTTTCACGAGAATTTTACTATATATTATTTACACTGTATATATTTGTTGAATAACAATATGTCACTAATAAAAAAACTATACTTTTCTTCCTATTATCCCCTTAGGAGTCGAAAATCCTTATACGATTATTACATTCATTTATTAGATGTCAAACTGCAAACTTTATTTTAGTATGTTCTTCTATCTAACGATCCTATTTAAAATGTAATTTCTGATAACGCCAGTCTATCGAGGGAAGCTCTAAAAATCAAGCTACGACAAACAGAAGTGGAATATTAACAGTGAATGCGGCCTTATTGTATGAACCTTTAGCACGTCAAAGAACATCAAATATTTGTACAAGCCGCGTTTGTCGTGGTCTGGGTGTTTGTTTTGATAGTGTGTGGGTGTCCGGACCTCTGACGCAGTAGTCTATCGAGCAGCGACTGCTATGAGATATTTTTTGTAGTTTTATTACCAAGCAGAAAAGCATATAGCAAATGTTCATAAATTCTGTGGTTATTTTTAGAGTAACATTCTACTGTGATTAACTGTAAGTAGTTATCGGTCCGAGTCTGAAGTTGGAAGTTACATGGCTTGCTACCACGAGTCTGGGTGTACTATATATTTATTTATTTACTATGTATAATTTATACATATATTTATTTAAAAAATATGTTTCTATATAAATCAGCCAGCTGTAATACAGAAATTAAGTTGCCTACTTCATGAACAGACGACCATCTACGTTATAGGTACTTAAAAAGTATGTGTGTGTGTCAACTCTGACGCACGACTCGAGTTTACACCTTCAGATCGACTGTCTAAATAGGCAAAAAAAGGCTTACTAGTCTAAGGAAAAAATTAAAACCATATAAAATGATAAATAAACGAATCAAATAACGCCATCTATCGGAAACCAGGTCATTCGTTCGGTAGATTTTACGCCTCATATTTTTCTCATATCGGGGGCCTTATATGAAAAGCTTCATCGATTCTTAAGGAGTAACTACCAAAATGGAATTAAAAAGTCTCTATTATTTATATTATGAAAAAGGACAAATACGATATAACCATTACAAAAGTAACAAACTTAGCCTATATGACTGCCAAGGTTTAAAGGATCATAAAAATACGTTCCAATATGCAGCAAACTCGTGTACTTCATATCATCATAGCATAAAAGAATAGATTATTCGGTACAAAACATTAAATCGCGTAAACGCTGTCTCAACATAATAAAGCCCGGCCGTGTTCACTGAACACGTCATTTGAGCCCGTCCAGCCCATAGCTTACCTTTACTCGGTACATATTTTCTGCTTACGCTGGCATTGTGCTTCAGCCATTGTCTCTGAGCGTCAACAGCTATCAATCTCAGTCTTATCTTCCACTGAAAAACGTAGCTAGGGCGAGGATTGTTGCAACTTTTATAGCTTTAAGTGGGAATTTATCAATACAAATGTGTTTCCGTGAGTATGTTTGCAATATTTTGTCCAATTTGATGACAGGAAATAAATAGTGTCTCTTAGGACGAAAATCGATAGTTGGAAACACGAATATAATATGTTTATCCAAATCAAGATTTTTTTATTATTATTGCAGATGTAAACACCATATAAACGGATACTAATCCAGTAAGTTAAGGCACAAAAATTGTGACCACTACGCCAACACTGTTATTATCGTTCTGGCGGTCAACAAAATTTAATATTCTGATCTTTAAAGTAAATCCTATTGTGCAATATCTTGATACAGAAACAAATTTATGTAAATACACAAATTTGAAGCTAGAAGTAAATATGTATTATTTATTATATACACATTTAACCTGCTTGCTGTGTGGCTACGGTACTCAAGAATATAGCCACCCCCTCTCTTCCCGTGGGTGTCGTAAGAGGCGACTAAGGGATAACACAGTTCCGCTACCACCTTGGAACTTAAGAAGCCGACCGATGGCGGGATAACCATCTAACTGCTGGCTTTGAAATACACAGGCCGAAGACGGGCAGCAGCGTCTTCGGTGCGACAAAGCCAGTACTGCGGTCACCAACCCGCCTGCCCAGCGTGGTGACTATGGGCAAAACACGTGAGTTTACGTTATTTTTGGCGTAAACTTGTGGAGGCCTATGTCCAGCAGTGGACTGTATAGGCTGTAATGATGATAATGATGATGATGACACTTAACCCTTTTTATGCGTTCGCACAAGCATCTCTATATCTACGAGTATATCAGTTATATAATGGGTTATTTACTGTAATTTCTGCATCAGTGATCTGGAATTAACTATTTACCGGTTTTGACGCTAATACTTTATTCCCAAATATCCAAGTTTAAAAAAAATTGAAAATTTAGATGTCTGAAAACTGGAACAACTTTTTGTATATTTCTACCAGTATTATTATATCTTTAGGCAATCCCAATTTTTATCTCGTATTATGCACTGGATTCCATCCTAAAAGAAAGGCTACACACAATACAAGCAGTTCATTCTTTTCCCGTTCTTTGTTAGTAATCCTAGGTCATTCGCTTAATGCACAGAATGAATGAGGACGATGGCTCGCTAGATATAAAACTGGAGCATTTTCTCTATTTTGCTACTCGTAACCGTGCATTTGAAATACATATCAGATAGTGTTGCCCAAATGCAAGAACAAGACGAGACTTAGCCAGTCTTGGTCTTGGTCTTGCGCCAATACACCTGGTCTTGGTCTTGGTCTTGGTCTTGCGCTCCCAGTCTTGGTCTTGGTCTTGGTCTTGGTCTTGCAGCAAGAGTCTTGCAAGTCTTGCAATTACCTATTAGTCTATTACTATTTATTAAAGTTTACTTTAAATCTTAGAAAAACGTATTAGAATTGGAACATTGTGAGCTTGAATTAACATAGCCATAGTAAAGATCAAGCAGATTAATAAATAACTGAAGATTTGATAAGAAATTCGAAAAATCAACTGACCTATATGTCGTTTTCCATGGAAGTAACTGTTTCTTAATAAACATTTATGATTTATAAGCTTACATTTGCTAAAACATGTAAAAAAACAAATTAATTACAATAACTTGACTGTATTTTAAAGAACAATACTTATCTGTCTAGAAAGAGATTGAACCCTCAACTTATAAGAAATTTAATAAAAGAGTTTTACGATTTATCATTTATTTGAATAAAAAATAAAATACAACACAAATCAACAGCTTTATCATTAGGTTATGATACTTTATATCAATTTTTTTGACCAAGAATTAATACAAAGTAACCATCTGGCTGACTCATCACTTAACCTATTTCTATGTTTTCTAATTACTAATGATGCTTTAGAAAATAACCTCTCAGCAGGTACTGAAGTTGCAGGTATTGAGAGAAAATCACGGGCCATTTTCGATAAAATCGGATACTCTGTCTCATGCGTCCTCCACCAATCTAAAATGTCTTCCGAGCTGGCAGTTCTTGGTTTTCTCAGGTACTCCTCCAACTCGTCTATCACTAAGCCTTGAAGACAAGATCCAGATGACGTCGAGGGACATTCATAGAGTTTATCAAAGTCTATTACGTCTTCATCTTCATCACATACTTTATTTTCTTTTTCTGGTAATTCCAGAGATTTGTTCAGTGAGCGTAGACTTTTATATTCTTCATAAAGTTCATTGAACTTGCGCAGACTTTCTGTTTTAAGTTGCTTCCCCCACATTGTCAGGTCAAAAGTCTGAGCCTTATGCCTTGGGTCTAAAATTAAAGAAGTACAATAAATCCAGTTGCTCTTCTTGTAATGTTTAAGCATTTTGTCTCGAGCTGCTTGGAAAGCTAGAATGAGCCTTTCATCCACTTCAGATCGATTAGGTTTCTCATCTAACTGTTTTACCATGGATTCAATTTTATCTAGCAAGAGATTGAATGATACAATGACTAGCGGTAATGTAACATATTTGTCTCCACCAAGTTTTGTACTTAAAAGTTTAAAGTTTATTAGAAATTTATGTAATTTTTCGAGTACCTGCCATTCATTAGCTGTGATTTGAAAATCATTTAATTCGGTGACAGAACTGCACAATATGTCAATGCCCGCTCTCACTTTTAAACCAAATCCAATCATATCATGTGTGGAATTCCATCTCGTTGGACAGTCAAGAATGGCATTTAGATTTGATGGCACGCCAGCTGCTTCACAAGCAGACTGAAACTTCTTCTTCACTATCTTACTTCTTTTTATTTTACTGGAAATACTGCGTAACTTTGTTACAGATGTACGCGAGTCAGCAATATTTGGTGCAGATTCTTCATCTTCCTCATCCTCAGTTTCGTCTGCATAGTCTTCGTACTGCTGATCTTGCGCGTTAGTGTCAGACTCACAGTGTAATGCTAAGGTCTTTAATAAATCTTGTACACCAAGGTTTAAAATGTGAGCAAAGCACCGGAAATGTTGATTGTCTGAATCAAAGTGTGGCGGCAGCTGTTTGCCCAGTTCATACATAAATTTGGTATTTGCAGTTGCGTTGTCGACCGTGATACCTTGTATTTTATCAATTATGCCATATTCCAATAAACATTCATGGAAAATCGTTGCAATATCTTCCCCAGTATGTCGACCGCGTGATGGTATAAAATCAAGAACTACAGATTGATACTTCCATTCGTTGTCTATATAATGAATAGTAACCCCGTAGTAACTCCTACCAGCAATTGACGTCCACCCATCAATGGTAAAAGACATTTTAGATGATAATTGTTGAAGTCGTTCCTTGAGATTCAATTGGAGCTCTTCAAATCGCTCTTTGACTTTCCTTCTAAGTGTAGACCTTTTAGGAAACACCATATTAGGGCAAATACATCGAAAATATACTTGTGTAGCTTCGTCATCGAAAAATGAGAAGGGAAGATATTTTTTCACCACCCAATCAACTGTAGCTGTCGTGATGTTGTCACTGCTGTTTTCCGACTGAAACAAAACAATAAATCTTGTGTTATTATTTAAAACATACTAGGTTTGAGCGTATAAGAGGAGGAGGTTTGTTGTTGTTAAATCGAGAAAATCGTTAAATTGATATTTGTTATATTAAGGTTGCACTGTACTGTAATTTACCAAAATAAAGTACTTAGTTGTTACTGGCCGATTAAATGAAAATATGGGTGTTTATAAAAAATATTTAAGACGATAATTACATACTTAATATGTCGCACCCCTAGATGAAAACACCACTAACTCAAAAATACTTACGTAAGTTAATGGCGTTTTTGAAAGTATCGCATGAATAGCTACGCAGAGTTAAAATTCTTTTAACTGTTAAAAAAATATTCTTACCTGTCCACTTCTTCCAGCGGTTACTAAAAAGCTTGTGATATCTCCACTTAATTTTGGTTTAACAGGAAGAAATATTTCTGATTCCTTTTTGTGGAAAGATATTAGATGTTTCCTTAAGCCTGAAGTGTTTCTGTTTTTCATTTTTATTTCAATCTTTTTATGTTGGCACAATTTACAGAAGGCAGTTTGGGATGCATGAATTATTTCGAAAAACTCCTCAAATTTGCTTTTGGGTCTTTTAGATCTGTGACTCAAACTCTCGTTACTCGGACTAGAATAATTTGAATCTTCGTCACTCATATTAAATTGTACACGTGATACGTTTTTAGAAAACAACGAGAATTAGTAAAAACAATTATTAAGTTAGACTTGAAGCACAGCTCAATTGGAAATGACTGGAATTAAAATAATTCCTTTATTTATAGTACGTTTCCTTGCTTTCTACCGCGCCGCCTCGCCACGTGCCGGCTCTATGAAAAGGATGCCGCCGCAAATCAAACAATGCCGCGTGCGGCGTACAAACACACACTAAATATTACCTACTTGTACAGACGCGACGCGTGAATAAAATATATGTAAAGAATTAGTGCCAATCACTATTCTTTACATATAAGTGAATGTTTTGGCGTACATCTATACTAATATTATAAAGCTGAAGAGTTCGTTTGTATGTTTGATGACAGAAGTTTTAAAATAAATAAATAAGTCCTGAACGTCACTATACCTCCAAAGTTACTATTCCTCGTGGACGAAGTCGCGGGCACAGCTAGTAAATACTTACTCTCATCATCTCTCTCAGAGATATTCGGGCTGGTAAGTAATACAAAACTCTTATCGCAGGCTTCTTATTTTATTAGTAGGTAAGTACCTACGCTTTTTATATTATTTTATTAGTTTTGTAGAATTTTTTTACACGTTTCAAGTATATTTAAAAGTGACTACAATATTTATTAAACGGGTGATATTTGAACACTTTATGCTATTTTTTCTTGTAAAAACTTAAGAAATATAATGACTAAATGTACAATAATAGTACCTAAGTAATTAGTTTAAAACCATATAAGTAATCAATATTATAATATATACTTACTAGAATGAATTAATATGACATCTACTACCTATCCTTACCATTTTATCCTAATCATAATACTACTTGCGTGATCAGTATAATGTATTCATTTTCATTCTAAGCACTCTGAAACTTATTTATTCTTTGGAACACCTGTAGGTACTCTTAAAATTCGAAATTATTATGCATGAGTATACCTACGCCCTATGGCGGCAATCAAATAGTGTCAAATGTTATGATTTCGGCGTGGCGGCAACGATTGTTTTAGATTTCAAAAGAAGCCGCCGGCGCGTGTATCATAACCATGTACTTCCGAAAAGCCGCAAATTTCTTTGAGAAGTAAGTACAAAACCTTTGATGCCGCATTATCAAAGTGCCGATGGTTAAAACATAACTATGCATGCACTCAGTTTGATTTTAATAGATTTTTTTTATTCGCTATGTTTATGGTATTAGTCGTAATGCGCATAGGTCCAGTTTTTCATATTCTTTGATACAGTTTTTTGCGTCTCATAGAATTCCTAAGCGTACCTACCTATACACCGAACTGTTACACCTAACTACTCAGTGAAATAGCGCTAAGTCCTAGCTGCAAGACGCAAGAGTCTTGCAGGCTATGTCTTGTTCTTGCTCAAGTCTTGCACGGTCAGTCTTGGTCTTGGTCTTGCTAAAAATACGCGGTCTTGTTCTTGGTCTTGGTCTTGCAAAAACGCAAGAACAAGACCAAGACTGCAAGACCAAGACTGAATTTGGGCAACACTAATATCAGAGATCTTGCGTGGGAAGTACGTGTGGCTAATTTTAGGGTTCCGTGCCATGAGATATATTATATAGTCTGTAATACAAAAATTCAAAAAGGGCTTGTTAGACCCTTCTCATGCATGGAGAAAGTGGCCTATGCTCAGTAGCGGAATGTTACTAGCTAAATCAATCAAACATCGGCTGCTATCTAACGTATAATAATATCCAAAAGAATATGATGTATTTTTTGTTCATAATCACACTCCGTTTTATCTATCAAATATTTCATCAAATATTCCAATCTATTCTAAAAGTTTTAGTTTACTATTTGAGGTAAAGTTAATCAATAACTTATGTGCGAGACAAGCTTTCGTCACCAATCAATAAAATATACTGGTATATATCATCATTACAGCCTATACAGTCCACTGCTGGACATAGGCCTCCACAAGTTTACGCCAAAAATAACGTGAACTCATGTGTTTTGCCCATAGTCACCACGCTGGGCAGGCGGGTTGGTGACCGCAGTACTGGCTTTGTCGCACCGAAGACGCTGCTGCCCGTCTTCGGCCTGTGTATTTCAAAGCCAGCAGTTGGATGGTTATCCCGCCATCGGTCGGCTTCTTAAGTTTCAAGGTGGTTGTGGAACCTTGTTATCCCTTAGTCGCCTCTTACGACACCCACGGGAAGAGAGGGGGTGGCTAAATTCTTTAGTGCCGTAGCCACACAGCACATATATATTATCTCCTAATATGTATATACTAATATTATAAAGAGGCAAAGTTTTTAACTTTGTTTGTTTTTAGGGGTTAAACTTCGCAAATACTGATCCGATCATGAAAATACTTTCACTAACAGAAAGCTACACTAGTCAAGAGTGATATAGGCTATATATTTTATTGTTAATGAACAAAAATTTCAGTGATAAATAATAGTATATGTAAATCAAGTCGGAGAAATACAAGCGAGATGAAAACTTTACTATATATTTGCATCACAAAAATAATTAACACCCAACGAAATGGACATGGGTCGGCTAGTAAAAAATATATAAATAATAAATAAATATTTACACAATACACACACGGTCGTCTGTTCCTAAAGTAAGCAACTTAATGCTTGTGTTGTAGGTTACAGCCGACTGGTATATAGCTACATTTTTTTTTCGATAAACATACTTATAAATAATACATATATAAATATATAAACAAATATTTATATTACACCCAGACTCGGGGTGGGAATCGAACCCACAACCCTCGGAGCAGAAAGTAGGGTCACTACAAACTGCGCCAACGGGCTAGTCAGATATATTCTTTGATAAAATAAGATTCTTTTAACAGGACGTGAATGTGTTGTACTCCTATAGTATAATTTTTTTTATAGTATATGCCTCTACAGTACCCACTTGTTGTAACAGGATGCCAGGTAGATGAGTTGATATTTTAACAAGCCTCTGTAGGTATCAGTTCTTCTAAAACTTGAAATTTGTAACCCAACAGCCACATATATAAAACAATGTAACCAATTCATTGTCCGCTAGTCGATTGAGCCCACTCCGCAAAACAACAACATCCATGAACCGATGACTGACGTATTTTTGACTACCCTCGAAAATTACATTGTTACAGACTCCACTACATGGATATTTGAATCAGATTCCTTTCATCGTTAACTTTAACAGGTTTTTGTTTTTATTTAAATGTAACTATGTATTGATTGTGGGAAATAAAATTTTTATGTATAAAAACGTAATCCTCGTTCTTCTGGAGAATATTTATGTTGCAAAGCCATGATTACCAATTTTTTTACTAAGAATGAGAAAAGAGCTTATAAGTATTTGTCCAGCAATAATATCTAATGTTTTAGTTAGTCGTTTTGAGGATTAGTTCGCTTTACCAAATTGGTGCAAAACAGGTAAATAAAGGAAATTAACGTACACGTAGCCGACCGATTACACATCCATATTTATAAATACGTTAAATACCTGATACATACAATAAACATAAATACATCATAAGTAATATAAACATATTGAAGTATTAAAACATTACATATTTTAAATATAGCCTAATACGGGTATTAAATGGTTAAATGTCACTTCGATCTTCCTAAAGCAATCACAAGTAATGTTTATGTTATTATAAATTTCATGTTCTAGAACGGCTTCTGTTTGCGTTCAACACGGGACAGTAAACGTATGTATTTTTACAGCTCGCTGCAGAGCAAGTGTTCCTACATTTAGACATAGCGCATGAAATTAATAACACTCCCGGTCGGGCTGCCGACACGTTCATTATTCTAAACGTTAGTTCCTTTTTTCATTAGAGGTCCTTGCCCTGCAAGTGTCTTGTTCTTTGCACTAGTTATTTATCGTGGTTTCACCTGCATAGCTTCGATATTTATTATATTGGCTTATTCTGGCCCAGTACACGTAAATTGACACCATATGATTTTTTTTTTTTTTTATCACTAGTTCGGCAAACAAGCGTACGGCTCACCTGATGGTAAGCGATTACCGTTTAGATTATAGACGCCTGCAATACCAGAAGCATTCCATTCACGTTGCCGAATTTATCCCTAATTCCCCTCAGATGCTCTGGTCTCCTTACTCAACACACGCACAATACTTCTTGTAGGCGGTATTATTTAGCTGTGATCTTCTGTAAGGTCGAGGTACTTCCCCAGACAGACTGCTCTAGATTTTGAGCTGGATATTTCGTCCTATACCCTACTCAGTTAAAAGGAAAGTTAGTTAAAGTTAGTAACCCTACACAACCACCACTGATTGAAATAAATAAATTATCATCAACATAGTGGAACATCGTGGCTGTATAAGCACGTTACCATCTTGTGGAATGTTTACAAGCTGTTAGAGTACATTGTTATACATTTTATTGTTCCGCTCCTCTGAGTCGTTTCATAATCCCACACTAGCATTCTTTAATAAAGATATTTCATGCGAAAATAAAATTAACTTAATCACAGTTACTACTTGAAATTTTGATAGTTCACAATATTTAAATAAATAAATTAAATTTAATGATTTTAGTACATATTCAAACCGCCAACAGATTAAGTGTGTGCGAAGTCTGTCCATTATAAATTACAATCAGACTAGAATAGATGTCACCGTCTGAGAAATATGTACCAATTTATCGCGAAGTCTAATAAAACCCTAAATAAGTCCATTCTTTCCAGATCCAAAGTAAATACATGTTAACTAACTGTACAGTAATACAAATAGTATTAGATATTAATTGTTTAACATTTAAATGTTTTGTAAAAATCGTTAATTTTTTGGTGATTTCTTAAGTTTCCCATACACAAAGGTTTCCCTTAATCTACGTACATTTAAACGTTTCATATGAAGCTGTTCAGTTAATAATAATTGCGTTTAGTTTTATACCCAACAAATTTCATTAGAGCTAATCTTGTTACAAAAATAAACTATGCCATTACGGTAATTAATTTTTACTTATTACCAAACTTAAAATAACTTCCATCTAAAGGACGTCGAGCTGAGAGTAGACTCAGTATTGCAAATGTTTTTAAGTTTTTTTTTATATTTTGTTTTAAATACGTCGGCTGTTGAAAGGAAGCTTGAATTACTTGTTAGACATTTTGGAACGTTCTATAGTCTGTCTGTCTGGCTTTTGCTTCTTAATTTATCCCATTACCGTTTTTGATGCTACAATTTTATTCATTGTACTAAAAAATTGCAACGCTATTTTCAAGAAATGAAGCTTTTATTCAATTTAGGAAACCGGTATTCCTAACGAACTTATCGTGATAATCCTACTAATATTACAAATACGATATTTTGTTAGGATGGATGGGTCTTTGTTACACTTTAATGAAAAAATCTATTGAATTGATTGTAATGAAACCTGTCGATAGCTGGAGTTGCAGAATCACATACAGTAGGTGACTTTTTATCCCAATTTTTTTTTTTCATAAGATAATGTCGGCAAACAAGCGTATAGCTCACCTGATGGTAAGCGATTACCGTACCTTGTAAACCTGCAACACCAGACGCATCGCAAACAATTTGCCGACCATATCCCCAATTTCCTCCAAGCTCTGGTCACCTTACTCGCCAACAGGAACATAACACTGCTTGAAAACAGCTGAAAAAAACACAAAACAGCATTTAGCTGTGATCTTTTCTAAGATCGAGGTACTACCCCAGTCGGGCTGCTCCATATTTTGAGTGCCCTACCTCAGTTAGTTAATTAATTTGAGGTAGTTCATAGATAGAAAAATCTTACCCTTAATCTGGTGTAGTCCTACTTGGCAGAAATTCGTAGCCAAATATCGCTGCTTTCAAGTTGTTCCTCAGTTGAGTAGGGTAGCCAGAACTTCTGAGGAGGGTAGGTTCGACAACGTGATATTTCAGCTGTCCATAGGCTACGGAACCGCTTGTTTCAAGTAAACTGTACGCTTATTCGCCACTATACTAATGTAAAAAAAGTAGCTTCCACATAAACCACTGAACTTAATACGTAAGATAAAATCTTATGAATGCGACCAGATCGTAGGTTTGATGAGCCCTACGTTCGCGCGTTCGTTCATCTCATGCCATTTAGGTTTAATGATAGTTTTAAAAGAATACTAGTACATTATGCAAACCGTTTACCTGACGGAATTTACTATCAACGAATACGTATTGTGAATACCAAATATCATTGCCTATTTAGTATCATTAGTTAACAAATACGTATGTAATAGAAGAGCGGGATCTCCTAACACGAGTGTAGCTGCCCGGACAGACTTAGTTCGTCGTGTGTCAAAAGTGAATAGTAATTTTTTTTTTTTTTTTTGTTAATGTTTAATTATTATTTTTTTAGTAGTAACACCTTCCGTAAGCCTTAAGGGGTATACAAAAAATAAATTAGCCGAATTGGTCGAGAAATTCTCGAGTTATGCGGTTAACAACATTAATTTCTATTTCATCATCATTACAGCCTATACAGTCCACTGCTGGACATAAGCCTCCACAAGTTTACGCCAAAAATAACGTGAACTCATGTGTTTTGCCCATAGTCACCACGCTGGGCAGGCGGGTTGGTGACCGCAGTACTGGCTTTGTCGCACCAAAGATGCTGCTGCCCGTCTTCGGCCTGTGTATTTCAAAGCCAGCAGTTGGTTAATTTCTATTTATATATAAGATAACAAGATATGTAATCTTACCAAGTTAATAAAAAACTTTATATGTTATATTTTAGTTTTTGTACTTTTATAATATTGTTTATCTACACTAATGTTGTAACATTCTACTTATGTTTCCAATACTTGACTTATAATTACTACTGTTATAGCGCAGACAACAAAACACTCAATTTAAGCAATTTCACATGATGGTATAATATCCACATCGATATCGTAAAATCTCATTACAACATCGCGCGCATGCGCGCAGCTGCGCTCTCATTGGTTAGATTTTAATGGCGGCAAAATCACTGTGACAATACGCTATACGCGACGTGTGTACGCGTGAATTTAATTTAATAAATTAAAAGTTAAAAATGGATAGCGACGATGATATTTGTACGCCTCCGGATATTCTAGAATTGGCAACAAAATTAACTCACAATATTTTGCCAGAAAAATCTAGAAAATTATATGAAAAAGAATATAATAACTTTTTGGCATGGAAGTTCGAAAAGAAAACTACATCATTTTCTGAAAATGTCATTCTTGCGTATCTCAAAGACCTCTCCGACA
Source organism: Melitaea cinxia (assembly GCF_905220565.1). NCBI lineage: Eukaryota > Metazoa > Arthropoda > Insecta > Lepidoptera > Nymphalidae > Melitaea > Melitaea cinxia. The sequence continues at coordinate 13,837,712 of NC_059413.1, read as the reverse complement.
AATTCAAGCCATCTTCTATGTGGGCTAAATATTCTATGCTCAAGTCCACACTAAGTATCTACAACAATATTGATATCACGAAGTATTCAAAAGTCATAGCGTTCCTGAAACGCAGTTCAGAAGGACACAAGGAAAAAAAGTCCTTGACGTTTACATCAGGTCAAATAAAGATGTTCCTGGAAGATTCACCAGATATTTTGTATCTTCTTGAAAAGGTAAGTGTATTTTAGTTCTGTTATTTAATCTACCTAGTACTTACGTACTACACACGCAAGTTATCTAGACACTCCGTTTAAGCGCTTTGTGTATAAATTTGGTAGTAGGTACCTACACTTTACTACTTCATAAATCATAGTTTTTGCCTTGGCTATGTACCTCAAGCTTATTATATCGTTTATTGTTACAGGTTGCACTAATCTTCGGCATAATGGGGGCATGCCGAAGGCAAGAGCTATACAACATCCAGTTCGATGAAGTCTCTAACATAGATGACAGTACAATCATGGTGAAAGTTTCGAAAACAAAAACGAAAATAGATCGTTCTTTTGTTGTGACGGGCAACTGCTATGCCGTATGTAAAAAATACATGGAACTTCGACCAACCCCCTGTCGAAACCCTGCCTTTTTCTTGAGCTATAGATCGGGTAAGTGCGTCGATCAAAGAACTGGTATTAATAAATTTGGTGCTCTGGGAAAAACTATCGCAAGTTTTCTGAATCTGCCTAACCCAGCGTTGTACACGGGGCATTGCTTCCGGCGCACCTCGGCGACCCTTCTCATAGATAGCGGTGGTGATTTGACCACACTGAAACGACACGGAGGGTGGAAGTCTTCTACTGTGGCTGAAAGCTACATTGATGAGTCTTTAATAAATAAAATTCAAGTCTCAAATACGATCTTGAACAGTATAGAAAACAAGACGAATGAAGTAATTATAAATATTCCGACTCCGTCTACGAGCTCTACTGCTTGCCCCGCGACCGCTACAGCTGCTGGATCAATAATTAACATTAACTTTCAGAATTGTACCATTCAAAATTTGAACAATTATTATAAATAAACTATTGTCAGCTTTTACTCTTGTTGTTTGATTAATTGCATTAGTGAAGATAAAGTAGTGTATGCAACTGCATATAACAGGGGTATTAAAACACTCGTTACTATTATGAAACTCGCTGCGCTCGTTTCATAAACTCGCACTCGTGTTTTAATACCCTTCATTATATGACAGTTGCATAAACTACTATTAACATTGTGATTACTTTCCTAAATAACATCACGTCTCCCTCTTGGCGCGGTTCCCAAAGGGGAGGCCAATCGGTGTTTATCATCTCTATTCGATTTTGCTAAATTGTCTTTTTATAGTACTATTACTTTAAGTAAATACATAATTTATGTATAATATAAGTTCACTGAACTCATACGATTTCATACATGTTTTGTGAGACTTTTTATAAGCTTAATTGCCTAGTTTATATACATATGTTGATATATACAATGTGTATTGACGATCATCGATCGAATGAAATGTAATTTTAACGTATTAAGGTACATAAAGAAAAAAATATATAAGTAAATAAATCTACATTTAAATAAAACTCAGTATAATAATAAAGTAAACAAAATAAAAAAAGGAATTTCTCTCTTAAGTATTATAACAAGTTTATAATTGTAGTGTTCATCACGAATATATTAGTTTCAACTCACAAATATTGAATGAAATTTTAGTATTATGTTTATTAATATGCTTGTATTACGATAAAATTTTAACGAGAATTTAAGTGTAAAGTGATCAGGTTTATTATATCACAGAAATAACCTTCCTATGTAGTTTGGCTCATACAGGCATTAGTTCTTGATGGAATCCACGATCGGTAGTGCACAGTCATTAGCTGTGATTGCTTTATAAAATCAAAATTTTCGTATCATAAAATTAATTTTTCATTTAAGTGAAACAACTTTTTCGGATTTTATCGCGTTTTATTAACTTTTGATTCACGACGTTTCGGATACTTTACAGCAACCATGGTCACGGGAGGACTGAGGTGTCAGACGTCCTAACGTTACCAAGTTATTCGAAACTACCCGACATACATCAATATTTTATTTAGTCCTATCTACGCAGAATGTGCTAATTGAGTCTTCAATCTGTGGTAAATTATGCTTGGTTTTGATTTTCGAAAACAATATTAATTTTTCAAAGATGTTACTAATAAGTTTATTGAAGTAGGAAACAATAGGAATATCTAATTTAAATCTAGAGCAGCCCGACGGGGAAGTACCGCAACCTTACACAAGATCACAGCTCAATAATACTCCTCTCAAATAGTTATACGCTTCAGCCTGTAATATCCCACTACTGGGCATAGGCCTCTTTCCCCATATAGGAGAAGGATCAGGCTTAATCCACCACGCTGCTCCAATGCGGGTTGGCGGATATATTCCCTACTATGAGTAACGATCGCTATCAGGTGTACATGATAACCACCGGGACCGACGGCTTAACATGCTCTCCGAGGCACTGTGGGGACAAGGACTGCACAAACACCCAGACCACGGCAAACACCCGTATGGCCAATACAAATGTTTATCATATGCGGGGATCGAACCCGCAACCGCCAGCGCAACAGGCGCCATAGTTGTGACCGTTGCGCCAACGCGGCGTAAGTAGCAGTAAGTAGTCATGTGTATAATAAACTTTTTGTTACATAAAAAAAGAAAAAATAGTATTTCAGTCTTTAGTTTACTAAAAATACCGTCTAGCTAAAAGGGAGTACTTTTTCATTCAGAAAATATGACAAGTAGCTCGGGTACAATGCCCTGGGACAGTCTGGACGACGCTTTATAATCTTTATTGTAAAATGAAAAATATATAAATCTTTTGAATTTTTTTACTGAAAATAAATTCAGATGAATGAAATTCCGTCCGCTCTCTGTCTTTATTTTATTTCTATTTAATATTCTATAAAATATTTAAACAGAATCCTCTGAGTTTTTTAAATGTATGAATGTTTTAATACTTAAAAAGTTTTAAAAATCAAAAACAGTGCTAAAAGCTAGTGAAATTTCAACATCAGTGCGTTAAGTGTAGGAGCTATGATTAAAAACGTGCTTTAAAAAACTTATAATTTTTGTCACTATAATTTATATCCTCAACTTTTAAAATATGCGTTTTGATAGTAAAGTGCAGAGCGTTTTATGTGTTGTATAAGTTTGATATTTATTTTTTCCTTATATTCTAGAAATATTCTGACTATGTGGTCCGGGGGCCAGCTACAAATTTTGTCAATTATTCCCTCCCAATTGAAATTTGGGAAAAATTATGGGGCGGAGGGCGGCAGCCTCCCACGCATGAAGAAAAAAATGTTATCATAAAAATTTGTTACTGGCTCCCGGACCAATGTGTTTATACTGTTAGAAAATGTTAAAATAATATTAAAATAAATACATATACATATTATATACATTAGCAACATTTTTGTAATGGTTGCAACGACACTCAAAACTTTCATTAGTCAGTTTGGTCATTCAAGTCAGATTTTAAGTCTAGTTATTAAAATAAACATTAACAGAAATATCTTGTTATATATTTTTTACCATCATACACGCCTTATTTATTCAAATCAAATCAACAGTTCAGGCCATGCATGTATTAACGTGTTCAATTGCGTCGTTTCTCAGAGAGCCATAAACTACACGGAAAGCACCCACAAGATCAATGCCTCATTAGATTTTGTATTATATATAAATGGTAATCACGAGCTCCGATAGTCTTATAACGAAGTTCCAATGCGTGGTTCATGATTACGATATTGCGAGACGAGGAAAGTCATATGGATTTTAATTTTGTACCTTTTTGTGTACGTATAAACTTCTCTTGGTTTGCAATACGCCGTAATATTGCGCTGTATTCGATTTATGAATATTTAATATTGATTTATATTCTTCATGTGATGAAATATTTACGTACTGTGTGGCTACGGTACTAAAGAATATAGCCACCCCCTCTCTTCCCGTGGGTGTCGTAAGAGGCGACTAAGGGATAACACAGTTCCGCTACCACCTTGGAACTTAAAAAGCCGACCGGTGGCGGGATAACCATCCAACTGCTGGTTTTGAAATACACAAGCCGAAGACGGGCAGCAGCGTCTTCGGTGCGACAAAGCCAGTACTGCGGTCACCAACCCGCCTGCCCAGCGTGGTGACTATGGGCAAAACACATGAGTTCACGTTATTTTTGGCGTGAACTTGTGGAGGCCTATGTCCAGCAGTGGACTGTATAGGCTGTAATGATAATGATGATGAAATATTTAATATTTATTAAAGTTTAATTTATTTTTTAGTACGTAAGTAAATGGCATTGAGTAACTCTTAATTGAAAAAACTTTTATAAATCTTATTTATTTTACTAAACAAGGAGTATTTACGCTTCAGCCTGTAATATCCCACTGCTGGACATAGGCCTCTTTCCCCATGTAGGAGAAGAATCCAATGCGGGTTGGTTGATATTGTATTTAGCTATTTGTTACTATTATGTGTATTAAAAATAAACTAAAAATATATTAATTTATACTTTAAAAAAAAACCATTGCTGCGCTTTTATAGTTAGGCTTTATTAGTATAGGCTTTTTCCATATACTTTTTCTCAGTAAAGACCGTACTTGTAAGACTGCAAAAATAAAAAACTCAACAATATTGTGTTTAAGTCACTCTTTTTATATTCGCGACGACATTTTGCATAAATGTACATTTAACATTTATCTTAATACGAGCACTCGTACGACATACAGTTGATCTCAGCTATGAATCAAGCCATCTTATCACAATGTACCTACAACATCCGAGCTATTCGCACAATGCGCTGCTATGGCTGACTTCAGAAGACAATGCGGAGAGGCTGTCTCTACCGCAACGTAGATAACTTGGGATGAAGGTTGCATATTAAAGCTTCTTTAAAGAGTATGATGAGAATGAGGCTGTGGTGTTCATCTCAGGAACTGTTTAATGAAAAACACTAGTGTTTTCTTTTGTATTGTATTTATTTTGTTCTACTAACCGACGGTAGTTAGCAAGTTGAGATTATAAAATTGATTTTCCAGTCGGTTTTTATCATCAGAATTTACGCTCCGAATCGGTATAGATTCGCGTTCTATAATTATAAAATAAAGGATTATTCTTTAAAATGACGAAAAAAAAATGCTTGTGAAGTCTACTTGAACAGTGCAAATTTTTAGGATTTCTTTGGTTAAGATATCCTTTATATCGAGCCACAGTGATTAAATAAAATATTTAAATCGACATCTGGCAATGAAACAATGTTGTTTAATCATTTATTATCATCGTTCGTTGGTAAAAGCTTCATCAATTCAAAATACCATACACATTCACCAGTGTCGCGAAGTCGATACCAATTAAATATCACAAATTACATCAAAACATAGACCAGGATGTAATAAAAAACAAACGAATAAACAAAAAAAGTTCGTATATTTATAAAACGCGTTGAAAACGTACTAATTGCGTAAAGCTATCGAGTCACACACGCGTACCTATTCGCATGTATCACCCTGTCATTGACGCACCCTCTCGATACACCGATGACGCGTTACTTTAAATATACACTACAGAACTACTAGGTACTATATGTTGTAATCATTACTATTTTAGAATGACGACAGGCATATCTCACTGGCGATATATTTGGCCGTTGCAACATTACTTGCCTTAATTAAAATAACAAACAAATAAATTTGATATCTGACGCCTGTTCTTAAAGTAGGCGATTTTTTACCTCTACAGTAAATTGCCACTTCATGATCGCTGGATCAAAAAGCAGGGTCATTGCTACTGCGTCGACGAGATAGTCAAAAGAAACAAATAAATAAAATTAACATACACACGGACATCTATTTTTTTGTACCAATGATATATTTATTTAAATAAAAGTATATAAAATAATAGTAACACGTAATAAAAATAAAACATATAAAAATACATAAAATATTAGATTCAAGTTCAAGATTAGAATAAAAGTAGATAAAATGATAATGATTCTAAAACACTGAACGATAGCAAACATCTGTATGATATATACAAACATTTGATTGATTGGTTTAATGGCTTTCAGTTGTGCCAAAGTAGCACGATTGATTCCGCCAATGTCACGTAGAGTGGAGAACACGCGAAGGAGATTGATTGGTCGGTTTGCTATGACTTAAAATCAAACTGTCGCTGTGACAGTCTGATCATCACGTCACTGCGCTGTCATATGATTTTAAAAAGCTAATTCGAATAATGTAACTCATTATTTTTTAAATATCCTGCTATCCAATTATTATATGAAAAGAGAGTGAGAAAGAGAAAATAAAGTTTATTGTACGCCACTTACAAAGAAAATATCAACATGTATGTAATATAAATTTAGATAACCTTCCACGCTCACATTTTATACGTGTCCCGATTATTCGATTTAACCCGAATGGGATTAGATCCAATATCATTTATAAGATATTCTTTATATGTATGGCTTTAAGACACTTCGTAATATTGTAGGGTATACCCTACTTTTCTATGCGTATAAATTTATCATTTTGACAGTTCATTGTCTACTGAATTGTCCTTTAGTAATATTTCAGCTTTTAATAAAGATGAATATGGGATTCGCTTGCGTTAGCTTTGGTTAACACACGTGTCAGAGAGATTTTTGGTGTTTTTATCTGTGTTTTTAAGTTTGTTTTGTAAATTTTATAGTGAAAATAGTTGGTATTTGGTTATAATAGTTTATATTAACATTGACAAGGTTGGGTAAGTGTTTTTATTTAACATATTAGGTTATTTATTTTTTGTTGTTATTATTAGGTTATATTACTAGTATTTTTTTTTTCTTCTCTTTTATAAAATAATATAAGATGGACGTAGATCGTCCTCCGGACCCTCCGGATCCTCCGGATCCGGATGATACACAAAGTTCACGTAAACGTCAAGCGACTGATGACCCAAACACAGACAATCCTTCCCCCAAAATCATTGTCAACCATCCTTCCACGGCTATTCCGTCGATACAAACCGTTTATATCCACCCATTATATGCCGACACTCCTAAATCCTACTCTGATGAAGACAAAGGTCCCTTCATAGTTCATGTCTCTAGAGAAGTCTCAGACCCAGCTGCAGGAACTACTATCCGAGCCATCAAATTCGGCCAATTTTTGCATACTCACAAAATTAAAAATATAGTGAATGATGGCGTAAAAAACATCGGCCGAAATAAAATTTCGGTCGAATTTCTATCTGCACAAGCTGCTAATAATTTTATTACTAACCCAGTACTTGAGATGTGCAAATTCAAAACTGCTGTACCGACTTACAATATAACTAAAATGGGCTTGGTTAAAGGCGTACCAGTAGACTGGTCTATGAAGGAGCTGGTGGAATCTCTTGAGCTCCCTTCTGGCTGCGGGGAGGTCATCAAAGCTAGACGTTTGAACAGAAAATCAATAAGTGAAGGAACTGTCTCATGGTTGCCAACCCAGTCCGTAGTCTTGACTTTCAGAGGACAATTACTCCCTGAGAAAATTTATTCTTATCATACTTCTCTCCCTGTTGAAATTTATAAATTTCCAACAATTCAATGCCTTAACTGTTGCCGGTATGGTCACATTAAAACACAGTGCAGATCTCAACCCAGATGTTTCAAGTGCTCGCAACCCCATACGGGTGAATCTTGTGATGTCACTGAGGACAAAGCCACATGTTTACACTGTTCAGGCTCCCACTATACAACCAGTAAGTCTTGTCCAGAGTTCTCCCGCCAGCAGTCGATCAAGATCATAATGTCTCAAGAGAGTATCTCGTACTTGGAAGCGTCTTCCCGTATTCCCCCTGCCAATAGATCCTATACAGAGGTGGCGAAGGAGATGTTTTCCACTCCTTCATACTCCTCCAATACTCCCCAAAATCCTCCTCTTTTCTCTCCCACTTTCCCAATCACTCCATCAACTCGATCATATAAAACAGTAGTCCGAACTCCTCATCCCCGAGCTCCTTTAGGCAAAGGTTACGACAGACAGACTCACAACTTAATTATTTCCAACGTCCCCTCTTCTCAACCTAACGGCTGTGCCCTTAAGAATAATAATACTCCCAATTCGTCTCCAAACATCTCTAACCTTTTACAAGATATCTTTCATATTCTTATATCAATCGCTTCAAAATATACTGACTCGACTTTACCGACCAACGTTGCCAATCCACTGTCTCATCTCTTAGAAGTCCTAAAAAATGTACCAACACAATTTCCTCCAATGGAATTGTCAAAGCTTTCGTCCTAAAAAACACGAACTCCTTTCACTAATCAACCTCCATAAGCCCGTCATTATTGCCATCGCTGAAACATGGTTGATTCCTGGATCCCGTTTTCGGGTCCCTGGCTTCTACTGTTTGAGGGATGACAGAAGTGACGGGTATGCTGGTAGTGCCATTTTCATCCGGCACTCCATTCCTTTCTCCCATATCCCTTTACCTCCCCTAAGTCCTCATATTAATGCAGTTGCAATCAGAGCCCTTAACATCTCTTTCGTCTCTTTGTACATTCCTCATCCTTCCTCGTCCCTTGGTCCTCAATTATGCTCCATATTCTCTGCTCTCCCGAACCCTATCCTTATCATGGGGGACTTTAATACTCACCACACAGCATGGGGTTGTCATTCATGTGACGGGTTTTCTTCCTTGTTGATGGACATATTTGATGATGCCAACCTCTGCATCCTCAATGATGGATCGCTGACGCGAAGAGTGTTTCCTCATCAGAATGCAAAGTCTGCTGTAGATCTCTCTGTTTCATCAACGTCTCTCTCCTCCCTTCTTTCCTTTAAAACTCTTCCTACAACTTATGGTAGTGATCATTTCCCTATTCTTCTCTCCCTATCCCATAGAGCAAATCCTTCTATTATCCCAAACCCCCTACTTAAGTACAATATTAATAGTGCAAACTGGCTTGCTTATTCGGCATCGGTTGATAACATTTTGGATAACCTACCTGATTTTAGAGATGATGGAAATATCTTTTTATACTACGAACTCTTTTATCATACAATCATCACATCTGCCAACAATAATTTTAAAAAGAAAAGCAATAAACCTTTCCTACATCCACCTTCCCCTTGGTGGGATGAGGAATGTAGTGTTTTAATAAGGGAAAGAACAGAAGCAGAACATTCATACAAGCTATCTATGTCCAATGAAAATTTCATCAAATATCAACGTATTAATGCTAAAATTAAACGATTATTTCACAAAAAGAAAAGACAAGGCTGGGCTAAGTTCTGTGAGTCCCTTGGTCCCAGATCTCCTGCCCGTGTCGTCTGGTTAAATCTTAAGAAATTCCGTCGATCCTTCAGTCACGATGATCCCCTCTCCAACGATCCCACTGTTTGGCTTAATGACTTTGCTGATAAACTTGCTCCACCTTTTGTCCCAAATCAGGAATGTTTTGTTAATACCATGTCCCTGTTTACATATAGCGAGATGGATGCCCCATTTTCTTTTTCGGAACTGCAATGTGCTTTAAATAGCCTTAAAGATTCGTGTCCTGGGGAAGATGGTGTACCCTATTCGTTTATCGTAAACTTAAGTGATAAAGCAAAGAATTTCTTCTTAAACATTATTAACGCTGGTTTCATAAAAGGAATCGTCCCACAATCTTGGAAGTCGCAAATCATTATACCAATTCTGAAACCAGGTAAGGATCCCTCAGAATCAAACTCTTACAGACCTATAGCTTTATCTTCTACTCTAGCCAAAATTACTGAACACCTTATAAAAAACCGCTTGGAATGGATAATTGAAAGCAGAAATATTCTCTCGCCCTTCCAGTTTGGCTTTCGGAAGGGGTTGAGCACAATTGATAGCCTTAGTATTCTTTCCACAGACATTCGAATTGCCTTTGCTAAGGGTGAGTACCTTGTGGGTGTTTTTCTAGATATCACTTCTGCCTATGACAATGTTCTTCTTCCGGTACTCAGGCAGAAAATGCTACAGCTGAGTATTCCGCCGAGGATAGTCCATTTCATCTGCAATATGTTAATTAACAGATCCATAGTGGTTAAACATCAGCACCTTTCTCTTCCCCCTAGACTTGTCTGGAAAGGTCTCCCTCAGGGCTCAGTCCTTAGTCCTCTACTCTACAGTATATACTCACATGATCTCGAACTGTCTGTGAATAGTTTCTGCAATATTCTGCAATATGCGGATGATATTGTGTTATATCAAATGTCAAATTCCGTGGATGATTTAACCTTTCGACTTAATTCTGCTTTAAATTATCTGGACCAATGGCTTTCGGATCATGGCTTGTCTTTGTCGATCCCTAAGAGTCAAGCGGTGGTGTTCACGAGGAAAAGAAATATCCCTTCTTGGACTTGTCATTGGGGGGTCAACACATTCACCTCGCGACTAAGGCCAAATTTTTAGGTGTAGTACTCGATCACAGACTGAATGGATTTTCTCATACAGAACATGTCATTAAAAAATGTGAGAAAAATATTAACGCCCTTAGAGCCGTTTCGGGTGTTTGGTGGGGAGCACATCCTTACACTCTAAAACTCGTTTATAACGCGATAGTCCGTAGTCACTTGGACTACGCCATGTTTATTTTTGACCCTCTCAATAAAACTATTTCTGATAAATTGAACAAAATTCAGTACAAGTGCCTGAGAATAATCCTAGGTGCCATGAAATCTACACCTACAAACGCCTTACAGGTAGAGTGTGTTGAGCCCCCTTTGCAGTTCCGGAGAAGATTTTTATGCGATCGTTTTATCGCAAAATCGCTACAATTGTCATCCCATCCCCTCATATCCCGTCTTAACGAACTATCCCATCTCTGTCCCAATGTCAGAACCTCATCTTGCCTGCTAGACAGTTTTCTTGAATTTACCAGACTGCCTCACCTCCTGAAATCCTTCCCCTCTAATCCTCTTTTTACTACTCCGTTTCAAGCCCTTGTATATAACCCTCCTATTATCACAGATCTTGGTCTGGTAAAAGGAGCATCAGACACAAATTTTATTTTCCAAAATATTGTTCATCAAAATTGGTCAGAACACCTTTTTATTTACACTGATGCATCTAAGCTTTCCCCCAATAGCTGTGTGGGTGCTGCCTGTTGGATCCCAAAATATAGAATAGTTCTACAATTTAAATGCCCTCCTGAAACTTCAGTATTTAGTGGTGAAGCTATTGCCATTCTGGAAGCTGTCTCTTACGCTATCTCCCACAACTTAGGACAAACTGTAATCTGCACCGACTCTCTCAGCTGCCTGTTAGCTATAAAAGCTAACCCCTTTCGTAGTAAACTAAGAATTTCTATTATTTTAAAGATAAGAGAGGTTATGTTCCTATGTTATCAAAAAGGATTGCAAGTTATTTTGGTGTGGATTCCCGGTCACTCAGGCATCCCGGGTAACGAGACTGCTGATTCCTGTGCAAAAATGGCTGTACAAACTGGCTCCGTAGAACACTTTTATAACTCTTCCAATGACTTACGCGCTCTGGCGAAAACTCAACTTGACAAGTCCTGGAACTCGTTTTGGGTTGAGTCAAAATCGGTAAAGGGAAAGTTCTATGCTTCCATACAACCTGAAATACCAAGACGCCCTTGGTTTTTTCTTCTTAAACATGCCGATCGCTGGGTTTTGTCCACAATCTGCCGTTTACGTCTTGGTCACGCGAGCACTCCGGTTCATCTGGCAAAAATCAGGGTACGAGACCACTCTCTGTGCGAATGTGGCCTCGATGACGGTTCAGCATCCCATATTCTTTTTAATTGTCCTAATCTCCTTTATCCCCTATATGATGTCCTTCCCCGCAAAATCCCCCGTCCTGTAAATATTGAATGTTTATTGATGCTTGTGTTCAGTCCATTTTGTAAATTTTTATGTAAATATATCAAACGTAATAGAATAAAGTTGTAAATATTTATTAGGTGTGTGTAATTATATATTTGTTAATGTCCTAGCATAACATAGTACTATAATATAATATACCTTACTAACTTTAATGTTTGTGTTGTTCTAGGTGAAGAGATATTTTATGTCATACTAACTACTACTATTTTCAATATACTTTTAAAATAAACTAACGAAGGTTGTAACATCGACCGCACCGATCAATCTCCTTCGTGTATTCTCCATTCTACGTGACATTGGCGAAATCATCTGTGCTCATTTGGCACTATTGAAAGCCATTAATCAAGAAGAAGAAGAAGAAAGATGAATATGAATATGTGTGTGTGTTTTAAATGACGTTATAATGACTATTATTCTATAGTAAATACCTTATATTTCAATAAACAACAAAACTAAGTTTCCTCCTATTTTTTTTTTTAAATTTCTTTATCTTTGTAAGGGCTCTTACACTGAAATGCATATGTCAATCCTTTCTTTTTGGTCGGCGCGTTCTTGTCAGAATGGTTGTGGTCGTTACAAGTGGCGACCAGATGTCACTCGCCTCACAATGTCTTGCCATCTCGACCTGGTATACTATATAAAATGGAACCCCTACAGCAGATTTGATCTGGTTTGTCCATCGCGTGAGTACTCTTCCACACGATCGCTTACCCTAACTCTGCCTTGTACATCAAAACGTTCGATTCAAATAACTTAACTTCTTAGACCACCTTAATCCAGTCCTGTCACAAACTCCGTTCTTAACGAACGTTTACTAACTATTAACTAACTTCCTGCCAAATTTCAAAGCTTGTAACATAAAAAATGAAGGACTATCATACAAACTTGTAAGAGCCCTTAGACCGCTTTAATCCGACCCTATCGAAAAATCCGTTCTTAGCGGATCATTATGCGTCCAGCGGTTTTTGAGATTTTGTGATAAGTCAATGGCCTAACGATTATATATATATAATTGCTATACCTATTATACGAGTAGTACTCAATGCGGTCCAGCGTCTGTTTGAAAAACATCTTGTCTTGTTCCACTACACTCGGTTCACTGAACCACAAGATTTCAAAGACTTGGGGGCACTCTAAAAAAATAAAATCATATTTCTTAACGAGATATTTAAATTCTTGGAATATGTTGAAGATATTTATTTTTAACCTAGCTTTTACTCGCGACTTCCATCGCATTGATAATAAAAAGATCCTATGTTACTTCTAATACTTTCATGAATATGTTTACAAAGTTTCATGACGATCGGTTAAGTAGTTTTCGCATGAAAGCGTAACAAACAAACTTACATTCACATTTATAATATTAAATAGGGATAAAGCTTAGTTTGGTAATTACATTTGAGTTTTTACTGTCTATAATAAAAACAATTGAAATAAACTGTCAAGTAGATAAGTTTATGACTTCAGGATTTTTTTTTTTCTTTTTCTTTTTATGGCTCATTCTTCTTCGATGTTTAAACATGTCGAATAATTTATATGACTAGGTCAAACGAACGTTTATTTGGTATCCATATTATGATTGTGTTGATATGTACACCTACCTAAGGATTAGAAAAATGTCTATATTTATTTTTGGTAAAGTATGTAACTTCACCCTTTTCTGTAGTTTATACAAAACCTTTATTTATTCTAGGCATTACATATATTAAATAGGCAATAAACGGTACAATATGTACACGTTAAAATTATATAGATAGATTAGTTTTATATAAAACGCGGTTATTCCTTACAATGACTGATTTATACACTCTAACGTTAAACATAAACCCAAATATGATGAGAGGGTTGTCACAAGCGAATTACGTAAAAGAGATTACGATTCATATATATCTATATATAAATAAGTAAAACTATATTAAAATTAATATAACCATCAAAATAATTTAAACTATGAAAAAGTTACAAAAAAACATAAAAGTAATAGAAAAATCCGTCAAAATGGCTACAAAACTACGAAATTATGGAATAAAATTTAGTTCACCCGTCGATGCTTTATGCGAAAATACTTAAAACCCGCTAGGTTGACGTCTCCACGAGGACCCTTCAGGCTCGACCTCTTGAGGCAGCTCGTTTACACCGCTTTCATGCTAAACATGCTTTTTATGCGCCATATAATTAAACCTCGAATGGAACCCGCTAAATGAGGTTCACCTCTTTAAAGAAAGTATTTTCTGCTGTTAGTGCATCTAAAGGTATAAGACGTAAACGAAAACGGTAACAGCCTAATATCCTTTCGAAGTTTTATTTTTCTTTTTTAAGTGCTTGTTTTATTCTTATTTTGTGAGATAATTATGTCTTTTATCATTCGTATGTGATCAATGATTGTCTTTTTTATTTATCAAGCAAGTTCGAGTGTAGCTTCTAAGATCAAGATAAGCTGTCAACAAATATATTTTAAATATAACTAACTATATACATATATGTAACATACACACGCTTGTCTGTTCTTATGAAAAGCAAATTTATACCTGTGGTTAAATTATCAAATGTAATCAAAATAGCTTTATTCAAAGAGACTTCAAAAGCACCTTCGGTTTTTAAAAATATAATTTTACTTGTGGTAAAATAGAACCTACCGCCGATTGTATATTCAGCAGAGAAGAACCGGAAAGAAACTCCGCACTTACTTAAAAAAAACTAAACTCGTACTCGTTCCATAAAAAAATTAACAAGTTCACTTATTACGACTCCTGAGATTCTATGACAAAAGATAAGTGGACGGACGGACAGTGGAGTTTTATTAAAGGGGTTTCTAGACATTCAGACAAATTTATTAAAATAAAAATCGTTAAAAAATTCACTAATAATTCAATAACTCAAAAGGTAAAAAATTATCGTCGAGAACAAAGTTTTAATTTAAGGCTTAAATTCGAAAATCTAAACAATTTGCCGAGCTCCACCAATGATGATAATGTTCTCAATCAGGCAACAACATAGAATAATTTTATTGTACAAATCTAAAACACATGTGCAAAACTCTACAAAACATTTGCAAATAAGCCCTAATTATGTCTCCCTAAATGATTGATACGAAACTCAAAACAACGAGGGTTTGAGATGACTTACAGTAATCCAGTAAGCGCAGATAGGGTTGTGGTAGTAATTTATTGGGGTGAGCATGCAAGTGGAACGGGAACAATAAAAGGGAAACGATTTCCTGTACAACGATCGTCACTTATGTCCGACTCCTAATCTTGATAACTTGACGCTTCACGTCACCTGCTATACATATTCAGCCACTTATTTGTGCATAGTTAAATATATATATTAAAGCTCTCTACATAAAAAAATATATTACATCAAATATTATTCCAAGTTCTATCAAAAAGTGAGCTGTTATAACTTAGCACTTGGTCATAACTTTGGCCATAAAATTCAAAAAGAGTGTTAAACATTGACATACAGGATATACGGCCAACGTTGCAGTCGCGGGTGAGCCTTGGCCTGGTCAAGAATGTTTCTTCCGCCCCATTTATATTTAGCTTTACCTCTTTTACTCCTCATACCAATCTTTTCCACATTTTGTTCCACGCTATCTAAATAGGTTTTTGGTCTACATTGTATAAGAATGATAATGTAAACATGGATGAATTCATTGAAATTTTGCAGTACAAAATTTTTATAATATCATTCATTTACTAGTCTCCTATTTCAGTTTAAAATATTATATATCAATTCGATAATATATTTCTGTGAATTGATTACAAAGTATGTATAAATCGTGACGAAATGAGCCCATACCATACGTCAATCAATCGGCCAAACTATATGCAATTACACGAAGCGAGAACAAGTGGCGATATTGGGCCACATTAATATTAATATCACAAGTAGAATTTGGTATACCATAAATGAAAGTATATACATGTAAAATGTATAAAATTTAACTAACAATCTACGTAAGTACATAACATAATTATTTATTACATACTGACACATCTGATTTATACTGTAAAATACGCCAAAGCGTGTAACTTACAGAACGCGTTAATATGTGTTTAATTATGTTAATTACTTTTGTAATGAGGTATTTTTTTTAACCGACTTTAAAAAAAGGAGGAGGTTTCTCAATTCGACCGTATATATTTTTCATGTGTTTTCGCAAATAACTTCGTCGTTTATGAACCGATTTTGCTGATTATTTTTTTATTAGAAAGGAGATATTCCAGGAGTGGTACCATGATAAGGAAACAAAGATCTGATGATGGAATCTTAAAGAAATCGAGGGAAATCTTCGAAAGCCGTAGTGGTAATTACTGCGTTTGTTAATTTTTTTCGCCTACTTACATTGTATTACTTATCGATGTAATTGAAGTCGGTTTTTTTTCGGTTGCTAAAACACAATGATAAACATTTATTTATCATATGTTATTTCCGTATGTATGTACGTATGTATGTATATTTATTTATTATATATTTATTACACGGTAGTCAGGACAAAATTGCCAACCAATATGTGCAGATCGAAAGGTCTAAAGATGGTAAAAATAAGACAGAGTATATTACATAACTTCTAGTTTAGAAACTCCAAGTTGTCGACGTACTTCGTTCGTGTAGGCTTTGATAGTACACTTTTACAACAACATGAAAACGAATTTACCAAGATAAAAATTAATCTTCTTGAAGATCGTAAATAGATGCTACATAAATACATACAACATACATATATTAACTCTCAAAAGGTTTACTGTAGTAAGGATTTGAACATTAAAAGTATATCTTGGTATATATACAAATTTAATTACAACGACATTTTATATTTAAAAGAATTTATTAAAATTAATTAGTAATTTTATTAATCGCATAATTAAAAGATCATAGCTACTAACTTCAAAGAGCCTTTAAAAGGAATATTTTAACGAAACGTCTTAAACATTATTATTAAATACCAGCTGACCCAGCAAACGTTGTTTTGCCATATATATTATTAATCCCCTTAATACCCTTGTAACTTATGGGTTTGAAAAACAGATGTTGGCCGATCCTCAGACCTACCCAATATGCACACAAAATTGAATAAAAATCGGTCCAGCCGTTTCGGAGGAGTATTGTAACTATATTATCTTATATATAAAATTCTCGCGTCACAATGTTATTGTATAAGTAGAAATATTCTCGATATTATTTCTTAATTCTTTCGTGATAAAATCTATTCCATCAAGCTTTATTATGTAATATAAAGTTTTCTTAATTTAACTAAAATCATATCGATATTGTTATTATACTCGTAAGCGCTGTCGTTAAAACATATATAACCAAGGAATTAAATGACTTGTTACAAGGATGAAATAACTTATTTAAGAGTTAAAATCATCCAATTTAACAGGTACGGATAAGAAGGATGCTTAAAATTCAACTTGCTTGAATTAGCGAAGTGAATTTTTTATATAACCATTCACCCCTCAAGACACCCCTCGCGCGGGTTTTGTCTGGCGCCGTACTTTCTCTTCACGGAAATGAGGTGGGTATTACAAGCGGAGCGGAAGCATGTGATACACGCTATCGTAATGTAAAAATTAAAAAAATAATTTAGAAAAATTTTAAGTTTGCTAATGCGATTCAACGTATAACATCTCACTGCTGGCCATAGACCTTTTTCTCACGCAAAAAAGAATCGGAGCTTAATCCACCACGCTGATATATTCCCTACTATGAGTAACGATCGCTATCGGTTATGTATGATAACAACCGAAATCACTAATGATTGATGAACTATGATAACAGCAGAGATCTTAACGTGCTCTCCGAGGCACGGTGGGGAGTAAATATAAGTGGCACAGGTACAGTGGCGTGCATAAAGTTTTTAGACAGGGTAGGCAGTCAAAAAAAATTTGAACAGCCACACTGCACTTACTTTCTCGCAATTTTTTCCTAATTTATTGTAATTTTGTTGGGACTAGAGGCTTTTAGATAATTTCAAGAACAGACAAACGCTACGGCACAGGTATATAAATGAGTGCGGTATGGCTTTTGATGTCTGTCAGTTGCTTTATCTACGCAAAACGAAAGATCTTATATTATATTTTAGGCCTTAATTAATACTTTTATTAACTTAGTATAAATAACTTAGAAATGATTATGACATTTAATCTAATTAGTATTTAAAATGTAGAAACAATGCCCTATTTTTCTATGTAATAAAATCCTCCCAAAAAATTAAAAAACAAAGGTTATATTGTCTTCCAAGTATCGATAAATTAATTTTTTTCATATTAATGATTAATTAAAACATTCTCCTATTTTTTAATTAAGATTGTTTCATCATTCTCTTAGCAGCTGTATAAAGGACGTGATCTTTATAAATTAAATGTTATCAATGTATTAAAGTCGTAATAATATTTAATGAAAAATAATGTGTATCTTTATAGGAATTTATAATTTCGGATCATATTCGAAATATGTAATCGAATATTCAAATAGCCTATATTTAACTGCTTTGCACAGCTATGGCCTGTGAAAAGCAGTTAAATATTTCCGATAAGTTATTCGTTAACGGATTCAAATCTATAATAATAACAACAATATGAAAGTATATGGATAATAGGTACAAAAGGATAAAAAGCAGAGTAGCGTAAGACGTCAACAGCCACCAGTACATTTGTCAAAAATAACCACAGGCAAATAACTATTTTTTTTTTTTTTCCTTTTTATGAATATATTAAAAAAAATTGATTATCTGTAAAGTTGGTATACGAACGATAGTATAACGTGACAACAAAACATCTCCTCGGAACCGTAGGCCAATCGAGTGCAAGAGACATAGATGCGGTGCAAGCGTACAATGAGCGTAACGGGACAATGAGTCATACTTTTTCGTGCATGCAGCCGGCGTTCATATTACGTTCTCACGTCAAAATATTTCCAATATGAATTGAATATATAACAATAAACAGTAATAATATTGTCGTTTGCATATATAATCATCATCATCATCATCATTTCAGCCTAATACAGTCCACTGCTGGACATAGGCCTCCACAAATCCGCGCCAAAAATGGCGTGAAGTCATGTGTTTTGCCCATAGTCACCACGCTATATATAATATATAAACATATAGAAATATTATTATAATAAAAATATATGATGCAATAGCTTTTAAACTGTAGAAACACTCTCATCAGACCGCTAACAATACGAGAGTAATCAGCTAAAAGCCCGATTTCGCAACTCACCCGCCATCCAGCGATCACAAAGATATTATATTTCACGCAAAATGTTCTAGTTTCAGTACAGAACATTTTTCATTTAAAAAAAATAGTGTAGACGCTCTCAAGAGTTATTCGCTGGCTGTAAAATATGATCGCAATCAACCGTCGGAGCTATATTTACAGCTTACATAAAATGTTATTTATGTTACGATAGTTAAAATGGATTTATGTTCAGTAATTTGGTATTTTTATGATGTTCTAATTACTGTATACAGAAATATTTTAGGGTGGCCATAATAATCGACGAATACGGACACGATTTAATTTTATTAATGCTGATATCGGGGTTAATAGAGATTGGCAGGAAGCAGGAATTAAGTAATGTTGTACTTAACAAGCATATTGTCCATACCACAGAAAGGCAACGTATTTGATAAAACTGTAATTATTATTCTTATTATATGTAAAGGCTTTATCTAATGGAGGGACATTGAACACATATGTTCTAATGGAACAATACAAAAATAAACTATTCAAGTATTCAATTTATATTTTTAGTCGATTTTGTCTTATTACACATATGTAATTTTTTATATCTTAATATACCAATGAAAAATTAAAAAAAGATTAATGATAAAAAGATTAGCCTTAATTTTTGTTAAAATAAAATATTACAGATATATAGAAGAGAGAATTGACATATAATCAAAGCAAGTCCGCATTGGAGCAGCGTGGTGGTGTGGTCTATGCCCAGCAGTGGGATATTACAGACTGAAGCGTGATTACCCAAAAACTAAAAAATAGTGCCTAAGAGAAAAATGTTACAAAAGGCTATCGCTAAAAGTGAAAAGAATGTTATTATACATATATTTTACTAGCTGACTCAGCGAGTTTCATACCTACCGCCATTTTTTTCTGTTTTAACTCTTTAAAAAGATCTTGACAATAATTAAAACAATAATTGTGTTTGCTCGCAAACGAAAAAAAACCGACTTCAATTACATCGACAAGTAATACAACGTAGATCGACGAAAAAATAGTCAAGCAACTACGCGTTATCAAAGATAACTCAAAAAGTAGTTATCAGATCTCGATAAAATTTATATGTGACCATATGATAAACATCAGCTTTCGATTAAATTAAAAATCATCATAATCGGTACACCCAGTAAAAAGTTATTACGGCTTTTTGAGAGTTTCCCTCGATTTCTCTGGGATCCCATCATCAGATCCTGGTTTCCTTATCACGGTACAAAACTAGGGATATCCCCTTTCCAACAAAAGAAGAATTATCAAAATCGGTACATCCAGTAGAAAGTTATGCGGTATAATACAACGTAGGTCGACGAAAAAAGCGTCAAGTAAAAACGGATTATTAGATATAACTCGAAAAGTAGTGGTTAGATCTCAAATAAATTTAAATGGGACCAATTGGCACACACCACCTTTCGATTAAAACAAAATTTGTTGAAATCGGTCAACCCGGTCAAAAGTTCTGAGGTAACATACATAAAAAAAAAAAAAAAAAAAAAAAAAAAAAAAAATACAGTCGAATTGAGAACCTCCTCCTTTTTTGGAAGTCGGTTAAAAATAGACTTATTTAATTCAATGCAGTTGTTCAGAAGTTAGTGACGTTCATAAATTTCGGTGATTTATTTTTAAATATACTTACCCCCAATTAAAGTTACATTAGGTCAGTTTAAGCTCGTAAAGATCAAACATCGAGACAATTCTAAATATATCCGTTTCCGGCAGCGCTTTCCTTGCCGTTTATTTATAACCGGCAAATTATTGAAGTGTTACTCATGTAGTTATGCTGTCTATGTAAGTCTTGTCCTTCTTATTTGTATGGTGATAATCGATGTTAAGACGGGCAGTAGCGTCTTCGGTGCGACAAAGCCTGCGGTCGCCAACCCGATGCCCAGCGTGGTGATTATGGGCAACACATCAGTTCACGCCATTTTTGCCGTGAACTTGTGGCTGAAGTGGTGGATCGATGTCAAGATATATAAAAAGTTAGGCAAATTAAAAATACCTTATGCATTTATTGTATGTTTCCGTAACTAGTTGTTTAAAAAAAACTCGCTCATAAAAATAATATTAAAATGATAAAGTATAATATAATTGGGGACATTCAACGGGAAAATGCTGCCAGCATTCTTGGCACAATTCCACGCGAACATGATTTATACCAAAACTATCTGTAAATATTTAGTTCTTAAGTTGTGAATTGTAAATATGTATAATATAATTGTATGTTGTATATATTTGCGTACTTTAAGTACAAACTATTTTAAAATTGTGATTGAAATATTACAATTTTTAAAATTACAATAACATGACTTAAACATTGAGTTGAAATAAATTATTGAGTTAAAAACGTTCAATGTATTTCTATTCCACTCATGTCATTATAAAACTCCCGTTGGCTAATTCTAGCATCCAAGTTATAATATTGTCTGAATACAACTAAACTACACTCTCAAATCAAAGGATTAAAGTTATATGCATACAAAATCGTATTAAACTATACGATAGTAACTATTACTGGAGGCCGCCTGCCCAGCGTGGTGACTATGGGCAAAACATGAGTTCACGTTATTTTTGGCGTAAACTTGTGGAGGCCTATGTCCAGCAGTGGACTGTATAGGCTGTAGTGATGATGATGATGACTGGAGGCACGGGGATGTAAATGCTGTAAGAAACATCTTATTTTAGCAAGTGTCAGTAATCAAGATGTTTTTTTTTTCTTTTCTTTACAATGGAATTTTCTTAAAATATATTATACAATTTTATTAAAAACTAGACGTGTCCTGCGGTTTCATCCACGTTAATTTAAGAAAAAAGAGGTACTAATATATTATATAGCCTTCTTCGATAAATGGGCTATCTAACACTGAGAGAATTTTTCGAATCGGACCAGTAGTTCCTGAGATTAGCGCATTTAAGCAAACAAACAAACTCTTCAGTTTTATAATACTAGTATAGATATTTTACGATATTAATTACTTTTATAGCTATATCGAAACAATAGTTTTAGTTATAAACATACAGTAACAAGGTGAAATGTATTTGTATTTGCTTGATATCTATTATTACTGCGGTTATAGCAATTACCCACACCTGGTCACTCCTCAAACTGCACACACATAGTAGATACAATATTATACTTAGTACGCGGTATCGATTCAACCCCATCTAAAACGATGGCAACGTGTGTTTCGTAGCTTTTCAGATATAGCGCAATTGTTTCATCTTGATCATTGTTTTTTTAAGGTTACAAATTATTACTTTACGCTACGAGATTAACTCAATTTCTGATACTTTTGTAAAAGTTTTCAATTGATTTATTTTTGTAGCTGATACTCAACTGCTATAAATTGTAACATCTAATAATTGACGATTGTCTAATTGTAATCTACGAGGTCGCCCATATCCTCAGAGCCTTATTAATTGTATAAGTAGTAAAAAGTGAAAATGATAAAGGTATATATAATTATGTACCTATTTCGAATAGCATGGTCGTATGCGTAAACGATCCCATGGCGCCCCATAGCATTGGCGCCACTGGTGTCGATGATTTTAATGAATATTCTGGTCTAAAAACTACTAGAAAAATAATACTCTAGAAAGTATGTACACTAAAAAGTATGCATAAATATATTATTTTGAGATCTAATTTAACGTACAAAGTTATAAGGCAATAAAATATACATATCGATATCTAAGAAGATTGAATTCTAAACCATAGATTTGTTACAATCAAATAAATGGTATTATAATATTAATGCACGTTTAATAAAGTAGGTTTTTATTATTTTACAATTCCAATCATAAAAGAAATGTTATAGCGTCAAAACTTCACAATCGCAGTATAAACGATTATTACTTTCTACATAAGAACGGCAGTGAATATGTAGTTAAAAATAATACATTCTCCGTATCAAATAGCGTCATATAGCAGTGAAATAATAAAAGAAAACAAAGTAACCAAATGAGCCATCTAAAGTTACGTGGAACCTTCTGGTCGCGTGATACAAGTACGTGCCTCTCATTACTAATGCATTGAAGACCGTAACACCATGGCTCGTTCCGATTTTACTATCCCATTTTTCCGTACTCTTATCTTTATTTAGACATTGTAACTAAATAGAAAAGATATTCTGTGTCCATTTAAAAGAATAATAAGTCGTTTTTAATGTGTATTATATTGTATACTAGCTGTGCCCACGACATCGTCCGCTTGGTTTAAAAAAAGTTACAAAATTAATAAATTTCCAAAATAAAAGTAGCCTAAGTTACTCCTTATTACCTCAGCGGTCTACCAGTGAAAGTCACATCAATATCGGCCCAGCCGTTTCAGAGATTAGCGGAACAAGCAGACAGACAGACTGACAAACAGGAATTGTAAAAAAAAATAATTTTGGTATATATACCGTGTATACATCCATATGCATTTAGTAAAAATCGGTTATTTTAATATTACAAACAGCCAATCTAATTTTATTTATTTGTATAGATGTATGTGTATTTTTACTCAATAATTGATATCGTGCTAGATGACAATATTCGTCACTTCTCTTTGTACACTTCCCTACCGCTTTCACTATGCCGTGTCCTATATGCCCAAAGGTTGTCTGGAAGAGATCGCTCTTCTACCGAACCGAAGACCGCCTTTGTAAACTTATCTTTGTGTTGATTGCTGTAGTGTACAATAAAGAGTATATTATTATAATTATTTTAACATACACACAAGGTGATCTCTTCCCTAATTTAATCAACCAGTTAACTTAATATCTGTTTTAGGTAACAACCGACTGATATACATTTTTTTTTAATTACATAAATACATACATGTCAAAATATGCTAATATCCAGATCCTGGACGAGAATTAAACCTACGACCCCTAAACGAAAAGTAGGATCAGTTCAGACAAAGTCACTTTTTATTTGCATTCAGCCTGTAACATCGCACTTTTGAGAATAGGCCTCTTTCTGCATATAGGAGAGGGAATGGAGCTTAATTTCCACGCTGCTCCACTGCGGGTCGACGGAAATCACATTATATAATGCTTTTAATATTTTTAATATGTTCTAAGTGCATCAACAGTACCGCAAGTTTTACGTGTTGCTTCAGCCTGTAATATCCCACTACTGGGCATAGGCCTCTTTCCCCATGTAGGAGAAGGATCAGAACTTAATCCACCACGCTGCTCCAATGCGGGTTGGCAGATATATTCCCTACTATGAGTAACGATCGCTATCAGGTGTACATGATAACAACCGGGACCGACGGCTTAACGTGCTCTCCGAGGCACGGTGGGGAGATCCACAAAGACTGCACAAACACCCAAATCACAGCAAATACCAGTATAGCCTATACAAATATTTGCCATGTGCGGGGATCGAACCCGCAACCGCCAGCGCAACAGGTACAATCCGTGGCTGTGACCGTTGCGCCAACGCGGCGTCTTTTACGTGTTAACTTTAACGTGTTTTTCTCAAACCTCTTAGCGATATTACATTATCACAATATTTTATTTAGAGTAAGCAAACAATCTATAAATTAAATCCACATAAATATGAACCGCGTTTCAAATCCCAATGTAAGGCGATTTGTATACGGAGCAATGGTTATGAATATTATAACTTTAATATAAACAGCAAAGTTTTACTCTGAATATTTGACTAATATATAAACAATGTTTGACCTGAATTTGTTGAGTTCAGTTCAGATGTATGTTTGATACCAATATACGATGGAACGACTTACAATACGTAAAAAAATTAATCAACAATGTATTAAAGTAACAACTTCAATCTACATTACATCTTGGCTTTAATAAAACGCTAGAAATAAAAATCAGGTTTATATATTTCTAAGAAGGTTCATTATTAATAATGTGTAAAGAAAATGAAGGTGTGAATCTATAAATAAACAACATACAAATAATATATAAAATAATAAATAAAATCTAATATATACAATTCTCATGTCGCGGTGTTTGTAGTTAAACTACTCCGAAACTGCTTGACCGACTCTCACGAAATTTTTTGTGCATATTGGGTAGGTCTGAGAATCGAACAACATCTATATTTCATACCCCTTAATTTTAAGGGTAGTCCACCCCTAAATTTTTTTATATATATTTTGATAATTTATTTTATTATGATTTAGCATCAAAAAATACATACAATCCTAAATTTTCATAATATATATGGCAAAACAACGTTTGCTGGGTCAGCTGGTAATAAATAAAATATATATAAAAACTTCATGCAGCTATAACTGCCTTGACTCCAGTATGATATCACTCTCAAACAGTTGCCGTCAAAGCTAGAATCAGCGCTGCCTACAATATCCGTTTATTATTCGAGATTAATTTATACACGTACGTGTGTACGTCTGCAACGAGACAACGTGCGGTCATAGATCAAGTAAAAAAAGGTAGATAACGCACCTAGAACAGAAAACTGAAGCCACTTTTTTAAAGATGTGTGAGTGAGTGAAGTGTTGACACCTTTTAAAAAAGTCCCTAAAATTTTTATTAAACAATTAATTCAATATAGGTAAAATGCGTATGTGAAAATAAAAACCTGTTTATAGTTTTAAATAAATTTACTAAAAATAAAACAAAAAATCGGAAGAATAATAAAAAAATATATTCGTAAGATAATCGTATGAATGGACACTTCCTATCCCCTCTGTTTATCTCTTTTCAGTTTGCAGTCGGTTTTTTTTTTACTATTTTTCTTAAACCTAGAATCCTTTATGTTGTATAAGTTTTTTAAATTTTTGTCGCTTAGAACTCAAGAGTCATCGTCATTGCATTTTACTAATATGATGTAGTCTTATGTTCAAATATTTTTCAATCACTAATCGTATTAAATTGACTTTATGCGCATGGCCAGCATAATCGTGGTCATTTTCTCAGTCTTACAGCCGCTACCCATTCACCTCTTATTAAAATATTCGTTGGAAACCTAAAACCATGAAATTTGATAGTAAAATATGGGTACCTAGTTTACACAAAAATTGTAAAAAGTTAAAACATAAAACAAACGAGTTAATAATTCATAAATATATGTTGATTTTTTTATTTTCAATTTATGTAACATAAAATAACACGAGAAAAAAAAAACAATAACTATGTCTACTTTTCACTTAATTATTTTTCTGATTGCGTACAATTTACCTACCCACATTTTGGGGTATTGAAAAAAAGAACTACTGGCAACACTCCCGTGGTACGTCATTTCGTGACATTGAAATTATAAGTTCCGAATAACCTCAATATTATTTTGGAATAACAATAAATTTAAAGTTTTATATGTACTTACGTGTGAAACGATATTCCTTCAGATTTTGTTGTGTTGTTTACTTTGGTATTATTTTTGCACCATTTAATCACACAAGACGGCATTTTTTAACCAAAGTTACTGTATGAAGCCTCGTGACATACTAACGAAAATGAGCGTAGTTTGATGCATATGTGTGCGTGAGCGCGTGTATTTACTTGAAGGAGCCGAGTTTTGTGGCTTCACTAACAACAAAGGCCGCGCATTATCTACTTTTTTTTACTATATCTATGCGTGCGGTAGATTTGTGGATAGTGCGGTATGAAACGCTTTATGTCACGTTTTGACTATCCTCTGTTTATGATTGTGTTGCTCTCTCTTTCCGTGGGTGTCGTAAGAGGCGACTAAGGGATAACAAGGTTCCACAACCACCTTGGAACTTAAGAAGCCGACCGATGGCGGAATAACCATCCAACTGGTGGCTTTGAAATACACAGGCCGAAGACGGGCAGCAGCGTCTTCGGTGCGACAAAGCCAGTACTGCGGTCACCAACCCGCCTGCCCAGCGTGGTGACTATGGGCAAAACACATGAGTTCACGTTATTTTTGGCGTAAACTTGTGGAGGCCTATGTCCAGCAGTGGACTGTATAGGCTGTAATGAGATAATGAGATGATTGTGTAACGCTCGCCACACTAACGTTATGTAAATAGATCGTCTATCAAAATACGTAATGTGCTTGGGTAAATAACAGTGAAATAAATATATTATAGACCGTAAGGAATCAATAGGTACCCAGACAAATATTAACCAAATATTTACAGCTGTTCCCATTCTCATTTCTTTGCCCACATAACAGTTCCAGCAACTGTGTTCATATAGATTACAGAATTTGTCATAGTCTAGTTGGTGTGTTTCCTGAACCCTAACATAGTATTTTGTCGTTCTGCACTTTTGAATGCGGGACGATTATTCATTTATCTTATCTTCATTTTAAATTTTTAAAGTGAGAATTCTTCAGGCACATGAGGCGAAAAAACGTTGCCGTTTCCCACTCGAACGGAAATCTAAAACTTTAGATTTGTATAAATATTTAAACGAAACTGGAACTTAAAAATTAGTTTGCCATGAAAGTTCAACTTCTGACATGTGCACTTTGTACGCACGCACTTTAAACGCACACAAAAAATGTTTTGATCATCATATTTTACATTGTACGTTGTAAATACTTTCTTTTTTGATATATTTAAAATGACGAAGGAAAAAATGTATATTTAAATCTTATTTCTCTTTTTTCAGCGGCGTCTCACCCAAAAATACAGTATAGCAGTCGGCGTTCCAACTCTCGTGATCAGGGGACGCGCGGTCAGGGATGCTTTGCTCAGCGACCCTAAGGGAGAGAGGTTCCCATGGCCAGCACCGCCACTCGACGAGGTGCTCAGGGGAGTGGAGCTGGAAGGTGAAAAGAAGATCCTCTATGAGCAGCTACCCCCTGATGCCGTGAGGGTCTTTTACTTTGCTGCACACTGGGTAAGTTAATAAAAGTTTACATTGAACAAAACGATCAAACAATCCATCTCCTACCTGGGGAAACAGGCCTACAGCAGTGGGATGACACAGGCTAAATAAATGAACGAGTGATTAAATGAACAAAACAAGTGTGTTTTAGACCACACGACTGAAGTAAAACTTCTTTAGCTCCATTTAACTCATATCTCCCTCTCAACTTCCGTTGGCCTCGCCCGATCACACTTTTTGTAACGCTCCCGTCACGCATTCACCAGCTTTTTTTTTATATCACCAGGTCGGCAAACAAACGAACGGCTCACCTGGTGGTAAGAGATTACCGTAGCTTATAGACGCCTACAATACCAGAAGCATCGATAGCGCGTTGCCGACCCAATCCCCAATCCCCCAGGAGCTCTGGTCACCTTACTCACCAACAGGAACACAATACTGCTTGAAAACAGTATTATTTAGCTGTGATCTTCTGTAAGGTCGAGGTACTACCCCAGTCGGGCTGCTCCATATTTTGAGCAGGAAATTCCTGCAGTGCCCTACCTCAGTTAAAAGCTTACTCCCCAAGTCAAGCGTGCGTAAAGAAATTTTACTTCAAAAATTGAAATTAAAATGTAAATAAATACATATAATAAAAAATAACATACATACAGGAATTAATTTGATTCGATCATAACTAATTTAAAATAAACACTAGTGGATGGAAATCTCCACTGATTGGCTCCTCAACCCCAATAAGTAAACATCTCAAACTACGTAACCATTTACATTATAATCATAATTTAAAATAACAAAATAATTATAAATCGTTAGTATTTCAAAGAACCTTCTAAATGTCGCACTAAAGACGCTCTGCCATTAAATTGTCGCATCTGGATGACTGCTGAAGTACATTCTGGGTTATTTACGACACGATTTACTTTAAATTTTATTTTCCTTATTGCGAATTTAATACGAAAACTTAAATACTTGAGCCACTAGAATAATAAATTGTAATTTGTAAGTTACAACAAATGGACAAAAATTCTTCAAAGTTGATAAAAGGACTAAAGTGACAAATCTTTATAACTTAATAAGAAACTTGTAAGTCTTTGTTGTAAGTGATACTTTATCTACATGTCCGTCCAATTGGGTAAAGACAAATCATACCTCTTATAAGCTATCATAATTGTAGCTATATGAGTTGAATTTACCAATTACATAGTTCGCTTCAGCCTGTAATATCCCACTACTGGGCATAGGCCTCTTTCTCCGTGTAGGAGAAGGATCAGAGCTTAATCCACCACGCTGCTCCAATGCGGGTTGGCGGATATATTCCCTACTACGAGTAACGATCGCTATCAGGTGTACATGATAACAACCGGGACCGACGGCTTAACGTGCTCTCCGAGGCACAGTGGGGAGACCCACAAGGACTGCACAAACACCCAGACCACGGCAAACACCTGTATGGCCAATACAAATGTTTGTCATGAGCGGGGATCGAACCCGCAACCGCCAACGCAACAGGTACAATCCATGGCTGTAACCGTTGCGCCAACGCGGCGCAATTACATAGTGTAACCTGTAAATATCATCGACTCAAAAAAAAGTGTCTTTACACCACACGACTGAAGTAAAACCTCTTTAGCCCCTACTGTACTGTATATACGAAACGTCTCTCTCTTTCTATCTTCACTAACTTATATCTCCCTCTCAAATTCCGTTCGCCTCGCCCGAACACACTTTTCGTAACTCTCTCATCACTCATTCACCAGCTTACTTCCCAAGTCAAGCGTACGTAAAGAAGTTTTACTTCGATAAACTGTATAAGTAGTTAGATGTAGATAAGCGTAATTGTTCCATCAGTGCCCTCCGTGCCGGTCGTTCGCCCCGAGCCTCTGTGCCGCGTTATCAGCGGTGCGCAAGAGACGATCGAAGTACGCGAACACGCAGCTCATACTGGTTTCCAGTGACAGGTCAGTTGGAATGTTTATCTTGCCCGAAATTCGCTTTACAGTTGAGATCACAAATATGTTACGAAAATCTCGGAAACGACAAAAAGTATCCTCCATAGTTTTCTAAAATATATATTTCGTATTTTTGAAAACAATGGAGTTATGAAAAAAAACCTTAAATCTACTTAGCTTATCATTATGTTTGGGTAAAAAGAAACTTCATTTTCTTAATATGAATTTTCTTTAGCGTTGCCATACTTTTTTTATAAAATCTGGTCGGCAAACAAGCGTACGGCTCACCTGATGATAAGCGATTACCGTAGCCTATATACGCTTGCAACACCAGGAACATCGCGAGCGCGTAGACACCCTACCCTCAACCCCCCCCCCCTCCCAGGAGTTCTTGTGCCCTTATTCATCACAGAAACACAACAGCGCTTCAAAGCAGAAGTAAAAAAGCATTTTACAGAAGTAAGGTCAAGAAGGTACTTCTCCAGTCGGGCTGATCTAAATTTTAAACAGAATATTTCCTACTGTGGCCTACCTGAGTTATTTAAAAGGGTTTATATTTGGAAGAGATTTAATCAAGCAACAATGAAATCCTGAACAAATTTTTACTATGGGCTATTAATAATAATTGAATTAATAATTGATCAAAGTAATGAAAATGTATTTAATGATTGTTTAAATAATTGTGTTTGCTCGCAAACGAAAAAAACCGACTTCAATTACATCAACAAGTAATACAGCGTAGGTAGACGAAAAACAGTCAAGTGAATACGCGTTATCAATTATTACTCAAAAAGTACTCATTAGATATCGATGAAATTTAAATGAGACTATGCGACAAGCTCCAGCTATCGATTAAAAAGATTTATCGAAATTGGTATACCCAATAAAAAGTTATGAGTACAATACAACGACGGTCGATGAAAAACTGGTCAAGTTAATACGCATTATTAGAGACTAACCAAAAAGTACTTGTCAGATCTCAATTAGATTTAAATGGAACCACGTGACATGCACTAACTTTCGATTTAAAAAAAACAATTGTAATCGGTCCACAAAAAGTCCTCCTTTTTTTCAAGTTAGTTACAAAAATCACTCACCTCACAAGCAGGTAACACTCCTCGATCGAAATTTTTCCACATTTACAATGGCTTTCGTCAGCTCCTACTTGAGCAATAAGCAGAAAATTCAATTTGGCGAAAACTTTATTCGTCGAAAATTTAATTCGGCGGATAAAAGACGAAATAAATCGTTCATTTCGTTCGTTCATTCGTTCACTTCCCTCGGTATTGTTATTTTATGCGAGCTGAATATGAATGAATGAGAAATATCTTGAATGGTCTTCGTGACACGTAAAAGTTTGTACTTGTAAATACGTTTCTATTGAGCCCATAAGGTGTAGGACAAAGTTTTTTTTTTTGAGTTTACTCCTGCAGAATCGATTGTCATATAAGGCCCCCGGTATGAAAAAATATGACGAGTAAAGTCTACTGAACGAATGACCTCGTTACGTTTCTCTTAACTTAATAGGGTTCCGATAGATGGCGTTATTTGATTTGGCGTTATTTTGATTTGATATGGTATTAATCTTTTTCTTAGACTAATGCCTGTTTTTGTGCCTATTTAGGCAGTCGATCTGAAAGAGTACACTCCAGTCGTGCGTCGATACTGACACACACACTTATCTTTTCAGCCTAAAGTTGTAAGCAGAATTGAATAGATATCTTTCTTACGTAACTGGATATGGATAACAGAAATTTAAATGTTTCCAGCAGTTTTTTTTTTTTTATATCGCTAGGTCGGCAAACAAGCGTACGACTCACCTGATGGTAAGAGATTATCGTAGCTTATAGACGCCTGCAACACCAGAAGCATCGCAAGCGCGTTGCCGACCCAATCCCCAATCCCCCCAGGAGCTCTGGTCACCTTACTCACCAACAGGAACACAATACTGCTTGAAAACAATATTATTTAGCTGTGGTTTTCTGTAAAGTCGAGGTACTCTACCCCAGTCGGGCTGCTCCATATTTTGAGCAGGAAATTCCATAGTTCCACAGTTACATACTAAAATTTATATAAATTATATACGCTTGCAACACCAGGAACATTGCGAGCGCGTAGACACCCTACCCTCACCCCCCCCCCCTCTCCCAGGAGTTCTTGTGCCCTTATTCATCACAGAAACACAACAGCGCTTCAAAGCAGAAGTAAAAAAGCATTTTACAGAAGTAAGGTCAAGAAGGTACTTCTCCAGTCGGGCTGATCTAAATTTTAAACAGAATATTTCCTACTGTGGCCTACCTGAGTTATTTAAAAGGGTTTATATTTGGAAGAGATTTAATCAAGCAACAATGAAATCCTGAACAAATTTTTACTATGGGCTATTAATAATAATTGAATTAATAATTGATCAAAGTAATGAAAATGTATTTAATGATTGTTTAAATAATTGTGTTTGCTCGCAAACGAAAAAAACCGACTTCAATTACATCAACAAGTAATACAGCGTAGGTAGACGAGAAACAGTCAAGTGAATACGCGTTATCAATTATTACTCAAAAAGTACTCATTAGATATCGATGAAATTTAAATGAGACTATGCGACAAGCTCCAGCTATCGATTAAAAAGATTTATCGAAATTGGTATACCCAATAAAAAGTTATGAGTACAATACAACGACGGTCGATGAAAAACTGGTCAAGTTAATACGCATTATTAGAGACTAACCAAAAAGTACTTGTCAGATCTCAATTAGATTTAAATGGAACCACGTGACATGCACTAACTTTCGATTTAAAAAAAACAATTGTAATCGGTCCACAAAAAGTCCTCCTTTTTTTCAAGTTAGTTACAAAAATCACTCACCTCACAAGCAGGTAACACTCCTCGATCGAAATTTTTCCACATTTACAATGGCTTTCGTCAGCTCCTACTTGAGCAATAAGCAGAAAATTCAATTTGGCGAAAACTTTATTCGTCGAAAATTTAATTCGGCGGATAAAAGACGAAATAAATCGTTCATTTCGTTCGTTCATTCGTTCACTTCCCTCGGTATTGTTATTTTATGCGAGCTGAATATGAATGAATGAGAAATATCTTGAATGGTCTTCGTGACACGTAAAAGTTTGTACTTGTAAATACGTTTCTATTGAGCCCATAAGGTGTAGGACAAAGTTTTTTTTTTTGAGTTTACTCCTGCAGAATCGATTGTCATATAAGGCCCCCGGTGTGAAAAAATATGACGAGTAAAGTCTACTGAACGAATGACCTCGTTACGTTTCTCTTAACTTAATAGGGTTCCGATAGATGGCGTTATTTGATTTGGCGTTATTTTGATTTGATATGGTATTAATCTTTTTCTTAGACTAATGCCTGTTTTTGTGCCTATTTAGGCAGTCGATCTGAAAGAGTACACTCCAGTCGTGCGTCGATACTGACACACACACTTATCTTTTCAGCCTAAAGTTGTAAGCAGAATTGAATAGATATCTTTCTTACGTAACTGGATATGGATAACAGAAATTTAAATGTTTCCAGCAGTTTTTTTTTTTATATCGCTAGGTCGGCAAACAAGCGTACGACTCACCTGATGGTAAGAGATTATCGTAGCTTATAGACGCCTGCAACACCAGAAGCATCGCAAGCGCGTTGCCGACCCAATCCCCAATCCCCCCAGGAGCTCTGGTCACCTTACTCACCAACAGGAACACAATACTGCTTGAAAACAATATTATTTAGCTGTGGTTTTCTGTAAAGTCGAGGTACTCTACCCCAGTCGGGCTGCTCCATATTTTGAGCAGGAAATTCCATAGTTCCACAGTTACATACTAAAATTTCAATAAGTACGTTAAGCGACAAAATTTAAAGATGCAACACTGCAACAGTATTATTTAGCTGTGATCTTCTGTAAGGTGGAGGTACTACCCCAGTCGGTCTGCTCCATATTTTGAGCAGGAAATTTCCTGCTGTGCCCTGCCTCAGTTCTCAGTTTAACTATCTAGGTAAACTTAGTACGTAAAACTAGAAGCTTGGTTATGGTGATTAGTAAGACGTTATTTAACTGAAACACTGATTTTCACGCTATACGTCAAAGCCGGAGACAAGTGTAATCAAACCAAGACGATGAGCATACCATGTAATGTAACTGATGACGAGGAAAATTCAACGTAAATGCTATAATTAAGATTCCAAAAAGAAAATACATCATTACTATAGAACAATATTTAATATATAGAATGAACGAAAACGATACTCTCATTTGAAATAACTTCAACCAAAATTTTCATAAAAAGTTAGCAACAATTTAATTTCAAGCGCTGCAAGTCGAGATAATTTACAGAAATAAAATATTTTACGGCACAATCATGGCAGGCGTGTTCTTACGGTTCCCTTCAAAAATAATTACAAGCTACCCTTGCCAAATACAATAGTAGGGTCGGGTGGTAATCTGAAACGCTTGGGGATAAAGTGGTTCGGATGCTATAGCTAGCTAAATTCATGGGAAAACGGCGTCTGTGTGTTTAGGATAAGTTTTATAAAAATTTCGCTTTTCTGTTTACTTTTAAGGATCTGTTATTTTATCACTAATATTAACAAGCTTCGTTGTTTGTTAACAATTTTTGAAATTAAGACATGCTCGCTTCAACACGTATCCCATTTTGCGGTTTTAATTCGGTCTATTTTTGTTAATGATGAAACGACGTGAAATGAGGTAGGGTTTGCATATGTGTTTGGCACTACACGCCTTTTAACATTTTCATAATTCATCTAAAACATCTGCTGCGTGGCTACGGCAGTAAAAAGTATAGCCACCCCCTCTCTTCCCGTGAATGGAAGAGGCGACTAAGGGATAACAGAGTTCTGCTACCACCTTGGAACTTAAAAAGCCGATCGGTGGTGGGATAACCATCCAACTGCTGGCTTTGAAAACACAGGTTGAAGACGGGCAGCAGCGTCTTCGGCGCGACAAAGCCAGCCCTGCGGTCGCCAACCCACCCACCCAACGTGGTGACTATGAGCAAAACACGTGAGTTCACGCCATTTTTGACGCGAACTTGTGGAGGCCTATGTCCAGCAGTGGACTGCGATAGGCTGAAGTGATTATCTAAACTAGAGTAAATATTCATTTAGATTATTGACGTGAAAATAACTAAAATAAGCTAATTCGTGTTTCATATGTCAAGTACCAATCAGCGACAAAGATGCATACATATTATATCTTATATACCTAAGTAAAAAATAGAATTTATTGTATTTAATTATACTTTGAACAACTACGAGTATACATATTGATAAATTTGTAGACCTCCTTATCACATGACTGTTTTGCACAACACTATCATTTTTTTATTATAGACTATCATCTAGTGAACATATCATCCAGTGAACTTCGTAACACAACGTTGTCGTTGGACAAAAGACTTTCTGAACGCACCCATAATCATTTGACAGCCAAGTATCTATTTTTTTTTTTTTTTTTTTCTTGACAAAAGACTTCAATGTGTTTCACAGCTAGTAACGTTTTGTATAACTCTGGTTTCCCTTCAACATTTTGTTTTACGCTTCAGCCTGTAATATCCCACTACTGGGCATAGGCCTCTTTCGCCATGTAGAAAAAGGATCAGAGCTAAATCCACCACGCTGCTCCAATGTGGGTTGGCGAATATATTTTGTATTGGAAAATTAAATTATAGTTTTTAGTATTTTCTGTAAATTATTATTTATGCTTCTCACAGCTTAAACCTTCCCCAAACTTCCACAAATATTTCAAGATCAAAATTAGCCAAATCAATCCAGCCATGTTCGAGTCTTAGCAAGACAAACGAACAGCAGATTTTATATATATACCTATATATTAATACATTATGTCTATTTGTACTGGTTGGTATACATGAATACTGAAAGTTTTTATTACCGCCTACAATTTTTATTTCAGTTTGACAAACTTCATTAAGACAACATCGCCAACCGTTAAGTCCCCTTCTATCATGAAAGTATTATTGAAGTTATAATATTATACAATGTTTTAAGACAGTATCGATATTTCTGTTTTATAGTGCTTTTAGACCCCTCAATTTACAGTTTGTCAACAACCGCGAGCGTGTAAGCTACTAGTCGTGTTCGACAGTCGACAGCGACTTACTCGCCTATGTAATTCGTCTCGGTAAGAGTAACAATATAGTTTACAAAAAAGTTATTGTTCAGTTCCCAGAGTTATAAAATAAATAAATTTCTAAAATAAAATTAGCCTAAGTTACTCCTTATTATATCAGCTATCTGCCAGCGAAAGTCCCGTGAAAATTGGTCCAGCCGTTTCAGAGATTAGCTGGGAAAAATCAGACAGACAGACGAACAAAATTTTGGTATATTTACCGTGTATACATCCATATGCATTCAGTAAAAAACGGTAATTTTAATATAACAAACAGACACTCCAATTTTATTTATTTGTATAGGTTAATTGTCGTCTAAATGGTGTAGTGTAAAAGACGAAGTTTAATCAAAGTATTAATTTTGATATAAAATACAATTTGTTACTACCAAATGTGCATTAGAAATGTATTATCAATTTTTATTGTATTTCTGGTTCACTGTTTTGGCTATAATGGCTTACTCCTAAAAGAGAGATATATGCTGTCACGGACTTTTTTGTAGAACTAATTAAGATAAACATTTCTCCTTTACATTATATACATGTAAACTCCACACTTTTTGCACGCCACGCCACTTGTACGCCAGAACAGCTCGCAAATGGCAGATTTTTTTCCGACTTACTTGACAATTATCGTTATATTTTGGACAATTCACACACAATCTCAAAAAATTATAGCCTATGTGTTATTCTAATGTATAAGCTATATTACTGTAAACTTTCATTCAAATCAATTCTGTAGTTTTTGCGTGAAAGAGGAACAAACATCCATACATCCATACACACAAACTTTCGCGTTTATAATATTAGTATGATATAGGATATCAACAAGCAGTGATATCTTGTAAATTATTCTTACAAAAAAAAAAAACATAGAGAATTGAATATACAGTTAAGACCTTTTGTTAAATGCGTCGCGATGCATTTGCTTTTTTGAATCTGTGACTCGAAGCTCTTAAATAATAAAAAAATAAACAATTTACATTCTACCGTCCCCACTATGTACAAAAATATAAAAGAGTTTTTTTTTTCATTCAGTAGATATAAAAATACACTCGAATAACATTGCCCTCTTTCTGCAGTCGAGTAATAAATGAACCCCGTTTTCCAGCAGAGCAACCAACAAAATAATCAGTCTCAGTCAGACGAATCATTTAAATTTAAAACAAATAATCTTTCATCGTTAACCCACTTTTAAATTGGAGTGAAATTAAAAAAGTGCTTAATATGATTTCCGTCTCAGCGAGTGAAAAACTCGCGGCGCGACGGAAACATGGCGCTGACGGCTTTGCTTCACACCTTACGACCTTATTTAATTTAATAATTCCACCCACGAAGTAATGCTACTTCTAGATGTTTCTTTATTACTTAATTTATTTATTTTTTGAGATTTTGTCTGTTTATTTTGAGTTAAGATTAATAAGAGCAACAAATTGCGATTGACCATTTTGTAATTAGTTGACATGAAATGGTCATAGATGTAAGTGTATTTTAATATAAATATAGTTTAAAAACTTTACAATTTTTTTATGTTTTTAAACTTAGAATATATATAATTATATATTATATTGTTTACTAGCTGCCCGGGTAGACTTCGTTCAGTCAAAAGTTAATAGTAATTTTTTTTTAGTAAGTATAAAATCTTCCGTGGGCCTTAAGAAACATACAAAAAAATTAATAAGCCGAATTTGTTGAACCAATCTCGAGTTATGCGCCTAGGAACATTCATTTTTAATTATATAGATTATGATACATTTTGTCAAAGTTGTGAAAGCTGACAGATATGTTTTAATTTCATGCCTTTTTATTAAACGTGACATTAGCGAAAGTATCTTATTTTATATTAACTAGCAAAACCCGTGTGAATGTTGACGTTGTTTCAAAATTAAAGCCCTCATTTATATAATTTTAATAATTAATTATTTACAAAATCAAAAATGATAATATTTTTTTTTAGTTTTGGATGCCGGTAGAGCAAGCAATTATCTATAAAATGATATATAATTTATGTGGTGTAATTGTGAGGTTACCAACCCGCCTGCCCAGCGTGGTGACTATGGGCAAAACACATGAGTTCAGCAGTGGACTGCGATAGGCTGTAGTGATGATGATAATAGTGATGAATTGTGAGTTTTATTCTAAAAAGGGAGGCAAATATCTTAACCTCGTATTTATATATATGGTAACTTAAAAATACTAGTCAGATATCAATTAAATTTAAATGAACCAAGCATTACCTTTCGATTAAAAAAAAATCATCGAAATCAATCTACTCCTCCTTTTATAAAATCGGATGAAAAAACTAATCCGACATATTGTTTTACGTATTCATTTTTTATTCTTAACTTTTGATTGTTACCGTTAAACTTTCAGACTCAATGGTAAACTATACGATCATACCAATCAAACCGTTTACAAATTACAAAGAACGAAACACTGTATTATTCATTTAAACATAAATTTAAATTATTTAAAAGGGAAACAACAAATTCTATGGGGCGACGAATTTGAAAAATTCAGTGTCGAGGATCTCGTTAAGAAACATTGTAATAGCTTGCTTTGTATTCAACAGACGGGAAAATCGAAACACCACAGTCATTTATATGAAGGTCTATCCGTTTGTCCTTAAGTCTGTGACCAATAATTTCGTTAGCGGTAAAATATAATTGGTTCCGTTTATTCTTTTCATTTCTGACTTTTTTTGTGAAAAAAAAAAATTATGGTCCTATTCACATCATCTGTAACTGTATTCCATAATTTTGTTGTTTTGTTCACTTTATCGCGGTTTCTAAAGTTTTTTAGATGCCCGACGTTTCGGATTTTCAGCAAACGGTCACGGGAGGACCACCCGAAAAAGTTGTTTCATTATAATGAGTTAAATTCGTGTAAACATTAGAAAACAATATTAAAGGTGTATTAATTTATTTTATTTACGAGTACTGAATATAATATACAGTTTAAATAATTATTTTTCCTACTTTATTGTTATTAATTTTATTTATAAAGACAAAAAACTTTGTACAAAGAAATATCGAAAACTTGCAAGGATAAACAATTAACGTAATTAACGTATAGTTTTAATAAATAAGTAATAAAAAATTTATTGAAGAATTATTATTTATATAAGGCCTAGCCTGTTACCTCAGATGCTAGTCTCCGCCGATTGTGTTGGTACAAGATTAAAAGGGGGGTAAACATATTAAACAACTTAAAAATCATGATAAATTAAAATATATCGGTAGTGAATCGGTTTTACGCGTCAATAAGAGAATATTTATACTTAAATGTAGACAAAACGATAAAAACAGTCTGTAGTAGGCAGTATATTGTAGCCATAATTTTCATAAATCTTCATTTACTAAGTAGTGGGTAGTATATTAAAAAAGTCAAACGAAATACCACCATCAGTACCTATTCAGTAGTTCATTTCATACACAATGCATTATTTACGCTTCGATATTGAAGTGGACTATTTACTTTGGAAGGTGTATGAACCGTACCTGTCGCGTCTGTCTGCTGGCATCACGACCCTTTCTATACTAGACGTATATTGTTTACTAGCTGTGCCCGCGACTTCGTCCGCGTGGAATTTAACAAAAAAGTTTTTTAGTTATAAAATAAATAAATTTTTAAAATAAAAGTAGCCTAAGTTACTCCTTATTACATCAGCTATCAACCAGTAAAAGACCCGTCAAAATCGGCAATCGTTTTAGAGATTAGCCGGAACGGACAGACAGACAAATTTTTTTAAAATGCTATTTTAGTATATGTACGGTGTATACATCCATATGCATTTAGTAAAAAGCGGTTATTTCAATATTACAAAAAGACACTCCAATTTTATTTATTTGTATAAATATATTTGATCGAACGCCAGCATTCAATAAACCCTTTGATAGTGTTAACTCTGTTTAGTTAAACGTTCCACAGTTAGAGAAAGGTTTTTCATATATGGAAAGTGTTAGACTTACTTAAATAGATATTTTTTCTACCAAGATTGCTATCGGGTGTTTTTGACTACAACTGGGATAAGAGGCTGTATGTCCTGTGTTTGTTGTATGTGTTATTGATTGTACGTTCTGTGAGAGACCAACATGAAAAATATTGTATTATAAGTACAAATATCTGCTCCAAGCTAGAACCGGATGCTGAGGTAGGGCACAGCAGGAAATTTCCTGCTCAAAAAATGTAGCAGCCCGACTGGGGTAGTACCTCGACCTTACAGAAGATCACAGCTAAATAAGACTGCTTTCAAGCAGAGCTGTGTTCCTGTTGGTGAGTAAGGTGACCAGAGCTCCTGGAATGAATTGGGGGAAGAGTCGGCAACGTGCTCGCGATGCTTCTAGTGTTGCAGACGTCAATAAGCTACGGTAATTGTGGTAAGCCGTATGCTGGTTTGCCGACTTGGTTAGATATTAAAAAAAAAAACCTGATGAATATATTGTTAAAATCTTTCTTTCTTTCTTATGTATTATTTCTGTTTTTAGTGTACATTAAAGTGTATTATTATCATTATTATATTTAAAAATTCTACTAATAAAACGAGAATGGTTTGAAAATGAAAGAAAATAAATACAACCCATAAGAATATTTTATTAATTACTTTTTATGAAACAACGTTCTTTCATCAGTATGAAAGCTAGAAACGTGTCAATGCACTCAGAAGGATTGTACCACATATCAGACTTTGTGTGTTCGAAATGTTAAGTAATCACCTATTTTGACGTGCCACAGTTCGGAGTTAGGATGTAGCCGAAAATAAAGGGCTTCACAAAGCGTATGAACGAAGAAAAGGCTCGTCTGATGCGTTCCATTTTGTAGCTTTGTAAATTTTCTCACGGAGACGCGAGCTTGATATTACAGCTTCATGTGGTGGTTATGATAGCTTCATCGTTTTACTTATATTTTTAAAGAAGCGTACGGTCCACCTGATAGTGAATGGTAACAATTGCGGACCAAGTATCGCAAGCGCGTAGCTGACACCAAATTATAGAAGTGTAGAGATAAGTTTACTGACATTTATTTATTCCTCATTTTACACCAAAATTCACGCGAATCCGCGACGCCACGTTGTCGCAACGGTTATAGCCATGAAGAATAGAATGTACCTGTTGCGCTGGCGGATGCGGGTTCGATCCCCGCACATGATAAAATTTGTATTGGCCATACAGGTGTTTGCCGTGGTCTGGGTGTTTGTGCAGTCCTTGTAGGTCTCCCCACCGTGCCTCGGAGAGCACGTTAAGCCGTCGGTCCCGGTTCTTATCATGCACACCTGATAACGATCGTTACTCATAGTAGGGAATATATCCGCCATTCAGACATACGCTTACGCCTTCAGCCTGTAATATCCCACTGCTAGGCATAGGCCTCTTGCCCCATGTAGGAGAAGGATCAGAGCTTAATCCAGCACGCTACTCAATTTGGGTTGACGGATATATTCCCTACTATTAGTAACGATCGCTATCAGGTGTACATAACAACATCCGGGACCGACAGCTTAACGTGCTGCAACAATAACTGCTACTATGTATGACGTATTAGACTGTCAATTTATAAAACTCAAATTATAATAAAACCTTTTGATGCGGTTAATCAAGTTAACCCTGTACCGCATTGCGGTGCAAATATGAACCCTGCTCGTCATTCCTAATTAGTATCGACGAAATTTGAATATTCTGTATAACAGACCTAAAATTGTACCCACATCCCTAATATGTTGAAACAAAGCTACCTCTACTAAACTTAGTTACGTAACTAAAACTACATTAGCCGTTTTGACTAGCCCGTTGGCGCAGTTTGTAGCCCTGCTTTCTGCTCCGCGGGTTGTGGATTCGATTCACTCCTAAGTGTGGGTGTTATATTTGTATTTAAATATTTATATATGTATTATTTCCATGTATAATTATAAAAAATATGTAGTTATATCAGCCGGCTGCTACCTATAACACAAGCATTAAGTTGCTTACCATAGGAACAGACGACCGTGTGTGTATGTTTTAAGATATTAATTATATTTATTTATTTATTATAAATTCGATCTTGATCTTGGTCTTGATGAAAAATTAAAAAGAATATACAAAGTGTATTAGGAAACATAAAAAAAAATTAATTATACTTAGCACATGATACAATTAAAATAGTATTAGTAAACGTAGTTACAACTAAAACCTATTAAACGAAGAATCGAATTAAGAACACTTAGAAAACTAACTTGAAAAGTTTAAAAATAAAAATCGTGGACCCGATTTCTCTATCTTGATTACAGCTCAGGAATATTTGATCTGCTATTAAATCTATACTAATAAATGGAGAGCCGGTTTTTTTGTTCGATTATACTGTTATTCTGCGAAAGCTACTGAACCGATCGAAATAATACTTATACCATAAGATGCAGCGTGTTTCGGAGAAGGTTTTAGTGTATGATATGTTGGTGATTACCTATCGTATAAAAAATATGAACGGACACGGGTTGCTAGTATCCCAATAAAAGATCCCTAGAATAAGTTGAAAGTTAGGTGAATGGTTTTGGAGTTCACCTCATAGCAGTCTCGTCATGGTCCTTGTAAAACATCTATTTGAACGAGTAATATGAACATGCAAAAAGTATGTAAGCATAGTTTCATCTTCTACAATATAAATTTTATCCGCAACTTAATTCGCGTTTGCTATCAAGACTATAAGATTAAACATAACACCACACAAACATAAGTGCAAAATCGTAACCATCTTGACCATTTATTCATCATTACAGCCTATACAGTCCACTGCTGGACATAGGCCTCCACAAGTTTACGCCAAAAATAACGTGAACTCATGTGTTTTGACCATTTATTATAGAGGCAAAATTTTTTTTTTTTTATTATCATACAGTTGTAACAGAAGTTGTGTGATTCAGTCCAAATATCGTCAAATTCAAACCATACACCTTTGTACTAACGCTTTCGCGTTCATTTTTATTTAAATCAACATAAAACATTTTCTATAATTAAAACGTCCTCGAACCATAAAAATACGAAAGAGCATAAAATATCAACTCCCGAGCGAAGTCTGCAAGATCCTTGCCCATTGAAGCTCACAGATAAAGCCCCCAGCACGCTTGCAATTAATAGACATCAAAGTCCAAAGCCGTTGACGCCGTCTGCAATCACGATAAACCTTTCCATTACAAAAATCTGTCGTGTCGAAAGTACTATAAAAGTAAAAAGCTGAAGCGTTTGTTTGGTTGGTCGTTTGATCTTGAAA
Organism: Melitaea cinxia; assembly: GCF_905220565.1. Lineage (NCBI taxonomy): Eukaryota > Metazoa > Arthropoda > Insecta > Lepidoptera > Nymphalidae > Melitaea > Melitaea cinxia. Next base: position 13,794,442 of record NC_059413.1, on the reverse strand, counting down.
ACTGCCGGTCGACTTTAAAAAAATGTTTTTTTTTTTGTAAATACAGATCAGGTTTAGACGACTATCCACAAATGACTCGCAATTTGACAAAGATTCTGACATGAGCCATCAGAATATAACGTGATATGACATTTTCTATTTCCGTAGAGAGCATCAAGATATGATTTCGTTTGTTAATCGTACCGGCTATAGTGTTATCAACTCCATCAGAGCTTACAATATTGTAAAGAGTTTGTATTCCAATTTTAACACGAGTAAATCTGCAATTCACGTCTAGTCTCGATGTTATAAATAGAACAAAATCAATATAGTCTGTTCTCCACGTTTAGTTCTTGGACCTTTTGTTAATTTTAATCAGAAACGATTTTAAGCCTAGCGGATTAGATGATATTCAATTTCGTATGATTGAAATTTGTATGTCAGAACTCAATTAAAAAAATTAATAAAGTAGATATTTGCCTTTATCTCAACCGCAGAAAGATATGGAAAGCAATATTGAACAAAATAAAATTTACGAGATAATTTAATAAAAGGTACATACGTATTAAACGACTCGGTTTGAATCGAGTATCTGTAACCGTTTTATATATAATTTTTTTCAACGAATTTTAACTATAAGATAAAATTTAGGATTAAACAACATTTACAATCACTCTAAACGATTGTAGATACTAGCTGACCCCGCAAACGTTGTTTTGCCATATATTTTATTAACCTTCTCAACCCCCCACCTTCCCCCTATAACTTAGGGAAATGAAAAATAGATGTTGGCCGAGTCTCAGACCTACCCGATATGCACACAAAATTTCATAATATTTTATTAACCCTCTTCCCCCCGCCCCCTTATAACTTAGGGGTATGAAAAATAGATGTTGTTCGATTCTCAGACCTACCCGATATGCACACAAAAAAAATTTCATGAGAATCGATCAAGCCGTTTCGGAGGAGTTGAACTACAAACACCGCGACACGAGAATTTTATAGATTAGATTTGCCATGTGCATTTTCAGTTGTTTTCATTTTATTTCAAGATTATATTATATATCGAAGCAAAAACTTTGTACCCCTTTTTACCAAAATTGCGCGGACGGAGGAGTATGAAATTTCGCACACTTTATAGTTTATATAGAGAGAAAGAGCAAAATGCTAATTTTTTTTTTATTATGTATAGAAATATATTATATCAATAAAAAAAACATCACACACACTACCATGTATTTAACCCACACACACATATTATGCTCTTTTGTTGATTGTCAAAGTCTGTAGTCAAATTGAAAAATTAACAAAAAAGGTTCTTTATTTTCATAATTTTTTGATTGTAATTATTTAAAAATTTTAATTGTGGTCGAATTTTGACCTTTAGGCGACCACAAGTAATTAATAAATTCTTCAACAGCCAAAGCATACTCTACCAATTTACATATACAGCTTTCATGCAGGTTATACCTACATATGTTTGAATATTTAATAATTGTATTAATATATTGACGTTTTTAAAGGAACTGTAGAGTTTTCCGCTGTGTCTGCTCTACAGAATCTACATTCCAAATATACAGCAGCTTCACAACAACTACGTATATTATAATAAAAAACAAAAAATATTGTATGCTTTGTGAAATGACTTGAAGCCTACTTGAATGATGAATCTTTTGATTAATTTGATTGATTGTTTTGTATAAATTCATATTTTTACGATTCACTCAACTCAATAAAATACCAAACAACTTTGGGTCTGCATTGCCAATCTACATTAATCATTTCCTAATTAATCGAATCTATCGAAAGGTCGAAGTTCTCAATAGACATACGAGTACGTCATTTAATTTCACTTAAACTTTTGGTCATTCATTGCATAAGTATTTTAAGTGGATTGATCGTAATTGGATGCTATTCTAAGTTTTCTATTTAAAGAAAAATCCATTAAAATGTTACCAGAAATCCTGTAATTAAATTAGGCTTATGTAAGGAATGAATGACTATGTAAAATACCTAAATTCTTCATTGGTTGGCAGACATATTTGAAGATATATTTAACACTTGTACTTGTTTTGTTGTAATATGATATCTCAGGATCTCGCTCGCTGTGATTTTGCAATACTTCCCAAATTGGTTGAACATTTATGGTGTCCACTTCAGTTGGACCGAAGCCGAATCTAATATTTTATAGCCAAGGCTAACAAAAAAGGATTTTTGAAATCGTAGTCATTGCCATTTCAGAAAATTTCCAGCTTTATTATATTGGGATTTAAATTTATACAAATAAATAAAATTGAAGTGTCTGTTTGTAATATTAAAATAACCGCTTCTTACTAAATGCATACGGATGTATACACGGTACATAGGTATACCAAAATAACATTTTTTACAATTTTTGTGTCTTTCTATCTGTCCGTGTCATTGTTCCGCCTAATCTCTGAAACGACTGGACCGATTTTAACAGAAAGAATTTCAATGGCAGATAGCTGATGTAATAAGGATTAACTTAGGCTACTTTTATTTTAGAAATTTATTTATTTTATAACTCTGCGAACAACAATAACTTTTTGTTAAATTCTACGCGGTTGAAGTCGCGGGCATAGCTAGTAATTAATATTATTGTTGTTGACTATCCGATATACGAGTTTGTGGGTTCTATTCCCGCCCCAAGTCTGGGTATAATAATATGTATACAATTTCTATATATACAATGAATACATATATGTATTAATTATATGCGTATTCATAAAATAAAATCATTTACCGTTAGTCGACTGTTTTTCGTCTTTTTTGTTTGGCATTTAGCTCCCATCTTGTATCCTAATGACCATCGACTTACTACAAAAACACTAAATTTTCGACATATCCTCCTTCTACATTTGCATCCTGAAAAAGCGTTACGTGCTTACTAAGATAACGGTATCTTGATCAATGTTCTCATTATAGTTGACCCTAGCAGTTCTTTAGTCTGCGAAGCCAAAGAAATGACTACAGTTTATGAAGACTGCAATAATACAAAAGAATGATATCAAAAAATCAATAATCAATCCTAGGGACCGCCATTAGGCGACAATAATTTTCCTGGCGCAAATAAAATCCACTGGACTCTTTCGCTTAGAATGTTGAAGTTTCCTTCTATTGTTCTCTTTGATAGGTACGCTTTTAATGGATTGGTTTCTGACTCAATGGGTGTTGATATCTTAGAGTAATATTAAGAATAAAAGAATATTCTTGGTTTAAGACACAGCTCCTATAATTTTGCATTTAAATAGTAATAGTGATTAGTTTTCGGTAGTTTCTAAATTACTGCTTTTTATAGTATAAACCTAACAGTTAAATTTAACTTTAAAATCACAATGATAAAATACAGAACACTGGTTGAGACCGGAAATAATAACGCGAAACGAAGACATGTCTGGTTCTATTTGTGAACTTGGACCTTTGAACAACGTTCGTTTTCAACGTACAGAAGTAATTACACTTATTGCAAATAGTACCACACAAAGCATTACAGCTACATATTAAAATAACACCCTCAAAATCAAGATCAAAATCTAAATAACCAAACAGCGGAGTTCCCAAGATTTATCGTTTCAATAAACTGCCTACGCTCGGTTTATTATACAACCTTACCCGGATTACTGCGACGGCTATCACCCTTCCAGGTTTTATGACCTTATTTGCCGGATACCCTGCAACCGGGTGAGGTAAACTATGCGATAACATCGGGGTATAAATTGAGCTCCTCGGCGCTTAGTTGCGTTTTTTTGGGGTTTTTTTTATTATGTTTATTTTTAACTATACTCTGTAGGGTTATAAGTCTTACTATAAAAATATTTTTAGAAATTAATATTATACCTGCTTATTAGTGTCCATTTTATCAGAACTACTATCGACTACCTTGTTATACTAAATATTATCATCAGCAATTAGTATGCAAAAAATTATGCCACTTAAATAATAATAAGCTAATCGTAATACATATTGACATGCATATAGGATTAGATACATATTAAAATATATGTCATATTAATTTGTGGTTATTGTTGTAATTGATAGAGATTTGAATTTAAATTTCAAACTAACAGTTAAAGATTCAAATCTGGATTAGAGGTTTTACGGAGTAATTTTAGTCTTATTTATATGTGTCTGGTAAATGAAATAGAACGTCTCAATCAATTCAAGCTTCAAAGCTCAATATCTTTTAATGCAAGAATGGAAATTTACTCAAAAATAAAACTATTGCAGACCAATAGTAAATTATAATAACGTAATATTTTGTGTAACATTTATAAGTGAGAAGCTAAAACCTTTCCCACATATCTACAAAGCAAAGTACCTATCTTATAATTCTAATCGTCTCTGACACGCACCATGCCCTAGCAATCATCGGGCATTTCCTTTTACGAGCCACGTGAAATGGCGCGCGAGAGAAAAACAGCGGGAGAACCCGTCATAACTCAACGTGCCAATTTACGAACTTCGTCAAAAGAATTAACTAAAACTTTTGTATTTTTTTGAATCTGTACTCTATAAGTCTATACATAAATGCTTTTGTTGTTAGATATGATAATTATTTACGATTAATATTTATTTTAAAGACTACTAAATTTCGAAAGAGTGTTTTATATTTTGCTTTATAATTATACTAGCGACATCAGTTCGTCCATATTTTTTTACACGACAAGTAATCACCAACATATCGTTGGTTAAATAGAAAAGTGACATTAATCAAAAAATTGCAAATTTTGCAATACACACATTTAAAATTTCTAATTTTACTAACATTTACATATTATAAGTGTTATATATAATTTTAAAGGTATTATAATTAATATAATTTTAATATAATTTTAAAAGGTATTTGCATAAAGATTAAGATATCGTTGCTATTTTAATTTAATTATATAAAATGGTAGAGCGACGTTTTTCTACAATCAATATGGCGATTGGCGATGACCGCAGTGGACCGAAATGACACCTACCCCACCCCAGCCCGCAAAATAATGATATTTGTAGTAAAAAAAATACTAATCGATAGATTTTGAATTGCTCAATTCAACTACGTTGTTCTTTTAAATTGCTCACCTCAAATTATATAATTAAAAATCAAAATTTAAAAAAAAATCAAATATTTTCAAACTGCTATATCTTTCGATGTATACAATATTTTAAATTGCTCAAAGTGTTAAAAAACTGCTCAAGTTGCATTTATAATTGCTCAAGTATAGTTTGGAACAGATCCACTTCCCTTAATTTTTAAATAAATATAAATAGTTTGCACAAATAAAATATTGATATTTGTAAAAAAAAAATACTAATCGATACATTTTCAATAGCTCAATTCGACTACGTTGTCCTTTTAAATTGCTCACCTCAAATTATTTAATTATAAATTAAAAAAGTCGTTGAAAAATATTCTTTTATCAATATTTTCAAACTCCTGTATCTTTTGATGTATACAATATTTTAAATTGCTCAACGTGTTAAAACCCTGCTGAAGTTGCATTTATAATTGCTCAAGTACAGATTTGAACAGCTCCACTTTCCTTAATTTTTAAATAAATATATAAAGTTGGAACAAATTTAACGTTTATACTTTATATCGATAAAGTGAGCGCTGCAGATGCGCATAGACAATGATGGGAAGCCAAAAAAATTGCGGATATTCGTAATAAAAAGATGCTAATCGTTCGATTTTCAATAGCTCAATTCAACTACGTTGGCCTTTTAAATTGCTCACCTTAAACTATTTAATAGAAGCAACCGGCAATTGAGGATAACAGTGGAAAGTAATTTTACTTTAACAATGTATGTGAATCCTGATTTATAATTACTATTTATATTTATTTAAAAATTAAGGGAAGTGGATCTGTTCCAAACTATACTTGAGCAATTATAAATGCAACTTGAGCAGTTTTTTAACACTTTGAGCAATTTAAAATATTGTATACATCGAAAGATATAGCAGTTTGAAAATATTTGATTTTTTTTTAAATTTTGATTTTTAATTATATAATTTGAGGTGAGCAATTTAAAAGGACAACGTAGTTGAATTGAGCAATTCAAAATCTATCGATTAGTATTTTTTTTATTACAAATATCATTATTTTGCGGGCTGGGGTGGGGTAGGTCGAAATGACACCGATGACATCTAGTGAGCTTGACGTATAATTTTATAATATATCCATATAAAAATAATGTTGTTAACAGACTCTTTCCAGAAAATAACCTTACTTTTAGAAAATTTTGAGAAATGTCATTTTTCCATTTAACCGACGATATAAAATACTAAAACCTTCTCCGAAACACGCTGCATCTTATGGTATAAGTATTATTCCGATCGATTCAGTAGCTTTCGCAGAATAACAGTATAATCGAACAAAAAAACCAGCTCTCCATTTATTAATATAGATGTATAAGTAATATTGAGTTTACAAGAAGTATTTAAATTAAACAATCTACCACTAATTCTAGGTTCTAATATTCAAATAAAAATTTCTTTTACTATTGTTTTTATATTAATAATTACATTTATTAACTTTACCTAGAATTACAAAAGAAAATATTCCCTCGACATCTTCTCAAAGGCAAGCTTAATAAAAGAAACAAACCAGGCCAGAGGTTAGCCCCCGTCATAACCATAAAACAGGGGACTAGGGAAATTTTAAAAAGTCCAACAAAAGCTGACAATACAAATTTTAATGCCTCCACCTATTTTATCGTTCTACCCTCTACACAAACGTTTCATTGTTTATCCGAAGATAAACGAAGGTACACGATAGCAGCCTTTGTTCTCGTTAAAATATATGCAATTTAACTAAAAAATTAAATGAAATGTTTCAATCACTAATCTTACTTATATTATCTTATGAACTATAAAAACAGTGATCACTGTAAAACAATATTTTTCAAATTTATTATATACTGTAACTAAGAGATCATCAAATATTTTATGTAAAAACAGAACAAGCACAAATCCTACACATTAAATTCCATAGCACATTTAGTATAACACTTAACTCTCTATTTAGTTGAACGAAAAATGCTGAAGACTTAATTAATTTTAATGTAATTAGAGAAATAAATAAGTAAAAAGCTTAAATAATTAATTTAATAGAACCTTAGAAGTAACTTTACAAGTATTTTAAGATCATTCGTTCAGACTCTTGAAGATGTTTTTAAATTAATGACCACAATATCAAATATTTATAAGTCATGTATTTCGTTATATAATCGAGGTTCACTTGAATCAAGCCTTGCATTATCATTATCTATGTGTATAACCAGAATACTAACATAAATACAATATTTGCAGTCCGTGTAAGAAGGTAATTCATTCTGTTGTCAGCTTTATCCTGATTGCACTTAACGAACAGTGTTGCCAACAGCACAAATTTTCCCTTATTATGTAGTAGATGTTGGTAATAGTACCAAGCCGGATAGCAGTAGATAAATACGAGGTATATAAAACAGTTACTTATGATTGTGTAGCTTATATGTATATATTTAATTTCGGGGTAAACTGCCGGATTATTTGATATAGTCAAGTACACACATAAGGGTATAAAGTAACTTTTGAAAGGCTATGATATCAGCAAAAACGGAAGAGTTAAATGTAAGTTAGTTGACTTTTACCACATGCATGTCAGTGATTATTATATTTTTTTATTTATTAATATGAGTATTTCCAAATCTCCAACTACAAAAAGAGTAAGCTCTGACACGACTGGACTGACATTCAAAACTAAAATTTTCGATTAAATGTATCAAATTATATTTAATTAAAACCCTAAAGTGAAAACTAAAATTTACGGTTGCTGGATCGGTACAGTAAATGCTGGTATACTATTAAACCTGTATCTTGGATAAGTAGTAGAGAAAACGCTGTAAATCGTCACTATCAGCTAATCTCTCAGGATCACAGCTGTCAAAGCTGGCTAATAAATTATGATTTTATTCCTGTCACATTTTTTTTATACAACTAAGTCCGCAAACAATCATACGGCTCACCTGATGGTAAGTCATAACCGTAACTTATTGACGCCTGCAACACTAAAATCATCTCAAGCGTATTGCCAACCCTACTCCCAATCCCACCCTGGAATTCTGGTCACCTTTCACGCCACAGGAACAAAACGCTACTTGAGAGCAATTTATTTAGCTATAATCTTCTTTAAGATCGAGGTACTTCCCCAGTCGGGTTACTCCAGATTTTGAGCAGGATGTTTCTTGATGTGCCCTACCTCAGTCAATAAAAACCTAAAGTATGATTTAATATCTAAGATATTTTAATACATGACTAAATTCATTGAAATAGAGCAATATATTTGTTTAAAGGTTTTATATATATACATAGATAAACATTATAAACTGGCAACCCAAATACCAGCCGGGAAAAACTTTTTACATTAGGCCCGTGTCGACAACTCTGGCCGTACTTTGTGAATAAATCGCCTTCCGTTTTCGCTTCATGTCCTGCGTTGTTTGTTTTATACCGAACAAATTTTAATGACCGTCCAAGACTTTGAGTACTAAACAGAGGAAATAAGGACTAAAAGTTGTGGTACTAAATAATTATACTTAACTAACATAACATATATATGTATGTTGTTTGTTTGCTATAAAAAACCTATCTTCGTCTTATTACCTCCACTGGTGACAAGAGGGCTGTTGCATTTTTTGCCCAGAGATTCAGCATTGTGATTCAACGGGGAATGCTGCCAGCATTCTTGGCACCTCTCCCCGAGGACATGATATATTTGTTCTTTAGCAATGCAAATATTATAATTTTATTGTAAAAATTCGAAATAAATATTTGAAAATTTAAACACCTACAACTTTTACTTTTAAATAATAAACTAAATTAATAAAGGCTATATTTATCTGTAAGGGTATCCAACGAATAAATTTTTTGGATATATTTTTCATTTTCGCCATCAAACTTCTCTTTGTCTGCCAGATATTTCTATTCGCAACCTGTTAATCTACAGGTTATAGTTTTTTAGTTCATGTGAAATAGTTCTTAAGGGCCTAATATGGCATTTATTTAGTTTAAATTATATTAGTTTAAAAACTATTTATAATAATCAAAAATAAGGCCTAAGCCTGTTTCGGATCCAACCGATTAAATTTAATGACATAAGTACCGTCGAATTCCACTATATTAATTCGCAATTGTGAATCTAAAAGTTCGTTTCTTAATTGAGACGAAACAGGTCCTAATGAACTATTCCATCTCATGCCATAACAGTCTATTCGTTACTTATTTGCAGAATAAACTTTATCCGCAACCAACGGAACATGCCCAAGGTACGAATATTAGGAACTATACAAGGCAATAAACAAGCTAATTTTTACATACGAATAAAGTCTGCTATATTATCACAAATATATATTTACAAATTATATAAACAGTGTGCAAATTTTAATTCTAAATTATTAGTAAATAATATCTCTTCTACTTTCTCCAAATCCCTTAAATTATAACTCTGACGAAAATAAACACTACCCGTATCATCAATGGTGTAATGACCATGCAACGCAGACATTACTGGACTTACGTCCTAAGTTGAGTCATAAAATGATAAAACCACGGTATTATTGCTACAGCGCACGCATTAGCCGTTTCATTGCGCGGTACTCCGATTTACGACTTGAGTACATACACGCTAGGGCTGGTTTATACCGTGGAAACTACAATTTAGGGAACTAGCTTAAAAAAGGAAATAGTAAAATTTAGAAATATTTATTTGTTATATTACACTGAGGTACACAGGCACAGCAGGAACTAACTCGACACACGAGTCATCACAGCTAAATAGTACTTCTTTCAAATAGTGTTCCTGGTGAGTAAGGTACTAGAGCTCCTGGGGGGGATTGGAGGTAGGATCGGCAACGCGCTTGCGATACTTCTAGTGTTGCAGGCATCTAAAAGCTGCGATCATGTGAGCCGTACGCTTGTGTCCCCACCTATTTGTATAAAAAATGATAGATTTTTCTAAAAGAATACAGTTCTTCATGGACAATAATTAGTCATAACAATAGAACTTTTATTGAATCAGATTATTTTAATATTCAGAATATTCTTATATTTTCATTCGGATCTGACGATTACTGATTCAAATTTAAGTAAAAGATACACTTCAAACCATCATGAACAGCGATTACTAACTTATACACATTACTAGTTAAATATTTATTGTTTTCTAATGTTTACGCGAATTTTGATTGTATGTAATTAAAAAATTTCACTCATTAGAATCAAACAACTTTTTCGGATTTTCTCGCGGTTTATTAAGTTTTTTTAGTTGCCCAACGTTTCGGATACTTTACAGCAACTATAGTCACGGGAGGACATTCCCTACAAAGATAATTTCTATTGCATCTTTTAGATGTAATAACTATCAATGATACGTAAATTCAAAGTCTAAAATCCAGAAGACGAAATTAGCAACGAAACTTGCCAACCCTACTAAATACAGTATAATAGACAGCACTTTATTGTGATGACGGTCTAGAGGTAAAGTATCAAGAAATACATTTAGCTATATAGGTATACTAGCTGCTGCCCGCGACGTCGTCTGCGTGAACGGTATACAGCACCAAAAATGCCTACGATTCATCATTACAGCCTATCACAGTCCACTGCTGGACATAGGCCTCCATAAGTTTACGCCAAAAATAGCGTAAACTCATGTGTTTTGCCTATAGTCACCACGCTGGGCAGGCGGGTTGGTGACCGCAGTGCTGGCTTTGTCGCACCGAAGACGCTGCTGCCCGTCTTCGGCCTGTGTATTTCAAAGCTAGCAGTTGGATGGTTATCCCGCCAACGGTCGGCTTTTTAAGTTCCAATGTGGTAATGGAACTGTGTTATCCCTTAGTCGCCTCTTACGACACCCACGGGAAGAGAGGGGGTGGCTAAATTCTTGAGTACCGTAGCCACACAGTACACGTACAGCCTACGATTATACCTTTTAAAATAATATTCAAGTACCTGTTTCTTCTTTACATTTCATATCTACAGAAAAATCTCATAGATGGCGCTGCTTTAAAATTGTCTTGTCTACTTATATTCATTTAATTATGTTTATCGGCTTAGTTACTTATATTGCGTGATTTTTATTGTGTGAAGCTAGCTTATATAGCATGGTTATTAACATAATAACAACAACATTCAAATATGCGTCGTTAGAAGCCGTACAGAATGCGTTGAGGAAATAAAGGTTCACTGCTCGTTTCCCGTAGGTGATAGCGTGATATTATGTAGCCTATATGTTGACCCGACTTCTTAATATTCGTGCCAAATTTGAAGTAAATCCATGCGGTACTTTTTGAGTTTATCCCGAACATACATACAGACGAACAAACAGACAAACAGACAAAAATTCTAAAAACTACATTTTTGGCTTCGGTATCGATTGTAGATCACACCCCAAGTATTCTTTAAAAAAAATATTCAATGTACAGTTTTGACTTTCCTACCATTTTATTATATGTATAGATATTGACACTATTTACGATGAATAGCACAATAATTACGATAAAATAGATAGTTTATTAAGCATCACTCGGTGAAATGTTCCTGTACGGGTCACCGCACATTCAGCAATCTTTGCAATCTAATAACCTCCTTTAATTTAGGGTATTTCTTACGAAAGTTGTCAATTATAGTTATCTACAAGTCTGCAGATATATTATGATGAATTGAAATCTAAAGAAATTTCTTAATAGGATTAACTAAGGTAGGGCACAGTAGGAAATGTCGTTCCCAAAATCTGGAACAGCCCGACTAGAGAAGTGCCTCAACTTTACAGAAGATCACAGCTAAATAATACTGCTTTCAAGCAGTGCTGTGTTCCTGTGGTGAGTAAGGTGGCCAGAACTCCTGGGTTGTCGGGGTTAGGGTCGGTAACGCAGTTACTGCAGGCGTCTATAAGTTACTTTAATCGTTTACTATCAGGGGAACCGTACACTTATTTACCGACCCAGTTGTATAAAAAAAACGAGTGCGCTACCACGCAAGTAAAAGTTCTTTCGCTCCATCTAACTTATATCTCTCTCAACTTCCGTTCGCTTCGCCCGATCACACTTTTTGTAACGCTCTCGTCACACAGTCACCAGCTTACTTTCCAAGTCAAGCGTGCGTAAAAAAGTTTTACTTCAAAAAATAACTAAACATATTATTCCGAAACCTACGTAGGCAAGTAGAATGTTTGGTACATTTTTGCTTGGGTACATTTTTGCACTTTAATATTTGAGCAAAAAAATCATCATAAACATGTATAACGACTATCCATATGCAACATAGGGTTTCTCATAAGCCAACATGGCAGCAATCATTAAAAATAACGAACCACCATAAAAAATTTCGACGTATATTTCAAGTACCTACTTCATGTAAAGAAAATTTAAAAAGACATGGTTTTGTACCACGAAGGAAGGGATTTTTGTTTAATTGCATTTATAAATCAGAATAATATTATTTTTACAAGCAAAAATTTCAGCCGTGGAATGTTAATTAATAGTACCTGGGTGACCGAGCTTAGCTTAGGTATTTTTAGTAGATCATGCTTTTGGAAATCATATTTAAATACGAAATACATATTTAGAAAAATAATTAGATAAATTACATTAAACTAAAAAAAACCTTAAGTATATATACATAATATAATAACTAAAAAATATTATTAAAAGGAGTCCCTTTAGGCAAGGTTCCGAAGATACTGGCAGCGTTTCCCCTTTGAATAGCTAGACTAATTCTTTGTCCGAAGTAGCTGCCAGCTCTTCGGTCTCCTGTGACGTCGAATAACCTTTTTGCTATTTCCTTAAATAGTGTTATAGCACTAGGACCCCACGGACCAAGGGTCTCGACACCGAATGGGACAAAATCATATTCGGAGCCTAGAAAATATGAATAATAGTTTTCGATTTTACTGACGATAATAAAAAAATATAAACTGGTTATTTAAATAAAAAATCACGAGTGCAATTAGAAAAAAAAAAATCGATAGTTTTATGTTTCAATTTGTACACCTACACCGACACAATACCATCTTCTCTGCCCCTAGGTTGCCTGGAAGAGATCGCTTTTTAGCGATAAGGCCGCCCTTTGTACCTAATGATACTCTGTTAAAATCAATCTGATATGTATTATTTCTGTATTGGTGTACAATATGGTGTAATTTCCCACCTTAGCTAATACAGCTTTGATGAGAATTGCGAAATTTACCTTTGTACTCTAACGATATTGTAGCTATTTTTTCATAGCCCAAAAACAAATATAACGATAACAGATAAAACGACATTTCCTAAAAATGAATCCTAGCTAGGTGGATTTATCGCGTCGAAACCTCCTAATCTAGTAAATTTCATAAAAATTGTTGAAGCCGTTTCCGAGATTCACATTATATATATACAAGAATTGCTCGCTTAATAGTATTTAGATAACAACTAAATTTCATCATTGTTCAGTTTATATTAGAATCTTACGCTCTCTTATTATTTCTTATATATATATATATATAAATGAATGTTTGTCTGTATGTCCTTTATACAATCGTTAACTATTCTTTTGATCATGTTTATGATCTTCAGCAAAGTGTTGTGCATGAGCCGAATACATCTAGCTAAAGTCCTATCAATTATTTATTTTTTTAAATAAAGTTTTTCAATCTCCTCCTACATGAAGAAAGAGACCTATGCCCAGTAGCGCGATATTACAGGTACAGGCTGAATCGTTAAATTTTTCAAACAAAATATTCGACTTAGTAGTGTAATTTTCCTCGTATTTCTAATTATCTCATAGAATTTTGTAATAAAATTATGATTTATCTATTTTCCAGATCAGAACAATCATACGCTCGTACCGTAGCATCGCTGTCCTCCGGTAACGCTTTAGCAATACCTTGGTCAGCCAGCGAAGCGAGGCTCGCCCTACCGGCCGCCCTCGGCGTGGCGGGCATTCCTGCTCTGGTCATTACAGACGGTACGGGGAAAGTGCTCACTTCTAATGGCAGACAGAGTCTAGCTGCGGATCCTATGGGTTTGGTAAGTTTACCAAATTTCATTTCAGAATCTTATATATCTGCAAGTACTGCTCTATAGTATTGTATATCTCAAGCAATATTTTCTTCCTGTATTGAGTAAGGTCGCTAGGTAGGTAACTCCTGAAAAGGATCGAGAGTGGGATCGGTAACGCAATTTTGATGCTTTTGGTAGTACTTTAGGCGTTTATAGGCTAGGCTGCTAACGACCATACTGCGTCTATAATACTCCGGTTCTCATATATGGACTACGGTAACCGCTTATCACAATTACTATACGCTTGTTAACCACTCTAGTGTTATGGAAATATCTTGTGACGTATAAAATTTTCATAAATTGTATGTATATTTTTGAGAAAAAAAAATAATTATTCAAAAAACAAATTGGAATATGCTCGCACATTGTATCAATTGTTATCAGACGAAGACGATAAGCCATCACTCGCTTCAGCCTGTACTATCCCACGGCTGGGCACAGGCCTCTTTCCCCAGATAGGAGAAGGATCAGAGCTTAATCAACCACGCTGCTCCAATGCGGGTTGGCGGATATATTCTATACTATGAGTAACGATCGCTATCAGATGTACATGATAACAACCGGGACCGATGGCTTAACGTGCTCTCCGAGGCACGGTGGGGAGACCCACAAGGATTGCACAAACACCCAGACCACGGCAAACATCTGTATGGTAAATACAAATGTTTGTCATGTGCAGGGATTTAACCCGCAACCGCCAGTGCAATAGCCACAAACCAGTTGTCGTGACCGTTGCGCCAACGCGTCGTCGATCGTTGAGATGATAAGTAACTTTCCTTTATTATTATCAAAGAAATGATATTTTCGTTTTCAGAACTTCCCGTGGGCTCCGCGTCCTGTCTCCGTGTTGACAGAACAAGCACTGCTCAAGATGGCGCGTCACCCCGCTGTTGTACTGTTCATAGGTAAATATATCTTTTTATTTTCTTAAGCCCTCTGTAGATACTAGATCTCTTTTTACCCGACTGCCAAGGAAGGGTTATGTTTTTCGCGCGTATCTTGTATGTATGTATACTTGTATGTAATATTCTTTACTACCTCATATTTCCAGAACCACTGAACGGATTTACATAATTGAGGTATCGTTAGGTTCGTCTTAGCTGCCCAAATATTCTTAGATAGGTGACATTAAAAAAAAACAAACATGGCGGCTGCGCGAAGCCATTTTATTTAATGAAAAAAAATTTTTTTTTCTCGAATACTACAATATGGGTATCAAATTGAAGGGCACAATACAAGGATTTTAAAAAGATATATCATGATTATTATTAATATTACATTACCACCCCTAAAAAAGTATCGTTGTATAATTATTTTTTAGTTAGTATTTCATCTCATATATTTTGAGTTGTCCAAATTCTGTATCTATTAACCTTGCATATCGATTAACTAGTAAAACCTATAATCAATCAGATCACAATTACAATCATACATTAGCTAATTATATATGATATTATCAATTCCATCCAGATGACGAAGATTCAGAAATCGAATTCTCCGAATCGGTACTAACACCTTCCGCCGAATCCTATTATGAAGAGTGTAGTATCCAGTACCCGGGCTTTTGCCCCTACCAGAACTCTTCAGACGATGAAACAATGGACTTCGACTACAGCACCAAGCACTCAACCAAAAAGAAGAAATCCTTTAAACACGTCTTGTTCTACATTGGCATCGATGGAACGGACAGCGCTGATATGATAAGAGAGCACATAGGCTTGGACGATGCGGTTCCACTCCTTACTGCCATAGACTTCCCAAAACAACGCATGGTCACCATGAAATATGGGGATGAGATCACAACTGATTCCGTACAGAATTTTGTGGATGCCTTTCTGAGTGGTAACGCTGATTTTAAAACCTTGAAACCTTACAGTGAAAAGTGTTAAACGGTAATAATTACAACTATTTCAATTCTAGGAAAATCGTATTGTTTTGATATTATAACCACAAAATCTTAACCATTTAGACCACTCTTGATTATAATCTCCTTCTATTTATATGCTGGTAGTCATTAGCGTAGCTAATTAGGTTTCAAGTTGTGGGCATATCTTTCAGCTAAAACGAACTTAATTGATAATTAAAGTGTATGGTACAGTCTATGGTTGAGTGAAAGATGACATGTGAGGGAAGGTTATGAGGGAAACCAAACCCAATGAAAGTCGATCAAACACTAAATTTATTAAGATTATTTTGAGTATATATAGGCAGAAGTACAGACGTCATTTGACGTCATTTGTAGCAAACAAATATCAATTTTATTAGAAATCTGCATAAGAAAAATAACAATTTCGTAATAAATCAGCTAAATTAAAGAGGTTACTAATTAGCAAAACAATCATATTGCTCAATGTGCGTTAACCCGTACATAAAGAAAAAAATCTCTCTAATGTGTCATGTAACGACTTTCTCAATTACTTGTTAAGTTTAGTTTAAGTACAGCCTGTTGTAATTCTTCAATAAAATTGGTTTTCGTCTTACGATGCAGTTCAGGTACCACTATCAATTATGGCTCTACTAAGCATCGTCAGCATCTCCATCTCGTCATTTATAAACTCAAAACTAATTTTGAATTCCACAAACTTTCATTTAGCAGTCGTTTGCCGAAAGATTTTTAATCGTAAAAGGAAATAATGGTATAAGTTGTACAACGATGTTTTCTACGTACAACGACGATGCTGTATTGCGACAATATGCATACAAAATATTATCTGATTATATTTCATTTTCTCAAAAATAAAAATAGGGTAGTCACAAAATCTGTTGTCAGTCATAAACATTAATTTTGGTTTTCAAACTGACGATACTTGGATTAAAAATATAGTTTTTTTTATTATATATAACTAGGTCGGCGTACGGCTTGCCTGATGGTAAGCGATTACCGTAGCTTAAAGACGACCGTAACCCTGTTGCCGACCCTACCCCCGATTTCCCCCAATAGCTCTGGTCATTAATTGCATCGTAACTGCTTAAGAAACAAATATTGACACCATAGCTCATTCATAAAATATTTTATAGTGTTTTTGCCACACACGAGTAGTTTTTGAAGTATGTATTATCTAGAATAATTATTTTAGAATATTACGTAATTGAAGTCAGTAGCAATAGGACCGTAAAATGGCCTTAGACTGTATTTAATAGTTAAAATTACATTTTCGTCAATTTGAAACAGTATTTGTATTGTTGCATTATTTAATTATATTTAAAATAGTCTAGTTTTAATCTATATTTCAGACTCCAGTTAACCTATAATGCTACGGTCATACCAGTTGCCAACCGCTATCTGGTGTGACCGAAGCATAATAAATACTTTTATAGTCATTAGAAATTATAGTGTTTCATGTTATTGCAAGTTCTACAAAATATTTCGTATATGTATTATAAGTTCTTTTTAGTGTTTCAAACGATAATTGCTTCAATCTATTTTTGAATAGTTTAATTTATGATATTAAAAAAAATTACTCTATGATACAATGTAACAGTTATTATTATTTTATTAAGATTTTGTACAATTTGTAATGAAATGATTTTAAATGACATATAATTATTAAATTACAAACTATGAAGTTAGAGAGGAATAAGAGATTTAGATTCGAAATGAGGTAGTTCTTACGATTGAGTAGAGTGTTTTACATTTTTACTTTTATATCTGTGATCAGTTTCTACTTACTGTGTAAAAAAAACATTTGATGCATTTTAATAAAGTATTGTATTAACATTTGTTTTATTTTATAACACCCTTTAGATACCCTTTATATGTAAACTGTATTTTATGAACCATGATTGACGCTAAGTACCACAAACTACGAAGAAGCGTTTGGCAGACTTTTTTTTATACTATAAAGGGGGCAAACAAGCGTACGGCTCACCTGATGGTAAGCGATTGCCGTAGCTTATAGACGTCTGCAACACCCAACGGCTCCACTGCTCGTAGTATGTTTCCTACTACGAGTAACGATCACTATCAGGTATTTATGATAACAACCGGGACCGACAGTTTAATGTGCTCTCCGAGTTACGGTGGGGAGCCACAAGGACAGACATCCAAAGCGGAAAGAAATGTTTGTACAAATACAAATGTTTTAAGTGACTACTCGCGCCACTACACCTGCAGCTTGTAAATGATTTTGCATTATTCTGGAATATATAGTTCAAATCTATCTAAAAGGTGACAGATAGAACATCTTTACAAAGATTTATTTTTGGCGAAATTTGTATTTACCCTGCTTTCTGTTTCGCTTGTTGCGAGTTCAATTCCCGCCTGAGTCTGGGTGTAGTATTTGTATTTATATAGTTATATATTACGCTTCAGCCTGTAACATCCCTGTAATATCCTCTTTTCCCATGTAGGAGAAGGATCACAGCTTAATCCACCACGCTGCTGCAATGCAGGTTAGCAGATAAATAAATAAATAAATGCATATTTACTACATACACATACGGTCATCTGTTCTTAAAGTAAGCAACTTAATGCTTGTGTTATAGGTAACAGCCGACTGGTATAGCTACATTTTTTTTTTGATAAACATACCTATAAACAATACATATATAGATAAATATATATATACCACCCAGACTCAGCGTGGGAATCAAACCCAGAACCCGCGGAGCAGGAAGCAAGGTCACTACAAACTGAAAAACTATTCGATATATTCCCTACTACGAGTATCGATCGGTGTCAGGCGTATATGATAACAACCGGGACCGACGGCTTAACGTGGTCTCCAACCAGAGGGGAGACCCACAGGGACAGCACAAACACCCAGACCACAGCAAAAATCTGTATGGCCAAAACAAATGTTTATGATGTGCAGGGATCGAACCCGCATTATGTATTATTTCTGGCAAAAAAACGATTTAAGTAAAATTAACAATAGACGACCATGTGCTAATGTTATACATTTGTTGTAAAAAAAATATACATCATTTTATTCAAATAAAGCTGAAAGATACTAACAAAAAATTATTAAAAATGTGTATGGTAGATACGACGTCAATGGAATGCTATTTAATTTTACTGGTATCAGTGGAATGTTATCGTTTTAACTTAAGCACATAATAGCTTTGTGGGTACAACCCGGCTTCCCGTGTATTAAATACCCGTGTATTTAACAAAAATTTCAAAAAAAATCCATTTTTTTTTTAAATATAATATAGCCTGTCACACGTGACCCGCGGATAGTGTAGTTTGTCAAATGGAATAATGGATTAATAGCTTCCCATAAACCCAAAATAGCACGACATTTTTCTGTAGTTTATTCCCAAACCTCTCATAATTATAGTTTAGTCAGTAGAAATATCAAAAGTTCGCTTAAAATAATAATTAGAACATTAATAAAATGTTCTTTAAGTCTCTAAATTGACTTGTAAAAAAAATAATATCAACGTTATATTGAAGGTTAATACAATTCGATTTCTTAGCATAATAATTAAAGTAATTTTTCCTACAACGATGTTTAAATGTATTCTACATTTATTAATTATTAACTAACTAATTAATTAACTAAGCAATTTCATGCAGTTTTAAACTGTTATTAATAACTCATAAAAAAATATATGAATCGAACTGAACTCTGTCGTATTCGAATAAATACAAAATAATCTGTGATGTTGATGCTTGCCCATAAACAAATAACATTTGTTATACTTATCTGTGGCTCTTTTTTGTAGGTTTAAGCCAACCGACGCCATTACTGAGACATACAATTTTTAAGGATAATTTCACGTGCTAAAATCTGCTGATACCATATATCAGTAGTTTATAATATCACACACTTATAAATCATGGCAGACAACGACGATCTTCTCGACTATGAAGATGAGGAGCAAGCCGATCAACAAACCGCTGACGGAACAACCGAAGCGGCGCCAAAAAAAGAGGTTAAGGGATCTTATGTATCGATTCACAGCTCAGGTTTCAGAGATTTCCTACTGAAACCTGAAATCTTACGAGCCATCGTCGACTGCGGTTTCGAGCATCCATCGGAAGTGCAACATGAGTGCATCCCGCAAGCTGTTCTCGGTATGGATATCTTATGTCAAGCTAAGTCTGGTATGGGGAAAACCGCGGTTTTCGTGTTGGCGACGCTGCAGCAACTGGAGCCTTCCGAAAATCACGTCTACGTACTCGTAATGTGCCATACGAGAGAGTTAGCATTCCAGATCAGCAAAGAGTATGAGCGTTTCTCCAAGTATATGGCCGGCGTCAGAGTCTCAGTATTCTTCGGTGGGATGCCGATTCAAAAAGACGAGGACGTACTGAAAACTGCATGCCCCCACATCGTAGTAGGAACCCCGGGTCGCATTTTAGCATTAGTAAACAGTAAGAAATTGAATCTTAAACACTTAAAGCACTTTATTCTGGACGAGTGCGACAAGATGCTGGAGTCACTTGACATGAGACGTGACGTGCAGGAGATTTTCCGCAACACTCCGCATGGGAAGCAAGTGATGATGTTTTCTGCCACCTTGAGCAAGGAGATCAGGCCGGTGTGCAAGAAATTCATGCAGGACCCTATGGAAGTGTATGTTGACGATGAAGCAAAACTGACATTGCACGGTTTGCAACAACATTATGTCAAGCTCAAGGAGAACGAGAAAAATAAGAAGCTGTTCGAGCTCTTGGATGTTCTAGAATTTAATCAAGTAGTGATATTTGTAAAGTCAGTTCAAAGATGCATAGCACTCGCTCAACTTCTAACGGACCAGAACTTCCCAGCTATAGGTATTCACAGAAATATGACACAAGATGAACGCCTTTCCCGCTATCAACAGTTCAAGGATTTCCAAAAAAGGATATTAGTAGCTACAAATCTTTTTGGCAGAGGAATGGACATAGAACGAGTCAATATTGTCTTCAACTACGATATGCCAGAGGACTCGGACACGTACCTACACAGAGTGGCTAGGGCTGGTAGATTTGGTACCAAAGGCCTGGCCATAACAATGGTATCTGATGAGAACGACGCTAAGATCTTAAATGAAGTACAGGACCGTTTCGACGTCAACATAACTGAGCTACCTGAAGAAATCGAATTATCAACTTATATTGAAGGCCGATAAATTACACTTTAATTTCATTCCTAGATTACTAATTGGTTCACGAGCACTTAGTTTGATGTCTTTGTTTGAATTGTCAGATTCATGTTTGATTTATACTACACTATGTTGTAGTCTTATTATATGTAACTAAGTGAAGGTTAAACATGTTATGGCATGTCTAAACAATAATTACTAGATATAAGATATGATTAAAGTGACATTTGATATTGTGATATAGTGTTTCCTTTCACTCCACATTGTATAACAACAGTTTAGTAAATAAATATTTTTTATATGTTTATATTAACTGTTTATAAAGATTTAACAGAGACAACATACATAAAATTTAATAAATAAAACAGTTCAATTTAAGAAAATAATTTTTTATTTGTCTTCATTCAATATTCAATGATAATTATAATTAAAAAACATGAGATTCAATAAACATAATAATAAAGATGTACTTAAAAATAAACATGAATTAAAAATAAAACCAAGTAACTAGTAAGTAGTTAACAAAGCAATTTTAATTTAGTTCCTAGTTAAAAGTTTTTTCATGAGTCAGTCTCGTAATCAAATCGAGAGCCCATTTTGGTTGATCACCAGGTACCATGTGACCGGCATTCCTAACCATTATTTCTACTAGTTTCCCACCCTGCTTCACGTACCCTGCCAGTTCTCCATCAACATACCACTGGTATCTCTTTGCCGATTTATACTCATCAGAACCAGTAAAATTAAGATTCCTCAAGTAATTCAGTGTCAATGGGTACGCAACAATAACGTCGAGCTGTCCATTGTATATGACAATATAATAATGATCTAACAGTTCTGATATCCATGGTGCTACAGATTTCATTACATCCTGTTTCAAGTGCTCTTCAACGTCTTTCCCATCGTGGAATGGCAAATTTCCCACATGAATAGACTTCCTTACTTTGCTATTCTGTAACATGGGACCAAAATCCTCATATTGGGTGTAATCCTTAGTATGTAAGTAGTTAAAATAAAATTCAAATCCTGTCATATTATAAAATGTACTCTTTCCACCTATCAAATCTCCATTCAGTAAGCTATCAAAAGCCTCAAATGCCTTATCCCATTCTTGATGTTTTATTAAATCTATGGCTTTCGATTCAGCATCGGCAAACTCGGCGGCTTGATTCCAGTCAATCAAACCTATTTGATACAAGTACTTGCTGTAAACTAACTGATGCTCAGGGTCACTGAGACCGTTACCAATAGCCAATGCCTTTAAATTTATTTTTATTTTTGCTGTAGGGTTCTTCTTGTAGATTGTGTAAGCCAACGCAGGTACATATTTACCAGCATATGATTCTCCAGTGACAAAGAATTTGTTGGGCTGTAGTTCTGGAAACAGTTGGAAAAACTGTATAAGAGTAGAATACAGTTGTTCTCCTATTTGTGTCTGATTAACACAGTAACCTTTTGGATCTTTGGTAAAACTGAAACCTGTACCGACAGGGTTATCAATGTAGATAATGTGATGACTCAGA
This sequence comes from Melitaea cinxia, assembly GCF_905220565.1. Lineage (NCBI taxonomy): Eukaryota > Metazoa > Arthropoda > Insecta > Lepidoptera > Nymphalidae > Melitaea > Melitaea cinxia. Next base: position 13,771,823 of record NC_059413.1, on the reverse strand, counting down.
GCCCAGTTATACTTGCGTCTTTCAAATCTTTTGTTACGAACTCTTAGAGGTCCATTTTCGGTGAAAAGTCCATAAAGTGAAGTAGCTCCTGGTCCTCCTTGAAGCCACACAATCACTGGAGCATCTTTTTTATCGCTTATCATAGCCGGAAAATACCAAAAGAATTGGTTTGATTCATATTGTTTGTCGACTGTGAAAAAGCCGGCATAACTTTTGATACGTAGACTCTCAGTAAAAGGTACTCGAGCTAGCCGCCTACCTTCTGTGATATTCCCACTCTCGATATACGGTGTGAGGAAAAGAGGATCACCAGGATCTCCATCGTCTCGTTCTCCGAGATTTAATTTCGGATAACGATGAAAGAAACAATTTACACATAATATTTGTATAAGTAATAAGACCCATATTGGTAAAGCCGACATTATTTCCAACTGATTAAATGAAAATTCAAAGTAGAACTGAATGCGCACAGAGCGTTAACTGTTAAATATTTAAAATGTTTATTAATAAAAAAATTAGATAAGGTTATCAGTTAACCATTCGACCCTACGTGAGTTGTACCTACTCAATTCCTTCCCTAACATAAACATAAAACAAATGAAAGAACAACAATCATTGTTTATAGATTACATAGCTATATCAAATATATTGATCACTGAACTGGAAAGATAGAAAAAAACTGATAAAGAATTTTACATCTAATTTTGTAGTCAGATTATTTATTAACCGTAACAAATAATTACCCCTCAGTATGCACTTACTTTAATATTATATTTAAAATTTTAAACCCACTTTAAATCATCTTAAAATAAGAAAAACAATTTGTAATTTTTACGAGGACTTTCAGATTAGACATAATTATGAAATATAATAATGTATTGCTTTATTATCTGACTACCTTTATATCATACTCTTTGATTACGACTACATCAAAGGACTAAAGCACGTACGTACATAGTACATAATAATTTCATGATCAATACACTTAATTCGAACTTACGAAAAGTTAAGTATTTAGCTATTTTGTTTTATCAAGAAATGGTAAAAATGTACATAACGCTGATAAGTAGTTTAAACGACTCGTTAAAAGTTAAAAAATAATTCGCATTGTTCAAATAAAAGGTATATTTATATTTTTCTAGTTACTAAAAACAGTTTAGCTTTAGAATTTAAATGACGTCAGAACTCAATTATTACTTTTCTCTATGATTAAAAGGTAAGTACCTATATTGGTTTTTGGCTTTAGGAAATTACCGTAGTAAAATACTGAACTGAATTTAGAAATAAGAAAAAGCTAACTGGCTTACCGCTCTATTCTAATTTTCTTCTTTCTAGCAACACATGACACATGCTACATTAATTTATCAAACGAATGTGATAATTTAAATACGACAGAGGTGAACTGATTTGTCATAATAAATAATAATGTAATGATTTTAAACAATTTTCTACTTTGTTGGTATTGAATATTGTGGTATTTAAGTACTTATTGTAATACTTATTTTTTTTTATGAATACAAAATGAACACTAGATACAATGGTCTCGTCGCTTTTTGCTACTTATTTATATTCAATATTTTCTCTTTCGCATATTCATTAGGATTTCTATATGTTTATCCACGTGTGAAATTGGAGGCAAAAACGCCATCGTTAGGAGATCCTGGTGAGCCGCTTATTTTAACCCCCTACATAGATAAAGGAAATATTGAATTAGCACAGAATGTTTCCCGCGTTCCACTTACTGAAAAAATAGGCTTTATAAGTCATGCAGGATTTTTTACAGTGAACAAGAAGTATAATTCTAATTTATATTTCTGGTACTTTCCTGCATTTAATAAAAATAAGGACGCTCCCGTTGTTTTGTGGCTACAAGGAGGCCCAGGGGGTAGTTCTCTATTTGGATTATTTACTGAAAATGGACCCTTAGTTGCAAAGAAGGAGGGCTTTTCTATAAGAAAACATCATTGGGCTCTCAAAAATCATCTAATTTTTATTGATAACCCTGTAGGCACTGGATTTAGCTTTACAAATAAAGATGGATACTGTACTGATGAGGAGTGTATCGCAAAAGGTTTATACAGTTGTTTGGATCAATTTTTCAACATGTTTCCGAATTTGAGAAAAAATGAATTTTACATCACTGGAGAATCTTATGCAGGGAAATATATACCGTCTCTTGGTGTGGAAATTCACAACCAAAACATGCTAAACAAACAGAAAATAAATCTCAAAGGCTTAGCTCTAGGTAATGCATACTGTGATCCTATTAATCAAATGGACTATGGCGATTATTTGTATCAACATGGTTTAATAGATGATAGACAAAGGAATTTTTTTAATAAAATGCAGGTGGAGATAGTTAAGAACATTAAAAAAGAAAACTGGGTAGAAGCCGGGATACTCATGGACTCCTTAATGGATGGAGATCTGACAAATTTTTCTTATTTTAAAAATTTTACAGGTTTTGATAATTACTACAACTTTCTGATACCATTGAATATGTCAGATATGTCTATTTATATAGATATGTTGAATAATGAAGAAATTAGACGCAGTGCTCATGTCGGTGCACTACCGTTTCAAACTGGAGAAGAGGTTCAAATGCATTTAGCAATGGACATTTTGAAATCTGTGGCACCATTAGTTGCAGACCTACTTTCCCACTATCGAGTCATGTTTTACAACGGTCAGCTCGACATCATTGTTGCATATCCATTAACAGAAAATTTTCTATGTAATTTGAACTTTTCATCATCTGATGAGTATAAAAAGGCACCAAGAAACATTTGGAAGGTTAATGATGATATAGCGGGATATGTGAAGAAAGCTGGTAATATTACCGAGGTGCTGGTTAGAAACGCTGGTCACATGGTGCCACACGACCAGCCTAAGTGGGCCTTAGATCTCATTACTCGTTTTATAGAAAATAAATTTTAGACATGAACACATCTTAGAATAAATATTAAATATAATATGCATCTCCAAAGTTTTTTAAAATCTATATTTTGTAGAACATTTATACTAAGAGTTTTATTATATAACTTACTTTTTTTTTATATATATATTAAGGTTTGTTATTAATATGAAAGATTATTTTGAGTATTTCCTTTTTATTAATAAAGATTATATAAAAAGATTAATCTTCACCCAAATGTTAAGTTTATTACGCTTCAACCTGTAATATCCCCACTGCTTGCATAGGCTTCTTTCCCCATGGTGGAGAAGGATCAGAGCTTAATCCACCACGCTGCTCCAATGTGGGTTAGCGGATAAGTTAATAAAATATATTTTAAAATGAAATAGGTACTGAATTTAAAAAAAAGGTCATGAAGTCATTTATTCCATAATTCTACAAACAATTAAAATAAATAGAGATAAACTTAGAGTCAATTCAATTAATAATTATCTTAGACTATAATTATTATACTAATTAAAATTAAATCTTACACAACTACTATGAACATTGGACTTCATTGATCAACAATAAAAATGATTAATTTAACATTGTGAATTGTGTATTTAGAATTATTCTAGCACAAAAATGGTATCAACTTATTTTTTTCAATTTTCAGTCACAATTATTATCACTGATTTATCTGTGAATCGTGTTTATTGTTGATTATATTCCCATTAATTTTGAAAAATGCATATAATTTTAATTTGCAAAACAGCGATTTAAAAGTGCTTTCTATGCCTGCTGAATAAAATCATTTTATAATTTGATTATTTGGTACTATAGAAGTGCTATGGTCATTGGTAAACTATCAATCGCAGTTGAATATTATAAGAAAATAGTGACTCATTACTGTTATTCAGCCTTGTCTCTTGACCCAATATGATCAAAGTATTGCACGCACAATATAAGTTGACGGCCTGAAGTTAAGCTCTACTAAATTCTCGCAAAAATTTACTCAATAATAAAATGTTTTATAACTTTTAGTCAACATTAAAATAAATAATGAAGTTGCTCGATTTATTGTTATGAAGAAAAATTATAATGATATAAAGTTTTCATTTTGGTTTTAAGTTTAACTAGCGCTAGCTTCATGCCGGATAACTGTCTTATGTTCCGCATACTACAAATTAAAATGTGCATATTTACCAGATCACAGATTAAGATAGACAGCGACTATGTTCTTACACAAACAGACTATAACATCCTGTTTTACAAATAAATTACAGCATCAAATTATTTCAAACAAAACTGTAACTGATCTTACATAGGCTTTCAAATTGACTAATTGTAGCACTATTTCTCCAATCACTAACTGGGCTGCCATTACTGAAATTGCTTAAGCTTGGCTGAAACTTCTGAAAAATAAGTATTCATCTATCATCACTGACGGGATGGACCTGCCATCTAAGTGATAAGTAAATTTGGGGAAATCTGAAATCTCGATGGATGGCAGCTCCAAGTCTGATAGCATATAATTAATTTTAAAAAAATAATTAAGTAAATTACAGACACGTGCGACATTTATCTATTTTTTGTGCCAAATTACTTTTCTGATTCGTTATATTAAATTGTTTTTTTATTATTTTACAATTATTATCTGAAATTAAACATAAATTGGGCATTGTAACAAAAAATCAGATATTGTAAATAAGAATTAATTAAGATGTCAACTTTTATAATACAAATTGAAATATAAAAATAACAACATTTAATTATGCCTAAGAAATTTGTGTTGCGATCTAGACTGGTAGAGCATCATGATGCTACATAGGCGGTACTAGTTGAAAGAACCACATCTTAATATTAAGAAATGCAACGAATATCACTTTTCTAGCACATACATCATACGGATGTCTTCATACTCATTAAACTAAAAAAAGCAGCAAAAACTGAACAAAAATAAACATTATTAGATAATTTTCAGCAAAAGTAAAACCTAACCGTCTATATAATGGCAGTTACTTATTGATAGAAAATATATCTGGTAATATCCGTTCAAAGTTATGATAATCACCAATTAATTTCATAGCTTAATTATTTACAATTTTCAAATATTTTTTGGTTTAGCCAGAGTGTGGAAAAGTGCGGCATTCTGTCCCAAAATCACTAAACCATTGTTATAACCCGATTACAAATTGTGTGTACATTGATTCAATTTGTAACATCCCATAGCTTTATATATAACTATGTCGGCAAAAAAGCGTATGGCTCACTTAATGGTCAGCGGTTACCATAGCTTATAGAAACCTTCAAAACCAGCATTCCAAGCGCATTGCCGACCCTACCCCCAAGCCCCAGGAGCTGCACATAAGTCTCGCTCTCCATGTAGTGATGGGACATATAGCACACATATCTTAATATTAAGTGTAGGTACATTTATAAATTCATGTTTTAAGCGTATATATCAGGCGAGTAGTGCTGTGAGAGCGTCCAGAAACTGTGCCCTCTGAGCTATGGGCAGCGTCACCACTGACGAGTCCACGTGGTCCAGAGACACTGAGGCTCCACTCTTAGCCGACGCTTGCTCAAACGCTGCGCCAAATAAACTGTAATAAAAAAATTATAAAAATATTAGAAGACGAAGCAAGTCTGTATAAGCGAGAAACACTAAATTAAACCACATATCTTTTATACATATTATTTCTTAACAATATACAAAAAATCAGTTGACTGAGGTAGGGCACGGCAGGAAATAATCCTGCTCTAACTGTGGTGCAGCCCGATTTGGGAAGTACCCTGACCTTACAGAAGATCACAGCTAAATAATACTGCTTTCAAGCAGCGTTGAGTTTCTGTGGTGAGTAAAGTGACCAGGTCTGTGGGACCTACCCCACCCCAGCCTGCAAAATAATGATATTTGTAATAAAAAAAATACTAATTGATAGATTTTGAATTGCTCAATTCAACTACGTTGTTCTTTTAAATTGCTCACCTGAAATTATATTATTAAAAATCAAATTTTTTTTAAAAAAATCAAATATTTTCAAACTCCTATATCTTTCAATGTATACAATATTTTAAATTGCTCAAAGTGTTAAAAAACTGCTCAAGTTGCATTTATAATTGCTCAAGTATAGTCTGGAACAGATCCACTTCCCTTAATTTTTAAATAAATATAAATAGTTTGAACAAATAAAATATTGATATTTGTAAAAAAAAAAATACTAATCGATACATTTTCAATAGCTCAATTCGACTACGTTGTCCTTTTAAATTGCTCACCTCAAATTATTTAATTACAAATCAAAAAAGTCGTTGAAAAATATTCTCTTATCAATATTTTCAAACTCCTATATCTTTTGATGTATACAATATTTTAAATTGCTCAACGTGTTAAAACCCTGCTGAAGTTGCATTTATAATTGCTCAAGTACAGATTTGAACAGCTCCACTTTCGTTAATTTTTAAATAAATATATAAAGTTGGAACAAATTTAACGTTTATATCGATAAAGTGAGCGCTGCAGATGCGCATAGACAATGATGGGAAGCCAAAAAAATTGCGGATATTCGTAATAAAAAGATGCTAATCGTTCGATTTTCAATAGCTCAATTCAACTACGTTGGCCTTTTAAATTGCTCACCTCAAATTATTTAATTAAAAATCAAAAAAGTCGTTGAAAAAATTCATTTATGAATATTTTCAAACTCCTATATCTTTTGATGTATACAATATTTTAAATTGCTCAACGTGTTAAAACCCTGCTGAAGTTGCATTTATAATTGCTCAAGTACAGATTTGAACAGCTCCACTTTCCTTAATTTTTAAATATATATAAATTGTTTGAACAAATAAAATAATGATATTTGTAAAAAAAAAATACTAATCGATACATTTTCAATAGCTCAATTCAACTACGTTATCCTTTTAAATTGCTCACCTCAAATTATTTAATTATAAATCAAAAAAGTCGTTGAAAAAATTCATTTATGAATATTTTCAAACTCCTATATCTTTTGATGTATACAATATTTTAAATTGCTCAACGTGTTAAAACCCTGCTGAAGTTGCATTTATAATTGCTCAAGCTCAGTTTGAAACAGCCCCACTTTTTTGGCAGGCAGATTTCATACTTTCCTCGTATAATTAAATTACCTACTTTTATTAGTTATCAGGATTCACATACATTGTTAAAGTAACATTACTTTCCACTGTTATCCTCAATTGCCGGTTGCTTCTATTAAATAGTTTAAGGTGAGCAATTTAAAAGGCCAACGTAGTTGAATTGAGCTATTGAAAATCTATCGATTAGTATCTTTTTTATTACGAATATCCGCAATTTTTTTGCTTCGCATCATTGTCTATGCGTACGCGCAGCGTACACCTGTCTCATGATATAAACGTTAAATTTGTTCAAACTATTTATATTTATTTAAAAATTAAGTAAAGTGGGGCTGTTCCAAACTGTACTTGAGCAATTATAAATGCAACTTGAGCAGTTCTTTAACACTTTGAGCAATTTAAAATATTGTATACATCAAAAGATATAGGAGTTTGAAAATATTGATAAATGAATTTTTTTCAACGACTTTTTTGATTTTTAATTAAATAATTTGAAGTGAGCAATTTAAAAGGCCAACGTAGTTGAATTGAGCTATTGAAAATCGAACGATTAGCATCTTTTAATTACGAATAACCGCAATTTTTTGGCTTCCCATCATTGTCTATGCGCATCTGCAGCGCTCACTTTATCGATATAAACGTTAAATTTGTTCCAACTTTATATATTTATTTAAAAATTAAGGAAAGTGGAGCTGTTCAAATCTGTACTTGAGCAATTATAAATGCAACTTCAGCATGGTTTTAACACGTTGAGCAATTTAAAATATTGTATACATCAAAAGATATAGGAGTTTGAAAATATTGATAAGAGAATATTTTTCAACGACTTTTTTAATTTATAATTAAATAATTTGAGGTGAGCAATTTAAAAGGACAACGTAGTCGAATTGAGCTATTGAAAATCTATCGATTAGTATCTTTTTTATTACGAATATCCGCAATTTTTTGGCTTCCCATCATTGTCTATGCGCACGCGCAGCGTATATACACCTGTCTTATGATATAAACGATAAATTTGTTCAACCTATTTATATTTTTTTAAAAATTAAGGAAAGCGGAGTTGTTCAAAACTGTATTTGAGCAATTATAAATGCAACTTCAGCAGGGTTTTAACACGTTGAGCAATTTAAAATATTGTATACATCAAAAGATATAGGAGTTTAAATATATTGATAAATGAATTTTTTCAACGACTTTTTTGATTTATAATTAAATAATTTGAGGTGAGCAATTTAAAAGGATAACGTAGTTGAATTGAGCTATTGAAAATGTATCGATTAGTATTTTTTTTTACAAATATCATTAATTTATTTGTTCAAACAATTTATATATATTTAAAAATTAAGGAAAGTGGAGCTGTTGAAATCTGTACTTGAGCAATTATAAATGCAACTTCAGCAGGGTTTTAACACGTTGAGCAATTTAAAATATTGTATACATCAAAAGATACAGGAGTTTGAAAATATTGATAAGAGAATATTTTTCAACGACTTTTTTGATTTGTAATTAAATAATTTGAGGTGAGCAATTTAAAAGGACAACGTAGTCGAATTGAGCTATTGAAAATGTATCGATTAGTATTTTTTTTTACAAATATCAATATTTTATTTGTGCAAACTATTTATATTTATTTAAAAATTAAGGGAAGTGGATCTGTTCCAAACTATACTTGAGCAATTATAAATGCAACTTGAGCAGTTTTTTAACACTTTGAGCAATTTAAAATATTGTATACATCGAAAGATATAGGAGTTTGAAAATATTTGATTTTTTTTTAAATTTTGATTTTTAATTATATAATTTGAGGTGAACAATTTAAAAGGACAACGTAGTTGAATTGAGCAATTCAAAATCTATCAATTAGTATTTTTTTTTATTACAAATATCATTATTTTGCGGGCTGGGGTGGGGTAGGTGTCTGTGGGCGGTCGGTGGGCGGTTGGAAGTGAGGTCGGCAACGCGCTTGCGATGGTTATGGTGTTGCAGCCTCCTATAAGCTAGGGTAATCGCTTACCATCAGGTGAGACGTACGCTTGTTTACCGACCTAGTAAAAAAAAAGTAGATGCAGTAGTTGAGGCACAGGTTTTTAGTTTTGCTATGTACATAGATGTATTGACAGACTTATTTTGTTGTTACTTGTGTGACAACAGCGTCGCCGAGTGCGTGTGGCAATGGCATCGTGGTGTGTCATCGTGATCGTGTGTGTGTACGTTTGTGTGAGAACGCTGTCGTGTTGAGTGTGTATGATAATGAGGTCATATTGAGTGTGTGACTGTAGAGTCGTGTTTAATGTGTGTGACTGTAGAGTCGTGTTTAATGTGTGTGATAGCAGCGTCTTGTCAAGTTTATGTGACAGTAGCGTCGTGTTGAGTGTGTGTGACAGTAGTGTCGTGTTGATTGTGTGTGACTGTAGGGTCGTGTTGAGTGTGTGTGACAATGCTGTCGTATTGAGTGTGTGACTGTAGAGACATGTTGAGTGTGTGTAACAGCGGTGTCACGTTGAGTGTGTGTGACAGCAGCGTTTTGTTGAGTGTGTGTGACAACGCTGTTGTGTTGAGTGTGTGACTGTAGAATCATGTTGAGTGTATGTGACAGTAGTGTCGTGTTGAGTGTATGTGACAGTAGTGTCATGTTGAGTGTTTGTGACAGTAGTATCGTGTTGAGTGTATGTGACAGTCGTGTCATGTTGAGTGTATGTGACAGTAGTGTCGTGTTGAGTGTATGTGACAGTAGTGTCATGTTGAGTGTATGTGACAGTCGTGTCGTGTTGAGTGTATGTGACAGTCGTGTCGTGTTGAGTGTATGTGACAGTAGTGTCATGTTGAGTGTATGTGACAGTAGTGTGGTGTGGAGTGTGGCAGCGGTGTCACGGCGCAGGCGCCTGTGCGTACTTGCGCGGCTCCTGGTCGAAGCGCGGCGGCAGGCCCAGCAGCAGGCAGCGCTGCGGCGCGGCGGGCGCGGCGTGTTGAGTGTATGTGACAGTAGTGTGGTGTGGAGTGTGGCAGCGGTGTCACGGCGCGGTGCCTGTGCGTACTTGCGCGGCTCCTGGTCGAAGCGCGGCGGCAGGCCCAGCAGCAGGCAGCGCTGCGGCGCGGCGGGCGCGGCGTGTTGAGTGTATGTGACAGTAGTGTGGTGTGGAGTGTGGCAGCGGTGTCACGGCGCGGTGCCTGTGCGTACTTGCGCGGCTCCTGGTCGAAGCGCGGCGGCAGGCCCAGCAGCAGGCAGCGCTGCGGCGCGGCGGGCGCGGCGTGTTGAGTGTATGTGACAGTAGTGTGGTGTGGAGTGTGGCAGCGGTGTCACGGCGCGGTGCCTGTGCGTACTTGCGCGGCTCCTGGTCGAAGCGCGGCGGCAGGCCCAGCAGCAGGCAGCGCTGCGGCGCGGCGGGCGCGGCGGCCAGCAGCGCGCGCGGGCCACCCGGCGCGCCGCGCGACACCCACCGCGCCACCTCGCGCAGCCATAGCGGGCCGCGCACCGCGCTCGCTTCGGGTGTACCCTGGAGTTTCGATTCAACGACACTTATAACTTCTATTCTTAAGACTAGATTACCCGAGGAATTCATTTTGCTTGCTATTTAGGTGCTAGAAAAAAATTGTGTACATAACAAGGAAATAACAAATGTGTGGAGCAATTTATTTAAAGTTAACTTTTTTAGTCAGAGCTTACACAAACACTTTTTACATAAAGTTTTATTTTTTGAACAAAAAGCCCGTCAACGGAAATTGAAATGTCCCAAGTGAATGTATACTGGGGTTGTTCCGCCCTACAGACACGGTATGACTACGGCAAAGTATAACATATTAATGAAAAGTTTTTTAGATTGTAATAAGAAAAAGAGATGTCACAGATTTAAAAGTGGCTCATTGCGTGGCTCGTTGCATTGCATTTTTATCATAAGATTACAATTATGTTTTTTTTAAACAGAATAATAAAATGTAAGTAATAATTACTTTATCTAAATACATAATAATTCATACCTCTTGAACAATAAAATAGTTAAATGGTCCAGCCAGCATCAGGCCTCTAGAGGACAGGATACTATTGGCTAGCCTAGCCACCGCTTCCAAAGCTCGTCTTGCAGCCGCTACTCCTAGCTTTAAGGCATCATTCTCTCCCGTCACTTGGAGCGCTGCTAACGCATGTTGGAAACCTTCAGCTCGGGGGATTGTTTCCTGGTAATAGAGAAGTTTAAATCAAAATTGAAATGAGATTTATTTAAATAGGTTTCAAAAGCACCTTTGAATTGTCATTTTTACTATTTAAACATTTTAATTATTTTTATAAGTAAAGCTACTACCGGTATTCTATTGGGCTCGGTTTTCCGCATTTAGACGCAAAGGTGGTCCATTATGCGTGAAAAGAGGGCTGACTAGTTCAGCCAGCCCAGCTCCTTCCAGAAGCTCAGAAGCCTCCTGGGGCGTTCACAGGCTTCTCGGAGCGTCCTTATTTCCTTAAGCTACTACCGGTTCGGAATGCAAATTTTCCAGACAAGACTCGCACTCGCTAGATGGCTCTACCTACCAAAAACAACATTAACTGTTGTTCGACAAAAACGTTGCCGTTTCATCAAAACGTTGCACGTTTCATCCGTAAAAATTCAACCCTCATGCGCCTAAAGAAGTTACACTTAAAAAAAAAATTTGAATGTGTTTGCTTTGCAGCTTGCTTGATTGCAGCTTGATTTGCAGTATTATAGCGTATTTTGTGTCTGAAGGTGAACATAAGTAATCTATGTATAAGGCTAAGTTTACTAAATATGTTCATACCGTTGTTGTTTTTACACGATACTTGCTACTTCATATATATTTACTGTATTTTATAATAAATATTACATTTTAGGTAAACACCTAATCTAAGAAAAAACTTTTAAAAGTCTGAATTAGAGCAGTAGTTATTATTACAAAATCAGAAATATATTTACAACATTTTAACTGAGGTAGGGCACAGCAGGAATTTCCTGCTCAAAATATGGAGCAACCCGCCTGGGTTAGTACCTCGACCTTACAGAAGATCACAGCAAAATAATACGGTTTTCAAGCAGTATTGTGTTCCTGTTGGTGAGTAAGGTGACCAGAGCTCCTGGGGGGATTGGGGATTGGGTCGGCAGCGCGCTTGCGATGCTTCTGGTGTTGTAGGCGTCTATAAGCTACGGTAATTGCTTACCATCAGGTGAGCCGTGCGCTTGTTTGCCGACCTAGTGACATAAAAAAAAAAAAAAAATCAGAACTTAATAATTTTAACTAGACAGTTTTGTAGAATATTAAAAAAAATTGTAAATTAACATACGTGCTCAATAAGCGCCATTACAGCGTACACCATGTCTAAGGCGGACAGAGGGGGGGCGTGTGGCCGATGCAACAGGAATGTGGCCCTAGTTGGAACGGGTAACTTGTACTTGGGAGCCGCTGTCTCCAGGGCTGTGAGGAGAGACTTCCGGAGATCCACGTCCATCGAGCGGTAAGCTTGACGGGCTTGTTGCAGGGGAAAGCTGGAAAGTTAATAAAAATAATTATTTTCATGAATCACTTCTATATTTGTTGGTATATGAAATTATTGAAGTCGGGTACAGCAGGAAATGTCCTGCTTAAAATTTGGAGGGCCCGTCTGAGGATTTACTCGACCTTACAAAGGCTCACAGGTAACTAACACTGCTGCATTGTTTTATGTACCCTACGGTGAGTAGGGTGAGCAATGCACTAGCGATTCTTCTGGTGTTGTAGACGTCTATAGGCTACGTTAACCACTTGCCATTAAGTGGGTCGTACGCTTGTTTGACGATCTAGTCGTATAAAGTCTATAGGTTAACAACTTGCCAATAGATGGGCCGTACGCTTGTTTGACGATCTAGTCGTATAAAAAAATAAAGATAATACAACGAGCACACTGACGCCATAAAACCGACCATCTCCTGAACAATGGTAATGTACAGTAAGGCAGCGGCCACACGGACCCAACGAAACCGACCACCCGGTGAACAGTCGTTCTGCCTGTTCGTCAGAGCAGTGAGCAGTGAGCAGGGGGGGGGGCACACGCACCCCATGTCGGCGAGCAGCTGGCGCAGGCGCGCGGCGCCCGAGCGCGCGTGCAGGCGCAGCAGCGGCGCCAGCGCGGCGGCGTGGCGCAGCGCGGCCTCCAGCGACCACAGCCGGTACAGCGGCAGCGGCGCGTCCTTCTCCAGCGACACGCGCGCCACCTGCGGCAGCCCGCCACACGTTACACGCGCACTCATGTTCTCTTCGACGTATATCAAGTCGTCTCTACCCTTATTGTGACACATGCGGCCCGCTAGACGATGTACACCGCATATTAAGTGAATGTTGTAAATACGAAACGGAGAGAGAATTATTGATGAAACGATTTAGTATAAATAAATTTGATATGGGTACTTTTTTTTCTGTGTTAACAGAACCTTTGTCTGATGCAGCAAATTTGCTAGTTAATATGATCTTACATCATCGATGATTCTTTCTCCATTTCTTAGACATAGTGAGAATTAGGGTATGATGGGGCTGGCATGTCTGTGTAGACAAAAGTCCCTAAAAAAATTAAAGAATTAAAAAAAAAATCGTCTCTAGCTAGCGAGCTAGCAGCGCACGGGCGAACGCCGGTGCAGCGCTTTGTGTGTACACGGTCCACTCACGTCGCCGGCGGTGTGGCGCTGCGCGGCGGCCACGTAGCGCTGTAGCGGCTCGGCGTCCAGCAGGCAGCGCGCGGGCGAGCGCTGGTGCAGCGCTTCGTGCGCTGCAGCCGCCACGGCGGCGGCCCATAGCGTCGCCGTCGTACAGCGGGACGCTCGCGCCGCTACTTCTAGAGCTACACATGCGCTCTGGAATTAATATATGGCACAGTTAATTTATATTTTAAAGCTATTTGGCATTAATCAAAACAAAACGAATATTTTTTTTTATTGTTTGCTACGGTGAGCAAATCTTCAATTTCTGTAGATATTATAAAACAAATATAGACAACAGCCGAGAACAAACTCTGACTCATTGCAAAAGACAAGTAGCTCTCGCCCATCAGAAGAACATCGACAAACTGCACCAGCCCAGTACCATGTAAAGAGCAACAAGGACCAACGTACAGGTTTCCCGTAGTAGGAGAACTGCGTGTAGTTGAACAGGAGCGTGTGTCGACGCTCCTCCCACACCTTGCGCGCGCGCCTCCGCTCCACAACATCCTCCAATGTACTGCGACGCTCTTGCTCCGATTCCAAATCCTCCTGAAAACGACAAATAATAGCATCCTTAGTTACACTTCTAAATTCATTTTAAACCCAATTCCCCCAGGAGCTCTGTCACCTTACTCACCACACCACTTTACTCAACACAACATTACTTAAGAGCAGAGGGAGAGTTAGTTGTGATCTTCTTTTGTGATAGGATAACTCTACTCTCATGCTTTATTCTTCTGTCGGGATGCTCCAGATTCTGAGGAGGATATTTCCTGCTGTGCCCAACCTCAGTAATTATTTTATTTAAAATGCTCTTGTTGTAATACTTAAGTACTGATCTGGTCGTACTACAACAAGATCCACAGATATTTAGAATAAAGCTAAAAAGAAGCTTACGCACATTTAAAACAGATTTCTTTGCTGCAATTTATTTAAGCCTAGAAAGATAATGTGCGCCTCCGAGACGCACGCAAAACAGATATATCGCTGTATTTTTTTAACCACGCGTAAAGCTTATTTTTCCGTGCCAAATGTCGTCTGTCAACACGCCAGAAAGGGTAACTTATGTGATTTTAACGTGATTAACGTTATTAAAGTTAACAAAGTATTAAGCTATCATCAATAACAATTTACATGGTTTTTAGGAACGTTATAACATCACAAGGTCAAATAAAAAAATCCTGAAGATTTGAAAAACACCCATTCTCGCTATCACATCTATCCGTATATATATATGTATGTATGTTCGGGGATAACTCCGTCGTTTGTGGACCGATTTTGATAATTCTTTTTTTGTAGCAAAAGGAGATATCCCTAGTTTGGTACCATGATAAGGAAACCAGGGTCTGATGATGGAATTCCAGAGAAATCGAGGGAAACTCTCGAAAATCCGCATAAGTTTTTACTGGGTGTATCGATTTTGATGATTTTTAATTTAATCGAAAGCCGATGTTAATCATGTGGTTTTGAATTTCATCAAGATCTGATTACAACTTTGGGAGTAATCTTTGATGATGCGTATTTACTTGACTATTTTTTCGTCTACCTACGTTGTATTACTTGTCGATGTAATTGAAGTCGGTTTTTTTCGTTTGCCAGCAAACACAATTATGTATCGCCAGTCCGTGGACGCGCAACGCTTGTAGGTATTTGTAATTTGGCTACTATGTACAATATAGGTAGATTTTTTTATCGGAGTTTAAATTTTGTTATATCTGACTTCACCTTAATTCCGGTGCTGCGGTAAGTGTACTCATGCTCCGTACTGCGACTATCACGCGTTATTTTCGAACAAATTTACGTAAAAACGATCTTTACTGCAAGATCAAAATACGATACGAACTGACCTTTAACGACTGACAAATCGACACTTTTAAGCAAAATAACGCGTCAGACATAATATTCTAATAAAATTGGTAACATTGCGTGCTAGAATATAGGTTTAAAAATTCGAAAAATACCCAAAACCGAATCGGAGCACCCCACTGTCCACGTGGTCTTGGTCTGCCCTACCTCTAGAGTGTTTTTTTTAAGCCGGAGGCGCGGAGGGAGGGCAGCCCTCGCCCGCCGTGCGAAAGCGCGCGAACGAATGCGTAGAGGAGCGGCCTTCGGCGATTAGCCTCCGGCGGGCGGAAGGGCTGCACTTCCCGCAGCGCCGGGGCCAAGCGTTACTCTAGCCTTAAAGGTGGTAGGTTAATTTTAACCTCAAAACTTCAACTACGATATCTCTGTAACAGCGGGGTTTACACGAAAATTTAACCTCCGATAAAAAAATCTACCTATATTGTACATGATAACCTGTAATTTTTGTTACTTTTGATTGAGAAATTACTCAAAATGAATTATTTCAGAACTTCTGCTTCTGCTTGAAAGCTTCTTCTGTCGACGACATCGTAATATAGAATGAGTAAGCTTCACCTGTGTCACCGACGTCGAGCCGAGTAAATTCGCGATCTTAAGCGTACTTTAAGTTCGTACGTCTATCAGCCCCTTTAGTGATGTCTTATTACTAACCTCATCCTCGTCATCGTCTCTGAATATGTCGTCAAAGTTTGGAATGTTCTCTTCATCATCTTTGTAGATCAGTCTCACCTGAAATTATAAATAATTCAATTTAATATTGATCTAATAAATTATGTTTTAAGTGCCAGTTTCATTGATTGTGGATATATTGACTGTCCCTACGTATAATATCACTTTAAATTTTTTACGCTGAATGATTTGTTAAGTATCGATATTGAGTATAAGCTCATGAAAATGTGATTTTATGTGTATTTTATAGCATTTTCTTCTCTTTTTTCATTGAAAATATACGTAAAAAGTAGTTTTTTCATGCAATAAAAAAAATAGAAATTTTTCAGTTTCAATACTGTATGTAGGAACAGTCAATATATTATTAAGAACACTAGCTATAATCCCGAGGATTTCACAAGTAAATGGGCTATCCAACACAAAAATAATTTATCAGTACTTCCTGGGATTAGCACATTTAAACAGATAACAAAACAAACTTTTCCGCTTTCTAATATTAGTAAAGATAAGTCACAAATAGGCTTTACCAGCAGGGCGTAGAATAAGTCATTGGGGCCTGTTACACATGGCTTATTAAACTACAATGTCTTGATTCTTATTAAAAAATATCATAATTATGAGTAAATTTGAATTTGATGGTGAAACAGAAAATTTCTTCTTAGACTTTTATCTTTTGGATACTGCAATTCATCAGATAACATTAATAGGAACCAGTCAAAAAAGTAATCACTTAGGTAGATAATTCTCCTATATCTAAATAATAATCTATACAAATAAATAAAATTGGAGTGTCTGTTTTTAATGTTAAAATAACCACTTTTTACTAAATGCATATGAATGTATACATGGTATATATCCCAAAATAACACAATTTTACAATTTTTGTCTGTCTGTCTGTTTGTTCCGGCTAATCTCTGAAACCGTTGGACCGATTTTGACGGGACTTTCACTGGCTGATGTAATAAGGAGTAACTAAGGCTACTTTTATTTTAGAAATTTATTTATTTTATAACTCTGCGAACTTAACAATAACTGTTTAGTTAAATTCCACGTGTACAAAGTTGCAGGCACAGCTAGTGCTAAACACAATATTAACATTTTATATTAGCTGTGCCCCTGTGGTTTCACCCGTGTTAATTTAAGAATAAAACATACTAACATGTAATATCTATAGTCTGTAACCTTCCTCGATAGACTATCCAACACAAAAATATTTTTTTTTTATTTGATCCAATAGTTCCTAATAATTGTCACTACTCTGTATACACTTCCCTACCGCTTTTTCACTACGCTGTGTCCTATATGCCCAAAGGTTGTCTGGAAGAGATCGCCACTCTAGCGATAAGACCGCCACTGTACACTGTTTTTTTTATTTTTTTATTTGTAATATGTTATTGTGTTGATTGTTTTTGTGTACAATAAAGAGTATCTATCGATCTATGTATCTAGTTCCTGAGATTAGCGCGTTTAAACAAAAACAAACTTGTCTTATAATATATAACTTATCTTACTTACTTAATATATAACTTGTTTTATAATATTAGTACAGATAGACTTATTGTTTTTACAAGTAGAGGTTAATGGTACCTACTTGTAAAAGAATAATAATGTAAGGAGTGTCCTTTAGTTGGATAAACAATTCTTACACATTACAATGCAGTTATGATATAATAAACTAGGATATGGATAAGATAGACAGCAAAATGGAATATCATATGTAATGCAATCTATATGCACAACATAACTAATAAAATACAGTAAAATTCTAAGAAATAGACACTTTTGTGTATTAATATTTCGTGTGTTTAAATACTTTAATATATCAAATAATTAGTGTTACCTGTCCATCACTGTAAACATTGCAGATATCTGTCGGTTTGTGGGAGTCAAGGACAAAGAAAACCACATCTTCCTCAGGTTGCAGTATATCGACCAGGTCTATCGTTCCACCACAGTTCACCAGCACCACGTACTTGATCTCCTCGTTGTTTTCATCATAAGCAGTCTTCAGATCAGATATACCCCCCACTGGGACTAATGTATATGAAATATTGTCGCACTTGAACAAATCCTGCAATATCTTACAAGCGCACACTGCATCAACATCATAGTGAACTAGAAGGAGCACTCTCTGAAAATTAATTATTTTTTTATAAACACTAACTAACCCAACTTGAATTTACATAATTTTAAGCTTTATATATTTACATTGCCTAGAAGAACATTATAAAAATCATTTCTAATATCTTCTATGAACATTTTAAGTGTCCTTCGCGTTTAAACAAAACATATGATCACGAAAATCATAATTTATTTTATTGTAACCGAAAAACACCTGCACAAAACCCGAAACAAAATTGTCAAACTTTGTCTAACACCGTTAAAACTGTCATTTTTTTTACTTCTTATCTTCTTCCCGCCAAAATATGGACTGCGTTCATTTAAAAAAAAAAAAACAATTCTTCTATTTTCCTGTTATTTCAATATTATATCTAGATCATTATCACTTATTTGTATATGAAACTCGGAACAAATACCCAATTTGATCTACTTAAACTTATATCTAAATTTATTTTATTAATTTGTTAATCAGTTTAACTTTTGGAGTTGAAGGATATTGTTTTTATTAAAAACTCAGGATACATTTTTTTATAAAGAAGATTATGCTATTTACTACTTCTTACTTTATTAATTAAACCTTTGATTAGCTGTGCCTCGCGGTTTCATCTTCATCCACATAATTTCCGACCCCATGGGAATGACGGTATAAAAATAACCTATGTGTTATTTTGGACCTCCAGCCATCTGCATCCATCATCATGCACCAAATTTCATAATAATCAGTTCTGTAGTTTTTTCGTGAAAGAGTAACAAATCAATCTCCATCCATTCATCCATCTACTCAAAATTTCGCATTTTTTTTTTTTTCTTTAATATCCTTTAATATTAATCCTTTAATATCAGTAAAAAATAAGACAGGATTGGATAATGTTGGGTTCTACCTCGGTAACCTCCTCGTGTTTCACTCTGGCTAACGTGGCCGGCAGTACTGGACGAGTGTCCAGTTACTGCCCAGTTGTTGCCGTACTGGCGAAAAGCCGGCTGGCGCATAAATACATGGCGCATGACACGCAAGTACCCAAGCCACTAGGTCAGGCCTAGATCAACTGGAGACGGGTCTCACTGACTTGTCAGGTGGGGTAGTTGAGTCAACTCAGTCCGGTTCGATGGTGATGGAGGGGGAGATTTTTCTTAGACGGGGTAAGAGGCTTTACTCCTCCACTTTGAAGGTGCAAATTCGCGGGCCGTCCGGGTTGAGCCAGGCTAAGGTAAAGCCATTACTCTAGTCTTCCAGTGGGGGATCACTGGCGGGTGAGGTAGCGCATGCTGAAGCGACCCCATCTCGCCCCACTCAGGCAGAGGTCTGCTCACACGTGGTGGTTTTCAGTCAGTAAGACTCTGATACACCACTCCGGTGCCCCCGCGCCGGTGGGTGTCCATGAGGATTTTCGCCACGTAAAAAAAAGGCTCCCTGCAGTATTTGTGGGTCGCTCCAACGGTGCGGTCTGATGGCGGAGATAAGACCACCCTTCCAGTAGCGGAATACTCCATCTAACCGCTCCTGGTCCTTTTCTGCCTGAGCAGAGAACGAGGGTGAAGAGTAATTTTAGAGTTATTTTTAACTAGCTATGTCCCGCGGTTTCATCCGCGTTAATTTGAGGAAAAAATCATAATATTATAATTAGCCTATTGCCTTCCTTGGTAAATAAACTATCCAAAACAAAAGGAATTGTTTAATACGAACCAGTATAGATCCTAAGATATGCGCAAAAAATAAACTACAACAAAATATACAGAAACATTTTATTGTAAAATTCATTCAGTACAATAATTTACATTACTTTGTCGTTTCTTAAAACAATCAACATGATGTTGCGCTATTTTGTGCGCGATTGTTCCAGGTCTTAATAAATTGCTAGATAAAGCTCTGAAGTAACACTTCAAAAGGGATTCATCGGTTTCTTCTGGATACAAATAATCGTGTAATTTGTAACACAAATCACTCTCTGGACAATCCAGTGCTCGTAAACATCCTGCATATTCAGACCACAAGAGTTTACGCCATTTAACATTATGCCTCTGAGCTAGAGGAACCAAAACACATGTAGCAAAGGTAGCATCACCATAACTTACTGACTGAAACTGTTCTAAAAATTGAGTATAGAAATCTTGAAAATTATGCAAGCCAGTCAATTCTTTATCGAAATTAAATTTGCTGCTCTTCTTAAAAAGAATTTGAGTACATTTCTTTAAAAGAATTTTAATATTTTCATCTAAAAACAATGAGTTATCACTGAGGTAGACACACATTATTCTGCAAAATCTGTCTGTAACATCTATATCATTTAATAAATCAGGAAAACATATTTCATTGAACAAAATCCATTCTAAGCTACATCTTATAATGAGTTCTTTTTCTATTGCTTCTTGCTGCTTTAACTTATTTGCATGTTCTCCACTAACTTCAGGTTTAGTACTTATTTCCTGACTCCTACTGTACAAGTATAATATTGGCAAATAAATCCAGTCTCTCGGTAAAACAGGCTCTTGCCACCGTTTTAAAACAATGTTGCCTGTTGCCTCCAATTGAATTGCATTTACAACTTTACTGTAACATGCTTTTATATCTTCCACAGTACTAAGAGCTTTACTTAAACCATCTCCTTCAGATAATGTTACAAGGTTCAATAGTCTATCAGCGGTGAACCAATGCTTATTAAATATAATGTTATTAAACAAATATTCTAGTTCAAACTTCTTATCAACTCTTAAAATGTAGGACAGTTTGCTAGCCACAGAGTAAATGAGGTCTTTTGAAGATTCGGAAATGTTACTATGAATTGCCAATTTAATTGTATTGTATACAAATTCTACTTCCATCCTAGTGAACCAATTACTGCTTAGGCTTGTGGGTTTCTTCGACAATTCCTCCAAATAGTTTAGAACTTTATTTATATATAACATACCAATTTCTTTTTCATTTACTACATTTAACAGTTGAAATAGGGCAACCAAAAATGGTACGGGTGATGCAATATTCAAAATTGGAAGTACTTTTTGCGTTGAATCAATGACTGATCCTCCAAGACTCACAAGATTTTTTATTACATTTAAACTTTTGTCTTCAATACCAGATAAAAGATTTGAACTAGGAACTAAATTATCAACAACTTTTTGAAATCCTTTCGATTGGGACAAAATTTTTAAGGTATCATTAAGGAACTTTAATGATAATTTTTCTTTAATTAAAATTGTTTTGCAACAGTCTAAAGCTGAGCAAAGCAATCTTAGGTGTCCACAAGTATAGGTATCAAAAATAGATGTTTGCATCAACCATTTTTGTACTCCATCTTTAAGTAAGGGATATATTTGTGGTTTATAATTATCAATATTTATCATATTGCAATTGAACAGTTTATTTATATACTGCAAGACCACAGCAGCATGTGTTGCCGATATAACAGAGGAATCATAAAATATATCCGTCCCATGGACATGCTTATACAAGGTAGTGATTATAAGTGGGCATAAGGATAGTGAGTTATCAACGGCTAATCCATAATTAAGTAAATTAGATAAAATACAGAATGCTTCTATTTGTAATCTCAAACCATAAGTCCCGTCAACTCCAGAACTTATGTAAGCTGATATAGGCCTTAAAATGTCATATTTAAATATAAGAATTTCTCCAATTTCCCTACATTGTAATGAAAGGATCCTCATTAGTTTCAGGGCATCTAAAATTGGCTTACCATTGTACACAATATTTGGGTCAAATGCAAAGTTAATACTCGTGTTTGGAATAAAATTCGTCACAATAGTAGTCATTAAATGATCCATACTAACTATTTTGCTTGCTGTGTCTATAGAGTCCCTTGCTAGTCTTATTAAAATTTGCAATGAATATTGTACACAGCTGAAGCTTGGTCGGACAGTATCTAAAATATAGTACAGACGTTGCAAGATATCAGTTCTTAAAACGGCAGCTATGAGGTCTATTTCCGCTAAATGAAAGTCTTTCAATTCAGATTCTTTGGACTCCAATTCCTCGATCTCTGATTTATCATTCTCGAGACACGGCTGATAACTTCCTTCTTCAAACCCAATTAAAGCATCCAGACAGGACTCATCTATTCTGTTATACAGTAAATTTCTCATAGCCTTGAGCGCAGGTTCTAAAAGGATCTGCTTGTTTTCATCCATTGCAATTCTAATTACAAAAAACATTTTACTTATTGGTATATCTATAATATTTTTGTAAATTCCTGTGCTGTTATACTCTAGAATGCCAGCTACTGTATTCAAGGCCATAACCCTCTGCTGAGTTACTGTGGACCTTGATAGTTCAAAGAGTTCCATTATTGTGTAACCAGGTCTATGTGGCTCTTCACCATGATGATACAGGCTTTTGGTCCTATCTGTTAATTCCATAGAATATGGGAGGAGATAGCCTTTAAAGTCAAACCTGGCCTCATAAGGCTTATCAGGTTCAGCCTTCCTGTTCTCTTCTATTCCTTTCATCCATTCCAACTTGTCTTTTTCTAAATTTTCAAAATGTACCCATTTATTTACATGTGGATGTGAAAGGACATCATTATCCCAGAGTGAATCTTTTTCAATTTGCGATTCAACATCCATTTTCTCTTTAATTTTTGCCTCTGTAGCTTCTGTGGTTTGTTTTTCTGTTAGTTCAGTTATCTGCACTTGTTTACGCTTGCTCTTTATAAAGTCAACTAATGTAGGGTCTATAGTAGATAACAATTTTTGTTGTTCTTTCAAAATCTCTTCCTCTGACATTTCTTTTAAAACTTTAACATTTTCATTATGAATAGTATCTGCGTCACTACTGGAGAGAATGTAACTCTTTGATGGAATGTTTATAGGTTTTGAATCCGTTGTGTTTTGGAGATTAGAACCTGATTCATGATCTACATCCATGGTTTCAATGGTACTGATCTGTCTCTCTGTTATTTTAAGAGTTTTTTCACCGGGTTTTTTATTTGGGTTGCGTTTTGTAACCACTGGAAAACCAGTAGCAGGCATGGGTTTGAAGTCTAAATTAACAAAACTATTAATGTTTTTTTCTACTATATCACCGAGAATAGAAGGTATAACTTTAGGATAATATACTTTGTCATCATCAGCCTCTAGAGGTGTTTCTTCTGTTTCTAGCACGTTTTTTTCTAAAATATCTCCCATAAGTGATCCAGTAGAATTTTCAATCCGCGGTCGTTTATCGGCACTTGTAAGACCTTTAGCTTGAGCATATTTGGAAGGTTTTCGGGTGGAAGCGCTTGGACTAGCTCTCTTTGTAGTTTGATGTTCTGTTTTTCGTAAGTTAACTACTTGCGCTGAGGGTTGACTGTTTTTATCTTCCAGAAATTCTTCTTGCATACGCAGTATATCCTCTTCGTCTTCACCGGGCTTCGGTCGCCTGATCATTGTCCTGTTTTTCCTTATTCTAACACTTATATAGAAAAGTATAATAACTTTGCTATAAAAACAAAGTATTCTGTGATAATACGTTACTAAACTCGTTCGTTATTTTGTTGGTTATTATTTACAATATGTCATTTTTGACAATAGTTTTTTAACAACAACAACAAAAACAAGTTCGGATTCGCACCTCCACAGCGGTAAGAATTTTCTGGTTTAAGATATGGTTTTTTGTCTTAACAATCAAAGAATTAAGCTGATATGTAATAATTCATCATTACCTTATTTCTTAGATTGCAAACTTAATTTTTATTTTTAAATTTTATAAGAGTAATTTTGGTTTAGTTGATTCAAGAACAAACTCATGCTATTGTTAAATGTCAATGTCATATTGACAGAATCATCAAAAACAGTGCAGTGCACCTGTATAGTCTATTTCACGTAGGATGGGTACGGTGACACATGTCAAATTAACTCTATAGTGAAGTGAGCATGCTTAATTAATTGATGTAATTCGATTATCGAGTACAAATGCGGTTAACCTTTAATCGATTATATAAAAAAAAAAAATTTAACTGCTTATTAAAAATTAATCATCGCTATAGTGAATAAATAATATTTTAAGGGTGGTGTTAAACGCGAGAAATGAGTTATCGACAAACCCATTAACGCAGCTCACGTGGATAGCGGGATAACCATTCAACTGCTGGCTTTGAAATACACAGCCCGAAGACGGGCAACAGCGTCTTCAGTGCGACAAAGCCGGCCCTGCGGTCACCAACCCGCCCCGCGTGGTGACTATAGGCAACACACATGAGTTCACGCCATTTTTTGGCACGAGCTTGTGGAGGCCTATGTCCAACAGTGGACTGCGATAGGCTGAAGTAATTTTTGACACTGTATTACGCCTAATTTCAAGTGCCTGTGCAACTCGATCCACTATGTGGTTGACAGATAATAATGGACCGCTATTTTCTCACTCCGGTTCAAAGTATTCCCGAAAGCGGACAACCAATTGACTGTTTGAAACGGTCTTCTTTTGTTCTTTTCGGCATTTTAGAGAACAGAACACACACATAAAATGAATAACTAAACAATAATAATAACAGAACTTAACAACAATAAAAATAGGTAAAAAAACTTTTTAAGTTAAACGGTTTTATGTTAAACATACATTGCAATGTTTAAGATAAATGTACTAAAAACCAAAAAATAATAAAATAGATACAGTCGTGGGAATTATAAACATATGCATAGACTAGACTAAAATAAAACCGTGGGGCACTTTTATTTACATGGAGTGTATAACTATTGGAATTTCCATGAGCAA
The DNA here is from genome assembly GCF_905220565.1 of Melitaea cinxia. Taxonomy (NCBI): domain Eukaryota; kingdom Metazoa; phylum Arthropoda; class Insecta; order Lepidoptera; family Nymphalidae; genus Melitaea; species Melitaea cinxia. The sequence continues at coordinate 13,746,775 of NC_059413.1, read as the reverse complement.
GAAAATAGTAAGTAATTTCCTCACCGTCTGCGGGCCAACTGCCTATTTTAACGACGAATTAAACGATTCTTCTATCGCACATTAAGTCGATAATTTGTAGACAATTGACGTGCCCCACGGTTTTATTTTAGTCTAGTCTATGCATATGTTTATAATTCCCACGACTGTATCTATTTTATTATTTTTTGGTTTTTAGTACATTTATCTTAAACATTGCAATGTATGTTTAACATAAAACCGTTTAACTTAAAAAGTTTTTTTACCTATTTTTATTTTCTAGTTTTTAGTTTTTATTTCGCATTCTGTTTAATTCATTTAGTGCTTCATTATTGCAAGGCCCATCTTAAATATTGAGGTTGTATAGTGCACTGTATTCTTCTTGTCAAGCCCTTTTATTTGATACCCATATTGGTGGGATTGATAAAAAATTGTTATCAGACATTTGGTAGCGGCGGCCAGCTTAGATTTCAATTTTGCATAGTAAATTGTATTCTACTTGTTGAGACCTTTCATTTGATACCCATGTTGATGGGATTGATAAAACCTAAGTTATCCGCCATTTTGTAGAGGCCGCCATCTTGGATTTTAATTTTATATAGTACATTGATTATACTGGTTGAGCACTTTCATTTCATACCCATATTGATGGGATCGATAAAACCTACGTTATCCACCATTTTGTAGCGGCCGCCATCTTGTATTTCAATTTTTTATAGTATATTGTATTCTGCTTGTTGAGCCCTTTCATTTGATACCCATAGTGATGGGATTGATAAAACCTACGTTATCCGCCATTTTGTAGCGGCCGCCATCTTGGATTTCAATTTTTTATAGTATATTGTATTCTGCTTGTTAAGCCCTTTCATTTGATACCCATATTGATGGGATTAATAAAACATAAATTATCCGCCATTTTGTAGCGGCGGCCATCTTGAATTTATAATGATAATGAATAAACATAATTGTATTGTCACCAAAATCCAAAGTGTATACAAAATTTCAGATTAATCGGTTGACAGGAAGAGGGTGAAATTTGAATTACTAAATTTGACCCAAGAATAAATAATAAATAAAAAATAAAACAAACGGGGTGAGCTAAATAAAACCGTTTAATAAAACAGCAACAAATACAACTATAGCAACTGGCAAAACCAAAACACGGGAAGCATACAAGAGACAGAAAGTACTGATTGAGATATCTCGAGACAGTGAGATGACGCGATTCACAAGATGGCCGTTACGATTATTTATTTTAGCCGATTACTACGTGTCAATCCCTATCATTAAACGTTTCGTTTCATGCCTGTAATTTTAAGTTATCATTTTCGCTGTACCTTTTTTATTTTGCTTAAAATGTAAAAACGCATATATAAATACAATTTCAATCTAATCAAGCATTATTATTTGCTTTGGAAACTAATTGGTGATTTTTAAAAATGTATATTTATCCGATTTGTTGAAAATAGTGAGCGTGTATTGGAACATATCAAATGTCACCGTACCCATCCTATGTGAAATAGATAATAGTGCACACGTGTTTTTTAAACTTAAATCATTTCCATTTTCAAAATGCCTAAAATAAAAAACTTAGAAAAACTAAAGCATCCCAACAGCAGGAAAACAATATCACTCGCTAGGAAAATGTTAAAAAGCGAGAAGAAAAACAATAACAAAATTGGTACTCATGTGAAACAGAACCTAATCGGTGAGAAGATATTGTGGTTCAAAGAGAGGATACCGAAGGATTGCATTGTTTTAGATAAGGAACAGACGTTAAAATTGATAGAAACATATTTGGCGCGTTTTGATGACGAACTTGAGCAAATAGCATTGAAAAACTCAATTGGACAAAGAAAAAATCGTCAACACGCAAGTAGGGAAGATATAATCAACATAACTAAGAAAAGGGAGGTGGAGGAGTTCGAAACTTGCGGTTTAGAAATGCCAGACTTGATGGACCCGCACCAAATGGAAGTGTTACGGGATTGGAATGGTGAATTAAGATTTTTGCAGCATTTTAAATTAAAAAGGATAGCTAGAAAGCATCTTACGTAGAATATCAATACAGTTGTTTTATTTCAAATTATATCTACCTTTAGACAGGACTCATTATTCCCTTCCATCTCACAATTTATAACAAAATACAGGAATAATTAAAGAAGCAAAATTTTAATATTAATAATGTGTTTCAGTAGATACCTGTGACAAACATCTGTATAGCTCATACAATCATTTGTTATGCTCAGATTTAACATTATTGGACATCACTTCCACAAATTTTGTTTTTGTATACATATCATGTTTGCAAATAAGGGGATTTGGGGGCTTTCTTTAGTGTGATGAGAAGTGACTCTTTCTAAGGAAATGTTACTTGCAAATGCAAAATATCAAAGGCAAATATGAACACTGCACCAATTGTTACTAAAGGAAAACTACATAAACAGGTTTTACTATTTTATTACATTAATAATATTTACAATTTTAACTAATAAAACATCCCAATATCAAAGTAATGAAATAAAGCAGGGAACGAATATTACAATTTGAAAAGAAACACTACACTAAATCAGTCACGGAAACAAAAAATTAGATTGGGTAACTGTGCACTAACATATACGTACAAAACATAACTTACGACTATTCAATGACTTAGTTTAACTACCGTGAAATAGAACAAAGTCACATACAACCAATTACAACACAAATCAAAGAGAAAAAAAAATTACACCAAAAACTTTTATGCATATCAAAACATATAATTGCTCATTTTTTCACTTTTAAAAATTTGTTTCAATATTTCTGTCTCCAGATATTTCTCATATGTTTCTAAAGTGAATTGATTATGACTTGCTTAATTTATAAAATTTTATCAAAAAGCTTTTTTGTAGTAAAATGTATTATTTTTAAAGGTTGTCGATTATATTTACGATCGTATTACATAAAAAAATTTGCTAAACAATAAATTGATAAAACTGAAATATCGCTGTAATGTTATTATTATTCAAGAAAACGTTCCTTATATAAGCACTTATGGTAATTTTTATATACTATATCTATCTTAATATTGGTTGATTCTTACTGTTCTGTTTCACAAGTTGTGAATAACATTATTTGACGGATGATGATACAAATCGACGGATCGATCGGTAGATAGAACAGGCCTGTAGATCCTGTTTCTCCTCAATAAATAAACTACAATTTTAAGATTAATATATGCAAATAGAAATATCTCAAATATAGAAGAAATCGATGGTGAAAAAGAATAATGAATCGAAAGCTTTTTAATGTCGGATACAGTAATCCGTCAAATAGCGTTAGGCACAACTGGTGTAACAGGCCCTTTATGAATAGTATTTTCCAATTTGCGAGTTAACATCAAAATCAGCGATAGTTTATAGAAATTACCACAGCTACTAAATACTCTAAATAATAACAAAAAATATTTAAATTACTTTTATGGGGCAAACATATATTTAGTTTGTATACCTTATTAAGCCTTAAACCTTAAAAAAAAAAACACATTTAGACTACAAATACCTTAATATCAATACAATAACGTAATATTTAATTTAACATTAAAATCATATAAATATTTAATCAAATTTACAATGAACTAAATTTGTAATTATTTAACATTATGAGAAAAAAAAATCAGATACATCTTAAGAGATTATATTCAAGTTATACTTCATTGGATGTTCTTATTCCTCAAAACTTGTTTTTTTATTTATTTAATTATATTGTTTAAAAAAAAAAAACTAGATAAATTACATCGAAAGCACAACATGTTCGAAAAATAATTGATTACATGTTCTGTAACTGTTTACAGATTGTAGCTGCCTTTATACTTTATGTCAATTTAATCTAAAAAAAAATTTAATCATTCTAGTAAAAAAAGGGTAGTCATACAACAATCTATTAACCAATCATAATCAAAGACATTAAAATTACACAATTAATCTGAAATTTAAGATTATCTCACTCACCTGTAATATTAGTACAAACTTTCCATATCGATATTTTTATTATAAAACATTTTTTACTGAAAATTAGAATAAGTAAACACAATTTTAAATGCTATATCTTATAAATAATATTATTTCTTTCCACACAACACGTAAAAATCATTCATTGTGATTATTATTTGGAAAAAAGTGCATTGAAAACAATTTAATAAAAAAAAAATTCATGAACACATTAATCTCGACTAGCTAGTACCGAAAAAATGCGGAATTTTGATACAAAGATGAAAAATGCCATATTTCAGTACAGCACAAAGTATTGCCAAATATTCCAATCTATTCAGAACTCACGATTTTCATGGAAGCCAAGTCATGCCCTGATTTACTCTTGATTGGCAAAGTTCTTATTTTACTCCCACATTTTATACTTTAATTTAGTTTTTTTGATAAGTTTAAAAAGAAAATATAGGACTTTTTACTCAATATTATGTATTGTTCAAGATATAAATGCATTGAAATATTTTGCTCACACATTATCTTGTAGATGGTTAATTAAATCACTTTTTTTAGCCATCCATTTCTTTATCTATATAGTTATTAGCTAGTGCTTGAAATCAGGAATTAAAAATATCCAGTTTTTAATAATTTCATCTGAAAAATTGGCTCACTTTCCTGGCAACACTAGTTAACAGTTTATTAATGTCCTAAGCTTTTCTTGTAGAACGCCATTTAAATTTTTAAATGAATTTACGCCATTTCAAATTCATGGTCTTCTTAAGTGTATATTGTAAAGTTAAAAATAAATAATTTGAACAGCTTATCAGTTATGCTTTATTTATTTATAATATTCACTATCATTCCATTGATAAGAATGCTGTTCTTTTATCAATTCATATTTAGTGTCATTATATAACCATGATTAGAATTTATTTATATTGAATAAAATATAACAAAATATCTGTAAATACTTTGATGATGTTATTGATGTACAAAAAATTATTAGGAACAATTTTTTTTTATATAAAATACACAATGACTTCCACAGAAAACTAAAACCTAAATTACATATTATTTATTTATTATTATAAACCTAATTGAATATTATGCCAGTTGCCTAAATTGTATTTTTTAGTAAGCAAATTATTTGATTAATATCTACAAATATAAGTAGGCACTTGATAGATTGGAAATAATTTTTCAAATACTATTAAATATTATTTTTGTACAAATTTAAAATTTTTTGTATCAAATTAATTATAAATTATTTGAAATTTTTATGATATTAAGGACCTGTTTCGCCAGTTGTGGATAATGCTATTTGATGGATTATTTTATCCGAAAGATAAAAGTTTTTTTCATATATTATTCTTTTTTACCATCAAATTTCACTTATATAATTCACTTATGTGATATTTCTAGTTGCAAATATGAATTAAAAAGTTATGATTTGTTAATTAAGGCAAAAGAAGTCCCAATATATTGGCCTATTTTACCTACTGCTGTTAGAGTCTATTCGTAACCTATTTGCAGGATAAACTTTATCCACAACTGGAGGAACTGGTCCTAAATGAGATTATAATTTAAGTTTCAATCTTTTACAGGAAATTTATTTTAAAATTACTCTAAATTTTAAAGATAATAAGTTACTGAGAAGCTATAAATTAGAGCTTCTCAATAAATTTATCAAATCAGTTCCTAGTATAGTATTATATTTCAGCCGATGAAAAATTAAAATTTTATTTATTTATAGACATAAATCAATGAATAGTTTTATCCTATCGAAGAAGATAGGATAAAATGATTCACATTTATATGGTAAAAATAATGTTGACAACTTTAGAATATTGTATTTATTTTTTGGAAATAAAAAACAAAAACTAATTTAGGCAGCTGAATGTTTAGAGAGCAAACAGTTCATTAATTCATTTCAGTAATTTATCACACCAATTGGAGATTTCCTAAGCTTAAAATTAAACTTAATGCCAAAGTTTTAAAAGCCCATGTAACTCAAGTGAATAAAGGTAGGTGGTAAAAATCGTAACCTCGTTGTCCTCGAGCGGCGAGCCAAATGTAGACGACGTGGTAAGCTCCTGGTACGAAGCATATCAATCCAGCTACAAAGAAAACTGCACCCTGTAAGCCGTTTTCGGGTTCGGCGACAGCGAACGCGCCCATGCCAAGGAGTCCAACTCCAACTAGCAGGAGTATGACAGCTGCACAGACGGTCTTCCAATTTTCTCTTACTTTGGGATGATTCCAACAGTAGAGAGATTGTGTCGCTTCGACATATTCGTGAATGAGAGAATCTGAGTCCCTTGATGTTGTGTCTTCTGTACATTTGTATGATTTACTAAAAATAAAACAATTAAGCATAAATATTATTAATATTACTCAAACCGCTCTAGCATAGTGGCGTGTGTGCTGTGTACAGCTTGAATACAGCTGATGTAGGTTCGATTCCTACTCGCAGCCTGCTCAGAGTAGATATTTGTATTTGTACAAACATTTATTGCCCGTCTGGATGTCTGTCCATCCTATTCCCATCCCAGTTGTTATATATATCATAGACACATGATAGCAACCATTATTCACTGTAGGAAATATATCCACCAACCTGCAGTGGAAAAGCATGGTGGATTAAGCTTCGACACTTCTACATGAAGAATGAAGCCTATGCGCAGCAGGGAGTGTTACAGACTAAGTCATTATCTCTATTTATATAATGAATAAATTATTGATCATGTAAAATAATTGCGATAGGCTGATGTTAAATACATAAGTGTTTTTAAACAAACATAGTCTGAATAGAGTGCTTTTTGAAATAAAATTTAATAATGTTCATTCTTAGGAATGTGGTTTAAATAAGAATAATTTATTTTGTATAACGATATAATCCTTATAGGTATAAAGTTTATAGTGGACTTTAATTCTTTGTTTAAACATTTAAGAAATTAACCTCATGTTTTATAACATAGACAAATATTTATCAAAAAAAGATAACTCGAGATCTACAAAAAAAATACAGTTTGTCAAAGTAAATAACTTTCGCTTTTGTCGACTGCGAAAATCTTTACATAAGTCAACAAAAATAAAACAACATCAGCTTATTCTATTTATATGTACATGCAATCAAGGTGCACGTAAATAAGGCTTCCTTATGTGCGTCACTTTTATATCAAGGTTGAATGGAGAAAACAAATTTCGAATTACATACTTGAATTAATAACTGTACAGTAATGTGATAATTCGAGAAAAATAGAAGTATAGTGTTACAAGTTGATGACCCGGTTCTAATTAATGATTTATTAGCGCTATTTGTATAATTTTATTAATAGAACCGGGTCTGTGGGGCGCTAGTAACGGCTCGCTACAGTTCAAAAGCCTTTGCCCCACTAAGAATATGACTCAGAAAGGTCACGAACATCATGTGCATTTCGAGCACTTCTTAACATGTTTTACATGGAAAATTCTAAATAAAGTTAAGGAAAATATTTTAAAAGATCATAAAAAAACACTTACTTAGATAGATAATCGCCTCCGTTCTTAAATTTATTTTGCAAAGGTGATCTATCACCCGTTGCGCCGTATACTTTTATTGCTTCATCTGTCTCTTCTTCGAAGGCGTCGTCGATTGAAAATCGTTTGTCACTATTACCGAATGGTCTAGTCATTTTGAAATAATTTTTTCTAGCGAGCTGGAGGTGTAAACAACATAACAATGTTGTACGTTAAGCACAAAGACAAAACACAGCTGTCAATTTATCATATCAACATTCGCCATATTGGCTATTGATTACTTGTGTTCAAAAATATTGAATGTAGATATAAAAATTGATTCATAAAACAATTTTCGTTTTGTAGCCAAAAAACCTATTGTTAGTTATATTACTGTTTAAAACTAGCAATGTCGTTCCTTATATTTTAATATATTAAATTCACAGTTTGTTTATTAGATAAAAAAAAACTTGATAGAAAGAGTTAAGCAATGAACAAACTATCATGCACGGCCAACAGCCGCGTCTGATAGTCATCTAAACAATGATCGTATATTGAACTGCGCAATTATATACTACGCTGCGCGGTCGCGAACTTGAGAGTTCAAACTAGGGTTATCCCCTGTACTTTATTTTGATTGAACGTATTTTATATCTAGCGTACTGTATGCTATTTCTATCAAAATTACATTTATTACACTAAACAAAGGACGTGAAAATGTTTAATTTTTATATTTTTAATTTTATGGGGTAACTAATTGAAGCAATAAATAGACGATAATTCAGTAGCTTAAATATATAGATTAGATTTAAAGAGGTTTCCAAGAATCTAAACGCCATGTAAAAACCCGATCTTTCTGCTTTTGTTTTGATACAATATCGTCGAACCAAAAAGCCGTAAGGGTCTTATTTTGAAAGTATAAGCGTCAAAAATGGCGTGAACTCATGCATTTTGTCCATAGTCACCACGCTGGGCAGGCGGGTTGGTGACAGCAGTACTGGCATTGTCGCACCGAAGACGCTACTGCCCGTCTTAGGTCTGTGTATTTCAAAGCCAGCAGTTAGATGGTTATCCCGCCATCGGTCGGCTTTTTAAGTTCCAAGGTGGTAGTGGAACTATGTTATCCCTTAGCCTCCATTCTCATTCAATTCATCATTTACTGCCCTAACCACACAGCAATCTAACCTAACCTAACATATAATAATATGGAAATAGCTAAAACATATTAAAGCCGCAGTAGAAACGTTGGTCCGTTGACGAACTTTTCTAATTGGGAACGTTGCGGAAGTGAGTCTCCCATTCAAAAATGACAAATGTGAATGCCACTGGAGTTTCGAATCCAAATTTCACAATATATTTAAAAGACAATACATAATGTAAATATTTTTTTTTTTATATAAATAGCAATAATTGCAGTATAAACATGAGAAGAAATAACAAAAGTTGTTAACTCCAGGTTTTCGACTGCGTAAAGTAAACATCTCCTTTTTGGATTATGGTATTCGCTTGTATCCCAGAAACGATATTGAAATTGTCTGATAATAAATATAATTAAATCCAAACTACTATTATAAATGTGATCGTAAGTTTGTTCGTTACGCTTTCACACGAAAACCACTTAACCGGTCGTCATGAAACTCTGTACACATATTTTTGAAGTTATTAGAAGTAATATAGGATACTTTTTATTTAAAAAAATCAATGTGAGCGAAGCCTCGGGTAAAAGCTTATTATTCCGTACAAGATTACATAAATGATAAATATGGATTCAGTAACGCTGTGCTACATGCAAGATTACCAAATTTGTAATACACAGTTTAAATATTTTTTTAAAAGAGTAACTGTGGAGTTTCTCTCTAGAATCTGTATTCCGAACCGGTGGTAGTTTTACTTTTCAAAATAATTAAAATTGTAATAAGTAAAATGACGACTCGAAGGTATTCTTGAATTCTATTTGAATAAAGCTATTTTTAAACATTTTCAAACATTTCATATTCGGTTCTAAGCGACCGCGCTATAAAATGCTTAGAATTCCGTCATGTGTGGTTAGCACAAAAATAAATAATACGAAAGCTATTTTTGATTTTGATTTTCATTTTAAATTATCAAAATTATTTGTAAATATTGGAAGTAATTTCCTTATGGAGCGTTGCGGAGGGGTACCCTAACCGGCAAAAAACGTCCGTAACGTTAAACAAAATGTAAGATTTTTGTTTATAGTCTATGTATGATGGCTATACAGTGTCTAATTTACTCTTATTATTATATACTACGTGATGACTCTTATTATTATTGGAGTTTGCTATTATTATTATATATTTCGATAATTATTATATATTTTTATAAATCATTGCAAATAAAATAAAGGTGTTAATATAATTTTGTAAAGTAGTTTGATTTTTATCGATAAAAAAATCAAAGTAAAAAATGTATACCCGAATTATTGTTATTTTCTTTATACCTCTAATAGAACTTGAAATGAATATTAAATAATAAGGTACTTCGTTTCTATATGGTGTCCCACACCAAACGGTTTTTTTTTTTGGTTACTTAAAGTCTTTTTCATTGTTTTGGTTGAAACAGACAAACGGATATTTTTTCTAGAAATTATTTCACGCCGACTCATGACCAAATTTTAATAAAACTTGTAAATCTAATTAGCATTTAATGATTAAAAATCGATTACAAGTGCGTAGTCCTCAGTATCATGAACTTCTGGTATGCCGATACGAGTTCACATTTATCTAAAATAACTATAAGCGTCAGCTTGCGGACGGGTCCAATAGTTAACGCTAAAAAGTTGCTAATATGTAAAAAAATACAATTGTTGATTATGTTTCTGAACGAACTCGTAACTGTCAAAATCAAGTTTCCTAGTTTTGAACACATGTTGAAACTGTCAAACTCATGTGTAATTGGAACCAGACCGATGTTATTATTTAAAGTGTGAATTAAATTCAATCATAATGGTTGTTAAAGATTGGTATAAAGTTACGCCTGCGTTATCGCAGCCAGTGCTAAATTGTATCAAAAAGCAGGAATTTAAAACAATGACGCCCATACAAGCAGCTGTGATTCCACTTATTTTGTCTTGCAAAGATGTTGTAGCTGAGGCCGTGACTGGATCCGGAAAAACGCTGGCGTTTGTCGTTCCGATGCTAGAGATGTTGATTAAGCGGGAAAAAGAGACACCTCTTAGGAAAGATTTTGTTTATGCTGTTATTATTTCACCTACAAGGGAATTGGCTACTCAAATACATAAGGTAACGTCGGTTGATAAATTCATAATTTTTTTTCATACATTCTTTTATATCTTTTGTTACTGTATTACTTACATTTACACGTCTCCGTTTTGTTATGAATCATAGCTAATCATCATCTGTGTATATTTTTATTTCATTTATTTATTTATGTGTGTAAAGGTGATAGAAAACTTCCTAGAAGAGCCTGAGTTAAAGCACTTTACACTGTCACTGCTTGTGGGCGGTCGACCAATTGAAGTGGATGCAGAGAGTATGAAGAAAGGTGCTCAGATAGTAGTGTGCACTCCGGGAAGGTTTCAGGATCTATTGGCTGAGAGGAAACATCTTAATTTACCAGGAAGACTTAAGGAATTGGTATGCCTTATGAAATAAAATGCTTTCGTGTTCCCTTGCTGGTATAAGTTATAGTAAAATTTTGTTTTTATGGCCAGTTTTTAATAAAACTTTAAGTTAGTTTCTGTTTTACAAAATAAATGTGTTAAAATAATAATAATAATACATAAGAAATTATTATAATTTAATCTTTTTTTATTAATGATTAACATGACCTTTATATTATTAACATTATATAAAACAACTGATTTGTTGTAATAAATACAGAACTTGTCAAACAAAAGATATCATCTTAGCTCTAGAAGTCTAGTGCATTAAAAAATTTGATACTAGAAATAATAAAACTCAATCATCAAAGTAATAATCATTTTCTAATAATTTATTTCAGGACTTTCTAGTACTAGATGAAGCTGATCGCCTCCTCGACCTAGGTTTCAGTGTCACCCTCACAACAATATTACAATACCTGCCCAGACAACGACGCACGGGTCTCTTCTCTGCAACACAGACTAAAGAACTACAAGATCTAGTTAGAGCCGGTCTTAGGAACCCCGTACTAATAAGCGTTAAGGAAAAATCTTCGATCAGTACTCCCATTGCTTTAGAGAATTACTATGTAATAGTACAGCCAGAAGATAAATTTCTATTTTTACTTAATTTCATCAGAAATAGAAAGATAGTAAAAGGTCTCTTCTTTCTACCGACGTGTGCGTGCGTCGATTACTGGGCGGACGTTCTACCAGCTCTCCTGCCAGATATAAAAATATTCTCTATACATGGAAAGATGAAGTTGAAACGAAGCAAGATATTGGAGAAATTTAGAGATGCGGAGAATACTATTTTGCTGTGTACAGATTTAATGGCGAGGTATGTGTTAATTTCTGTATCAGTTTATGTTTAATAATTAATTAGTGCTAACGAATTTCCAGATAAAGTAGTCATTTGGCTAATTACAGTTATTGGTTGAAATTTAAAATCGTTTATCACGAATTTAAGGCGAGAAGGAGTGAGTCCCCTCAACCCCCCATACCAGTCGCAATACAAGGTAATGCACCTTGAAAAAAAAAAAGATATTCATAGACCTAACCTAAAATTAGAGTGTCCATCGGCATAATTTCGTTCCGGGACGTCTTCGCCCTTGCGTAACAAAAAACAGACACACGGGCGAGCGGGCGGAGACTGTCCTCTCTTCTCGCCTCCAGCTTCTAAAGATCACTAGGGGTAGGGCAAACAAGACTACGTGGAGTCGGGTAAGCTGATTCCGTTCTGGGACCATTTTGAGGCATATATCCGGCAATATCTGTTAGATTCCTCCCAAATAAAAAATAAATAAAAATTGAGTGTGACCGCAGGGCAGAATTGATAACTTCATTTCATCAAGTGAAATCTTCATTACAATCAAGCAATAACGCCATAAGTCCCGAGTTCACCCGATCGAGCTTTTCACCTCAGAGCGTGACGTATCAACCTAATTTACTACCCACGAGAAATTGTGTGCGGTGCGCCAAAAAAAGTTTTCACTTCAAAAATTGACAATTGCGTTTGCTGTAAGCGCGAGTGTCCACGTTTGTTTTTTAACGCGAGGGGAAACGCGAAAGGCTTTCGCACCACCGGAGATGTCACGGAACGAAATTATGCCGATAAACGGTCTAATTTTGAGCTTAGGACTGTAGGATTTCTTTTTTTCCTTCTATTGCGAGTGGGTATCTTCCCCAGAGTTAGGGAGACCGTTCTCCCCCCCATCAGACCCTCTGGCCAAAATTTGTGCAAAACGATTATAAATCCAACCTTTACTTAACTTTTCTAAAACTAAAGGTTAATAGACTAACTACAAATGAACAAAATATTATCATTTTTTTCTGCCCTACCTCAGTTTTTCTCTCTTTTTAGTCGTCATCAAATTACACATTATTCGAAATTTTAAAAGAGAACCAACTTTTACAAATAAAAATATTAGTACTTACCTAAGATATAATGTACGAATAAAACTGACAAAAACACTACTACGCAAGGCGACGAAATTAAAGTTACCTTGTCACTTTCTGTTCAAATTGCTCGCGGGCTTTTTGCGGTATTTAGGCGGCGGAATAGTGTGATCGAGCGAGGAGCACGGAAGTTCAATGGGATATATAAGTTAGTAAAGATAGAAAGAGAGCGAGTTACGTTTCGTAAGTTTTACTTCAGTCGTGTGGTCTAAAGCACACTCGTTTTTTTATATTTTTATGACTAATGTATAACTTTCAGAGGTTTAGACATCCCTGAAGTAGAGTGGGTGCTGCAATGGGAGCCCCCTACAAGTCCTGCAGCCCTAGTTCATCGTGCTGGGCGAACCGCGCGAGGAGGAGCGAAGGGGTGTTCGCTGTTACCACTGCTACCCACCGAGGATACATATGTGCCTTTCATCAAGGCCAACCAGAAGGTGGAACTAGTGGACTGGTGGAAGTCCACCGATGAGATCAAGATCACGCAGAAATTAAGAGACAAAGTAAGTACAGTACTAAAATATTTGGTTGATATTGTTTGTTGACATCAACACTGCCCTAAGTAAATACAGCTACCAATGCTAAGAACAGCCAATGTACTTTTTTTTTGTTTTGTTGTGGGTTCGGATTTCCGCATTTAGACACAAAGATGGTCCGTTATGCGTGATCCAGTACAGCCAACATAACACAACAGCCAATGTATAAACAAATATCTTTTTTGTAGGTTCTATCAATTCTTCACGAACAACAGAGGAAGGACAGAGCTGTTCTAGATAAAGGACAGCGAGCTTTCGTATCGCACATAAGAGCATATTCCAAACACGAGTGTAACCTCCTGCTCCAATTAAAAGAACTACCACTAGGCCATATAGCCACTAGCTATGGTCTACTAAAACTGCCATTAATGCCTGAGATAAAAGAAGAGCATAAGAAACAGTTTGTTGGGCCAAAAGATAAGATAGATTTCAACAGTATACCATACAAAGATAAACAGAAGGAAGCGAGTCGATTGCAGAAGTTAGAGGAATACAAAAAGACAGGCATGTGGCCATCTAAGAAGAAAAAGAAAATGGTAAGAATTTTATTTTTTAATTAGCTGCTGTATGTGACCTTACTCGGGTTGATGTCAATGGTTATTGCTTCTTTTTTATTTGTCATAATATGATATTTTATGGCCTTTTTTTATATAGACAAAAAAGCAGTTACGGATGAAAGCGATATTTCATATAACAATAAACAATACGTCATTTAAAAATAAGTAAATTATTCTTTCAAGTAAATTATATTAATTGTTACAAACGGATATTATAATTTTTATTCTTTTTAAGACAAAAACGCAGCCATGGGAGCAAACAAAACAAAATAAGTTGGAACATAAAGAGAAAAGAAAGAAGAGGAAAGAGTTAAAAAAGAAATTAAAAGAAGAGGGAAAGAGTGGGAAGAAAAGGAAAGCAGTAACGCAAGAAGAGTTAGATGAACTGGCAGCCGATGTGGCGCTCATTAAGAAACTTAAAAAGCGAAAAATAACAAGAGACCAATTTGACCAAGCTTTTGATGTAGATAAATAAATATATGTGTATAACATTTATTGTTATTATTATCTTTTATTTTTTACATCTTACTGAATGTATTTTAAGTTCTAAACTTGACATATATAAACTGTGTCGGGCTCTGGAAACACACAATACAGAAGCACAAACGCCGAGACCACGAAAAACATTTATTTATTTATTTATTTATACTTTATTGTACACCACAACTACATTTTAAACAATAAACACATTAAAAAAACATTTACGGACTGTGAAGTACAATGGGCGGACTTTTGGCTATTTAGCCATTTCTTCCAGACAACCCAACATCTGAATGGTCAACACAAATGTTTCCCATGTGCAGAGAGCGAATCCGCAACCGCCAGCGCAACAGCTACAAAATAGTGCTGTTGCCGTTGCGCTAAGGCGCCGTCAAAAAATAGTGAAACAATATTAAACAAAAAAAAAAATGATTATTAAAAACCAAGGTTGCAATTTGTGTAATCGAATAAGATTACTTTGGTATTCATAAAAAACGCCTCACACTCAACGGCCCCCAGTATGATTCTCTGTGTCGTGGGTCCGGCAACACACACAATACACAAACGTCCAGACCACGACAAACATCAATATGGCCAATACGAGAGTCTGTCGTGAGCGGGGATCGAACCCACGACCGCCAACGCAACAGCCAGTGCTGTGACCGTTGCGCCAACTCTTCTACAAACGTCGCAGTTTGTATAAATCTTGTAGTCAGTTACTAAAATCTAACAGCCTGTAAATAATAACTTTTCTAAGGCTTTAATATTATATAAACACACTCGAGTTGATTAAAATAAAATATTAAGAACTATTTAAAACACTAAAATCGATTTTCGCATAAATAGTTAAAATTAATCAATGAATTGAATTAAAAGAACTTTAAATCATATTCAGTATCATAAAATTATCATTTCGTTCGTAAAAATATTTTAATACGTATAAAATAAAAAGGGTAATAAAAATAATACCAGCAATGAAAATAGTAAAATAGACATTTATTTCTGTTCAACTTCCATTATTGCAACATTTGATCTGAGTATTTATTTAAGACAAGGCACTTAACACCTATTACAATTGAATTATAATAGTTTCTCCAATTGAAAGCGTCAATACTTTACCTTCATTTAACTGAAAGAACATTAAAACCGAAAATAGTTTTTATTTTATTTTAAATACAACAAATTTTTTACAGGTCCTTTTTTTAATTAAAATTACTTATTTTATATTAAAAAGTCGTATTTACTCTGTATTTCATTGACAGATAGATAATAACCGAAAATATTTTTTAAAACAATTTTTTTACACTAGTCTTTATTTTATTTTTTACTTAAAATTACTAGTTTACGTAAAAAATATGTTTTTAATCTGTCAATAAAATGACATGTAAATACTTGCTTTAGCACCAGTTCGTGTAACATTTATTTATATAATTCAAATAGTAAGAAATTGTTTAGTACACAAGAGGATTACTGTTCAATATTGAAATTCTTTGAGGAGTTAACATTGTATGGTTATCTATTTGAAAAGGAAGACAAAAATTATATATGTTAACGTATATTATCATTTATTTAAAATACTTTCAGCCATTAGAGGATTTATAATAAATATCAATTACAGTGAAGGCTTTAGACATTTTAATATCTTTCATTTATTAATTTTTTACAGTTTCCATTTATTGTGCGCTAATATTTTACTATTTTCAACAACGACCATATATTTTATTGAAACGATTTTTATTTACAAGACATTTCATCCGTCTGTATATGAAGAATAATGGTCTTTTTCATTTAGTATAAAAGCGTCAGGCCTTGTTCCATTACAAAATATTTTTCTCAACTGGCAACATTTAAAACTTTCGAATAAAAAAAAATCACCGATTTGAGCATTGATTCACTGTAATTTGGCACTTTAGTTTTTATATTTATTTTAACAAAAAATTGTTTTAAACGTTGCCATATCTGAAAAATCGTACACTAAACGGTATAATGTATTATTGTCGCGAACAACGTTTACAATAAGTACACAATAGCTCGTTATTCCTGCGTTCAAATAAACGGTTAGAAAAAGAAAACAAAAAACATTTTATATAAAACGAAGCTTCACATACAAAATACAAGAAATAATTTACACAAAGTCCTCGAAGGTAACATTTCATACAATCTAATACCATACACTGCCTTGTCATGATCTTAAAAATAGAACATCTAAAATTACGCCATCTTAAAATTAGAAAAAAAAAAGTAATCGTCATTAATAATAATACTATTTATTTAAACTATAATACTTGCTGTCCAGAGCGAGACAGCATAACTTAATCTGTCAAATGTCAATTTCATGTGACGTGACTAGCTGTCAAATACACCGAGTTATGATCGCAACTGTCAAATTTGTCGACGGTATCCAGTGTTGCATGCCTTTAAAATAAGTCCATATTGCCATATCATAACTATGTATTCATGTAATAATCTAAAGCGAGATATGAATGTATTATAAAATAGTCGAGGATATAAAAAAATGTAGTCTAAATTCGAACCAACGTTGGCCCTATACACAAGCGGGATAGATATATTTAACCGTTAAGTGTGAGCGAGATAGCACTATATATAGTTTATGAATGTTAGTATGAAGTAACTTAAAACTAAAACGATAATTAGAAAAGATAAATAATGCTCTGAGTCAGTAATTATTACAAAAGCGACCTTCCATCTATAAGCACCGTTACTGGACTCCAAAACAGGGACGCAATTGACGCTGTATTATTATTTAAATTCCCCTTATTCGCACCCCTGTCGCCCCTTTTCATAACCTAAAGCTTGGTTTACACCCTGCGAGTTCCAAGTCGAGACTTTAATAACATGTTCAAGTAACTTTTAATGAGAAATCATATCTTAAATATATAAAAGAAAAGAACTCGCTCGGTGTATCGCGATGGGTTCTCGTACTAATCAGCATTACGTTCGAACATGACACAAGATGACTGACAAAGATCCTTTAGTATCATTATCGCCGTCTTGTCCCACACGTGTAAAACATTAAGAGATAAATGGAAAATAAATAATAATAATGTATTGCTTCGTTATTTAAAAGCTAAATAAATGATTACAGTTCATAAGATTAATTTTTAGAATTGATTTATAAAGGTTATATATGTAAACATTTATTAAATCCAGACGTTTGCTCAAGTGTACGTTGAAAGAAAATAAATAACTTTAGACCTCGATCGAATAAAACCTCTTATAAAATGACTAAATGCATTAATTGTACACCAATTTTTGATTTTGTGACGAAAACTGCGTCGATAAGGCACAATGTTGTTATCACTATACGCTTAATATTTACAATAAATAAACATGAGAAAAAGACTTTTTGAAAGATTGTGTTTATCAAAGATTGCTCGTAAATTAAATTGACATTATAATATCTATTCAATTTGACTTATAAATGTATATATTTTATTATCATTGTGCGTTGTATTGCCACATGCGATAATTAACAGACTATATTAATTTTAATTTTATCTGTGGCACATTAATAATAGATTATAAATATATCCTATTGCAACATTTAACTTTTTAAGCCTAAAAAAATACATTGTATGCATCGGTTATATAAATAAGGCACTATCATCGATTTTATATAAATACAAGTAATATATATATAGAACATTATTATTGACATTCTGTTATTTTTTGCATGTGGCATGCACATGTTAGCAATATTTATTTGAAAATAATTTTAATTTTTCGCTAAATCAGAAAAAAAAACCGTCTTCCCCTCTTCCTTTATTATGTCAAGAATTTAATTTCTAATCAATCGTAAATATTTTTTTATAAAAGTGTAAATTTAAAGTTTTCATGTAGTGACAGAAAATTGTGTAAGACATTTTTATTTTCATTAAGGACGACGAGATTAATTTAATTCATAATTTACTTTTCTTCCCTTGATACAAAATTCAATTAACATTATAGACACAAATCTTGAATCAGAAAAGAAATTATCAGTTTCAAAAATTAAAAAAAATAAATAATCAAAAATAATTCCTATTTATCTGTGAACAATTCGTCTCGAAGTAAACAGAGGTCGCATAAAATTGGTCTATATCATATCTCACGTACCGCTGACCCATGGTGTTCAGACCTCATCGGGCGCCATTGCCTCGTCGTGGTTGTTTGGTGGCGAAGGGGCGGGCGGAGAGGGGGCGGGAGGGGCCAGCCCCGCCTTCACGGTCGCCTCCAGGGCGCGGATACGATTCTCCTGCTTCACTATCACGGACTTAAGCTTCCGGATCTCTTCTACTAAGTCGGATAACTGCTTCTCCTGTGGTGAATGAGGGTGATAGATTTAAAATTTTGCGATAAAACCAGTAGGTGTAATTGTAGCCGATATAGATTTTATCTATACACAGAAAAAAAATAATTAAAATGTACTGTAGTATACTAACTATTAGCATTTTAATTTTATAAGCATACTTAACATGAAAGAAGTATCCTCATAAAGTCTGTAAGCGCACGACAAAACTGTATAGCTTTAATGACAGCATCCAACTGAGTGCCTAGTGCGAGTTTTATTCACAGAAACATGAGAGAAACGCGTTTATACGTGAAGATTATTTTGCATGGGAATTGTAAACACTGCAGCCTAGACGATAAAGAATAGTATACGATACAATCGATACAGAGCCATCTAGCGACAAACGCGGGAACTAGGTTGAAATGCCGAATTCCCCATACGAAATGAAGTTAAAATTTACGGCCGTTATTGCGAGACGGATAGGCACTCCGTTGACAGCGGACACTCACGACCATGGCGGTGAAGGCGGGCGGGGGCGTGGCGGAGGCGGGCGTGGCGGCCTGGCTGTCGCGCGGCGTCGGCGAGCGCTCGTCCTTGTCCCTGTCTCGCTCGCGCTCGCGCTCCCTGTCCTTCTCGCGCTCCTTGTCTCGCGGCGTGGCCAGCGCGTTCCGCTTGGTCACGGTGAGCGTGGTGGCGCGCCCGGCCACGTACCCGCCCTGGACAAGCAGCGCGCGCTCCTGCAGTTCGGTTAGGATCACCTAGCCTATAGCATCTGTCTTTTGCGTTCCTGTTGGCTTTTTGTGGGGGCGGGGGGGGGGGGGCTTTTTTTTTTTTTTAATTAACGTTAAATTACCGGTAATTTAATTCTATTACGAATGTTTTATTTAACTGTAGTATATTTGTAATCTTAAAAAATGAAACTATTTACAAAAACTGAAAATAACAAAATTTTGAAAAATCAATTATTATCAAACCAAAACAAATTTTAAACGTGAACTTTAGACAAATAAAAAAAAAAAAAAAAACAATTTCATTACTTCAAAGGGACGAAAGTTTTTATTTATGAGTTGGTTATTTGAAAACTAAAAAAAAAAGTTAGTAACAAAATAAATGATTAGGGTCACAACACACCATTCATGTATTGTTAGACACAAGCCAACAGAAACATTCATCATGACAAATGCCATCGCAATATCCACATTTCGAAGGCCAAACTATTTCTTTACAGCGACTTTTATATACAACTATTATTAAGATTTAAAACGGAATATTTACCTCATTTGTCGGGTAAACTGGTCACGGGTAAAGGCAAGGGTATAATACCCTTATACTTCTCATATTACATATACCCTTTAGTATATCATTTACCCGTGACCGTGGGGTGGAATAATAGTACCTAAATATCGAGAACTCAAAATAGTAAAAGAGAAACAAGATAAATATTCTGTTTTATATTTTAATAATGGTTAAATTCTCCAAAATATTGGATTTTTTATCAATTTAATATAAAGATTTTTTTTAGTAGTCTAAAAATCAAGTCTATTACTACAATTTAGCCATTACAGTTGGTTTTGACAGCTTCGGTATTCCAATAATTCAAAACTGTCAAAACTATAATCTAGTTACGGTGTTATGATGTAAATATTACAGAAACGAATTAGTACATTACCGAAACTGTCAACCATAAGTACCAATAGTAAATATTGTCACAGTAGACTTGAAGTTTTGTAAGAAATTCGTTTGGCCTCTACATTTTATACATTAAGTAAGCATATTGGGAGAATACCCAAAATATCAATCTTCATGTTAAGCACGGTCATACGGGATCCACGAAGCGTTACTCACCTCATATGTTAATATCTAAAAACTTAAAACACATGCAACATTGAAAGAATCACTTTGAAAAACAATTTTCACTAAACGGAAGATATTTTATTATTAGGAAACGGTTTAAGGTATGAGAATAATATAGGGGAGTGTAATTCTGTAAAACAACTGACGCTTAATCACGCTGTAAGTAACGTTTTACAGCGCTTTAAGCTGTTTACGTAAGATATAATAGTATACCAGCATTTAGTGTAGAAATAGCTAGTTGTCATTTGTTTACATTCTAGAATTTTATGAATTTTATTAATTACTAATATTATAAAGAGGAAAAATTTGTTGAATACCCTCCGAAACTACTGAACCGATTTGAAAAATTCTTTCACTGTTGGTAAGGTACACTATCCGCGAGTGACATCGACTATATTATTTTCAAAAAATAAAGAAAAAAAAATATTCAAATTTTTCTTAAATACCCGTCCGAAGTCGGAGCGGGATGCTAGTTAATTATAATTTGATTTAGATAAAATTTAAAGTTTTAATGACAGTAATCGTTCTGTCAACCCTAGTCGCGTGTCGGAGACAACACAAACCCCGTTTTATCACTAAAAAATCTGCCCTCTTTAGTTTTGCATATAAGAATATCGCAGGAGTGAACATGTACATGTTGATCTACTTATTAGGCCCGATCCACATTATAGTGCTAATCTCGTTCTAAGTCCGATCTCGATCCGATGAACAAGAAACAATGGACGAATCGTTGCTGAAGTGTGTTTTGATCGGAACTTGACTGTTATTGATAGTGTGAATACTTTCATTGATAGTGTGAATATTCTCGAGATCAGATCGAGAATGACCTGAGGTCAGCACTATAATGTCGATAGGGCCTTAGCTGTCAATATTAAAGAAGAAATTAGTTATTTTTGGATTATGTAGCATTATTTCACACAGACAGACATTTGATTCCAACTAGTTGTTAGAGATCTTAAGACTCTTGAGGGTCCAACTGTAATCAAGTCTTATTACATGGTATCTACATTGAAAATACAATTTTTAGTGACAAAAAAACTTGCAAGCGAATAAACAATCTTTATGTACATAAGAAGAAAATTAGGAATAAATGGGAAAATATTTGGGAATGTAGACGGCCATTTTAATTTTCAGTTTATTCGTACATCTAATTTAGATTTAATTGCTGAAAACTAGCTTGTTGTTGTTGTTGTTGTTGTACACGGGCTATTTTCCGCAACTCGACGTCTTGGTGCGCCTTTTTTGCGTGATCGGCTGGTGGGCACTATTCGTGCCAGCCAATGAAAACTAGCTTACAAATTGTTTAATTCCGGTCCACAAAAATTAGCTAATATTTAGGAATGTAATATTTCAAAGTTTCTTAAAGTTTTTTAATCCTTCTCAATGAAAAATTTGAAATATTTTTGGCCATATATATTAGCTGATGATTTTAAAAGTCTAATGATAATTTGATGTCAGGGAGTTTTGGGGCGATGTTAAGGTTCCCTACCTTAGCGTATAGGTTACCTTACAGGTACTTTGACCGACTTGGATTGGTGTTCGGAGTCCATGCCAGCGAACCACTGATTGGCCCTAATTTTCAAGTAGCTTCATCGGTGAGTCTTTTAGGTTCGGACTGTCGGAAGGTTCTTAGTATAAGGATGGTTGGGAGTATTGGGAACTTTGGAAACATGTTGAACAGTTTGAGATGGAGTTGGAGATATCTGGATTGGGATGTTAAATTTTGCAGAGGATATTTGGAGAATGTAGGATAAGTAGGCAGTTTTGAGGAAGTATTGGAGTGATGGGGAAGTTTGGGGGTGTTTGAGAAATATGGGGTGTTGAGAGGTACGGGTTGTTAAGGAGGCAAAGGATGTTGTGGAAGTAGACAGTGTTGGATAAGTAGGCAGTTTTGAGGAAGTGGAGGGTGTGAAGTTTCGGAATAATGGGGAAGTATGGGGGTGTTGGGCAAATAGAGGGTGTGGGAGAAGTACGAGTTGTTCGACAAGTACGGGGCATTGGAGACATAAGGGGTGTCGGAAACGTACTGTGAGTTAGGAAAGTATGGCATGTTTTGGGTCCGCGGTGGGTGTTGGGGGCGCGGGGTACCTTGAGCGACATGGTGCAGGGCTCGGCGTCCTCGCCCGCCAGCCACTCGTCGGCCGTGAGGCTGGCCTCGTCGCTCAGCGTGTCGGGGTACAGGTCCTCCTGGAACAGCTCCGACTTGCGCGGGACCGTCATGGAGATCACCTGCGGGACGCACGATAACCGTCAGCTCGGTACTAAGTTATTGGAATAATGAAAAGCATATTTTATTCTAAAAAAAATTAGAACAAATTTCGTATTGGACCTGAATAAAATACCTACTATTACTATTGACAGAATTGTATTATTTTCCTTGACACATTACACAAATTTAGTACGTTTCACATGTGCAAGATCTAATTAACAATTTTTGTTAAATTACGAGTACCAATGCAGTTCTAAGTCGACTAGCAACGACTGCACTTAGAAACAACGTACAAAATTATTTTTTTCCCTAATATTGCCGAAGTAGCTTGCAACATCAATAGTCAAGTAAACAAGTCTTGTAAGCAGTGTGATTTAGGAGTTACCTGACATAATCCAGAGTTGTTGAGTCGGTAGAACTTCGCTATTTCACACGTTGCCACGTCGCATCCTCGCTTTGGCATCATGCCGATACCTTTAAAATTGAATTTTTAAATCATCATTACAGCCTATACAGTCCACTGCTGGACATAGGCCTCCACAAGTTCATGCCAAAAACGGCGTTAACTCATGTGTTTTGCCCATAGTCACCACGCTGGGCAGGCGGGTTGGTGACCGCAGTACTGGCTTTGTCGCACCAAAGACGCTGCTGCCCGTCTTCGGCCTGTGTATTTCAAAGCCAGCAGTTGGATGGCTATCCCGCCATCGGTCGGCTTCTTAAGTTCCAAGGTGGTTGTGGAACCTTGTTATCCCTTAGTCGCCTCTTACGACACCCACGGGAAGAGAGGGGGTGGCTAAATTCTTTAGTGCCGTAGCCACACAGCACGAATTTTTAAATATTACATTACATTTGTTAAAATGAAACAGAATTTTTTTCAATTAATTATAAAGATCACCTCTCTGTGGATCTGGAGTCTGGAAGGTGTTGATATAGTGAACGAATGGAGGCTCCGGAGTCACCTGCAATAATTTTTTAAATATTTCTTGAGCTTATAAATTAAAACATATTTTTGTTCATACTGTAATTTGTGTTTAGAAGTCCATTCATAAAAACATTCATCCATCATATCTGTAACTCGGGTAATGTAAAAATGGCTTTCTGGAACTAAATCAGTGAGTAACACTAAATTTAACGCCGTGCGTGATAGGGAAATGAATGTTTTGAAGTAGATATGAGTTAGCAAAGAGATTTAACGTAACATCATCAATATATCAAGACGGCTCATTCTCCCATTGAATATGAGACCGTGACGCATGTCACACAAACGCGGGACACGAAATGCGTGTCAGGTAAATTTACGTACGATACTGGACGCGCGGTATTCGATTCTAGCTCGGAGTGGATATTTGTGTTTATACAAGTATTTATTTCCGGTCTGGTTGTTATTCCTCGTGGGTTTCCCTTACCCCCCCCTACGTGCCTCGTAGAGTACGTTAAGCTATCGGTCCCGGTCGCTGTCATGTACACCTGCGATCCTTACTCATAGTAGGGAATATATCCCCAACCCGCTTTGGAGCAGCGTGGTGGATTAAGCTCCGATCCTTCTTCTACACGGGGAAAGAGGCCCAGCAGTGGGATATTACAGGCTAAAACGTACTGGACGCGTCGTACCTCGAAGTAGCGGATGACGGAGTCGCCCTTGCCGCACAGGTAGATGAGGTTGGTGTCGGGGTCGTAGAGCGGGAACATGACGCCGTTGCTGGTGTCGATCTCCACGGTGACGATGGGCTCGCTGAGCGCGTCCGGCGTGCGCAGCGAGTACTGGCGCTCCGACATGCGGCTGAACCTGGGGGGAGGGGGGGGGAGTGGGCTATTATATGACTAACTTAAAAATAATGAGAAGTACCAAATATTAATTAACCACACGTATCAAGAACGTTTTAATATCGTCCGATAAGCCAATATCTCACCCGGTAGTGAAAACAAGTCCATGTTTGAGGAATATCGCGCGAGACGCCTTGCTGCCTTCGTGCGCTATCGCCTCCGACTCCACTTCGCCTTTACGGGGGTCGATGATTCTGTAACGAAATAATTTTTATACACATGATGTGTTTTGCCCATAGTCACCACGCTGGGCAGGCGGGTTGATAAACGCAGGGCTAGCTTTGGCGTACCGAAGACGCTGCTGCCCGTCTTCAGCCTGTGTATTTTAAAGCCAGCGTTTAGATGGTTATCCCGCCATCAGTCGGCTTTATAAGTTCCAAGGTGGTAGTGGAACTGTGTTATCTCTTAGTCCCCTCTTACGACATCCACGAGAAGAGAGGGGGTGGCTATATTCAAATTTCAAGTTATTTAATTTAATTGTTTATGTACACAGGCAACTCTCTGAATTTGACAATTTCTTTTGTAAAATGTCAATAGTTGATATACCATACTTGAAGCCTACTAGTAGGTAGAAAATACAATAGATTACCTGATCTTCTTGTCGCGACAGGTAGTGAGCAGCTTGGAGCCGGTCCAGTTCCAGCAGGCGGAGTATATGAGGTCCGGGTGGCAGTCCAGGCTGATGAGCACCTCTCCCGTTCCAACGTTCCATATCGCTATCTGGTGGAGAAATACAACTCATGTCTGATGGGACAAATCTTTAAACAACTTATGTAAAATTATATCTGGTGACATATAGGTATACTCGGGAGTTATTATATCATCAACTTAATGTTTTTTTGACACATCATCTTTTTTGGTCACATATAGTCACTCTTAACAAAAGTGGCCATTTTTTTTAAATATATAACTAGCTCAGCAAAGAAGCGTAAGGCTCACCTGATGGTAAGCGATTACCGTAGCTTATAGACGTCTGCAACACCTGAAGCATCGCAAGCGCGTTGCCGACTCTATCCCCTATTCCTCCCAGAAGCTCTGGTCACCTTACTCAACAACAGGAACACAACACTGCTTGAAGACACTATTATTCAGCTGTGATCTTCTGTAAGGTCGAGGTAGACGGATTGCTCCATATTTTGAGCAGGAAATTTCCTGCGGTGCCCTACCTCAGTTATTATGTAATTTTGTATTTTATAATATTTAATATTGAAGATGCGTTTACAAATTATCGTTGGTTATTTGAAGTTTTAAATTTGTTGTTACGATTTTGCAATCGTAAATCTCAAACTATAAATTAACGTCTTTTGTTGAAAGTTGAAGACGAGTTTTTAAAAATTCCGTTGTGTTTTATTCATATACTAGCGGTGCCCGCGACTTCGTCCGCGTGGATTTTAATACAAAAAGTTATTGTTCAGTTCTTGAAATGTTATTTTGGTATATGTACCGTGTTACATCCATATGCATTTAGTAAAAAGCGGTTATTTTAATATTACAAACAGACACTCCAATTTTATTTATATAGATTTCTTATGAGATTTTTAGCCAATTATAAACAGAAACATTCTAAAGAGTTATGACTAAAAGTTGTTTATTTCTTTGTGTTAGTAATTCACTTCATCTTTAACTGCATTAATCTTCTGTCCTTCCTACTCACCTGGTTATCGGAGCCGGCTGTTAGCAGGACGTTCTGCGCGGTGGGGTGCCACAGCACGAGCCCGACCCGCCGCTGGTGGTACACCAGGTCCACCACCGGCTCCGTTAGCGTCCGCGAGAGCCCTCCGTCTGGTATCTGCCACACCTTTGGCCAAAAGCAACTTTTATATTGGCAACACTTTTGCCATATTTCTGTTCATGTACCGTGCATGAAGAATGTTATTGTTTATGACTGAGATAACGATTCGTAGTGGCTTTTGAAGCCTATTTGAATAAAGCTATTTAGGATTTTATGAATGGCATGGAACCTACCCTAGCCGACCATAAACGACCATATTTATGGCATCATCAATACATCTTGTAGCTAACTACTATTATCATACTGTCCACATTAGTCATGACTGTTACCTAAGGTAACAAAACGGTTTTAAAGGTAACATTTTTTTTAAATACAACTAGGTCGGTAAAAAAGAGTACGGCTCTCTTGATGGTAAGCGATTACCGTAGCCTATAAACTCATGCAACACTAAAAGCATCTCAAGCGCGTTGCCGAGCCTACCCCCTTTCCCACTAGGAGCTCTGGCCATCTTACAAGAACACAAAATACTGCTTGAAAGCAGTATTATTTAGTTGTAATATTCAGTAAGGTCGAGGTACTTCGCCTGCTCTAGATTTTGAGCGCCTGTGCTTACCTCAGTGATGCATAACTTTATCTACTTTTAATATTATACATTTTTTTTTCAATTTACCTTCACGACACAGTCTTCAGAGCCGCTAGCTATGACATTGTCGTTGTGGGGACACCATGCGATGTCGAGCACGGGACCCTTGTGTCCTCCCACCAAGGGATGATCAGCGGGGATGCGTCCAACCTGGAAAAGACCAAAAACATAAATACGTATATCAATTACATAGTTTTAGCAATACACTTATTTAGAGAAACTAGGGAAACTCCTGGGCTGTGTGAACTTGGCACCCGACTTTGGAAAAAATGTTTTTTTTTGGATTCATTTAATAGATATTGGTTAGTAGTTGATAGTAGTGACAACAACTTTTTTTGTAGTTGCACAAAAAAAAATTTTTTGGCACCAAAAAATATTGCATCCCCCCACATTTAAAATAATTTTTTTTTTCCTTTGATTCTTATAGAGGAACGTTAGTAGATGATTGTAGTGCATTTTGTTTTGTTTTTAGTAAGCTAGAAAAAAAAAAATTAAAAATATAAAAAATAATAAATTGCGAATAATTATCGTCATGAATTTTACCTCTATAAAATCAATTAGATAGCTTAAATAATTACAATTACAGGTTAATTGAACGATAATTTCCGTAGCGATATATAGTCATCATTTTTTTAGTTTGTGATAGAATTAATATGACATACTCGTAATATATAACAGTATCAGATGCAGTGAAAGTAAGAAAAACAGTGATTCAGTGCGAGCCAGTAACCGATGGATGGTCTTCACAATTATTAAAAACGTCTTAAATTATTGAGGAACTTCCAAAGGGGTTTGTAGTGAAGAAATTTTCGTTTGCAGTAGAATAAAAGTTTAAGGAAATTGAAGTGAGAGCCGCGGAAGTACGAAAATTTCATCTTCAACGATTCGGTGCGAGCCAGTTACCGATGGATGATCTTCACAATTACTACAAACGTGATATATGATTTAGGGGCCCTCCAAAGAGGTTTGTAGTGAAAAGACTTTCGTTTGTAGTTGAATAAAACTTAGAGAAAATTGAAGTTAAAGTCGCGGTAGTACGAAAATTTCAACTTCGACTGATTCAGTGCGAGCTATTAACTATTCGTGGTCTTCACGATAACTACAAACGTCTAAAATGATTGAGGGACCTCCAAAGAGGTTTGTAGTGAAAAGACTTTCGTTTGTAGTTGAATAAAACTTAGAGAAAATTGAAGTTAAAGCCGCGGTAGTACGAAAATTTCAACTTCGACTGATTCAGTGCGAGCCATTAACTATTCGTGGTCTTCACGATAACTACAAACGTCTAAAATGATTGAGGGATCTCTATGGAGGTTTGTAGTGAAAAGACTTTCGTTTGTAGTTGAATAAAACTTACAGAAAATTTAAGTGAGACCCGCGGGAGTACGAAAATTTCGACTTCGACTGATTCGGTGCGAGCCGTTAACTATTCGTGGTCTTCACGATAACTACAAACGTCTAAAATGATTGAGGGATCTCTATGGAGGTTTGTAGTGAAAAGACTTTCGTTTGTAGTTGAATAAAACTTACAGAAAATTTAAGTGAGACCCGCGGGAGTACGAAAATTTCAACTTCGACTGATTCGGTGTGAGCCATTAACTATTCGTGGTCTTCACGATAACTACAAACGTCTAAAATGATTGAGGGACCTCCAAAGAGGTTTGTAGTGAAAAGACTTTCGTTTGTAGTTGAATAAAACTTAGAGAAAATTGAAGTTAAAGCCGCGGTAGTACGAAAATTTCAACTTCGACTGATTCAGTGCGAGCCATTAACTATTCGTGGTCTTCACGATAACTACAAACGTCTAAAATGATTGAGGGACCTCCAAAGAGGTTTGTAGTGAAAAGACTTTCGTTTGTAGTTGAATAAAACTTAGAGAAAATTGAAGTTAAAGCCGCGGTAGTACGAAAATTTCAACTTCGACTGATTCAGTGCGAGCCATTAACTATTCGTGGTCTTCACGATAACTACAAACGTCTAAAATGATTGAGGGATCTCTATGGAGGTTTGTAGTGAAAAGACTTTCGTTTGTAGTTGAATAAAACTTACAGAAAATTTAAGTGAGACCCGCGGGAGTACGAAAATTTCGACTTCGACTGATTCGGTGCGAGCCATTAACTATTCGTGGTCTTCACGATAACTACAAACGTCTAAAATGATTGAGGGACCTCCAAAGAGGTTTGTAGTGAAAAGACTTTCGTTTGTAGTTGAATAAAACTTACAGAAAATTGAAGTTAAAGCCGCGGAAGTACGAAAATTTCGACTTCGACTGATTCAGTGCGAGCCATTAACTATTCGTGGTCTTCACGATAACTACAAACGTCTAAAATGATTAAGGGATCTCTATAGATGTTTGTAGTGAAAAGATTTTCGTTTGTCGTTGAATAAAACTTGCAGAAAATTGAAGAGAAAGCCGCGGAAGTTTTTCTTCATATTTCGTGCGAGCCATTAACTATGGGTGGTCTTCACGATTACTACAAATGTCGTAAATGATCGAGGGACCTCTATTGACAGATTGTGTGATTGCATAATTTCGTAAAGTTTAACGAAATTTCCAATTTTTTGCATCAATCTTTATTATTTTTTTATAAAAGCAATTTACATGAAACCTTAACTTATACTTGGACGTAGAAAAGTAACGGGGTCCGTCGTTGTTTCAATACTTCTCGATTGGAAATTATTCTTATTTTGCGCGTTGAAGAAAGGTCGTTATGTTCTTCCCACTTCCCTGATAGTCGTTTTACGCAAGCATAATAATGACCAGAGTCGAAGACGATTACGGAAATAATCCTGTATTGATGACCGCAGTAATTCAAGTTCTCCGGAATTTCTGAAAGCGTAAATTGTTTTCTGCAGTTACCAAAGCCACGCCGTGCAGCAATCAGTTCGATTTCGGCAGTCTCAAGATTGAGAAAAAGGTGACTTCCTCCAATAACCGCCGTTGTTACCCGGGTTCCTTTACAAATGTGGCAACTTTGATTTTTGGAGACATAATATTCCGTGGTTTGATTTAAAGCTTGCTGTAAGCCCCTCATAGCATCCTTAAAAATATTATCAGGAATAATGTCGAGCACAGAAATGCTGCTTATTTTTTTATATTTGCAATCATCGCAATGAATCTGTATCTCCAATGATGGATTGTTTAAAATGTGTGATTCTAGCAATGTAGCGACGTTGGTTTCACAATTCAACACTCCATTATTTACAATAGATGTATGTTTTAAAATTTCATATCTCTCGTTATATATTTTAGAACATGCACCCGATTTCGATAATGTTTCAATAAATTTATTTATAGCAATCTTAGACTTTGTAATGTTTTTGTTATACGTAGAGAAATCGTGGTATGCAGCTAGCATACTCTGAGCGATAGAGTCAAATGCACACGTGTTCCTCACAGCAACCATTTGTTTGCCAATTTTTACAGGGCCCAAGCTATTACCATTAAGAAGAAGAGGAAAAGAAGAACAGAATTTTGGTCGCTCGCGTAGAATCCTAATATCGGGACACGGTGTCAAATATTTGCCACGTTTTTTTGTTTGTCCTTGGGGTGGTTTGATTTGAATCGATTCTGTTTTTTTTGTAAGACCGTACCAATCTTCCTTTTCATTTAGGAAATCCGTAGAGGAGTATTCCGGCTTGTCCAAAATACTATCAAAGTTATTATTTATCGTATCACCTAACTTTCTTTGTTTTTCTCTTGTATTAAATTCAGTGTTATCATCACTGTCATCTTCACATACACGTTTAATTTTTAACACCGACACTTTTTCTGGGTAAAATTGTTGTATTGTTGGTGTTATAGACTTTACGAGAGGTGTTGAATGGGTGACTTGGCTGTGGGGATCTTTCTTTTCATTCTTTTCGGGAGCAGCGTTTAATAAAGTTGTAGTTCCTGCCAGGTTTCTTAAATGCATCACAAGAAATTTGTCCACCCTAATCGCTTTTTCGTTTTTAAAAACCAAATGTTTCAATTCTCGAAAATATTCCTCGCTACGAGCAGAACTTGATATAAGCCTTACGCCATCGTCAGTCGCTAACTCTATGAGGGTCGAACTATTCGAGTGATCAACAGCCATAATAGCCGTCCACAACACAAACTCTTTGGCAAGTTTTAATAATCGAGAACCAAAGGCGCAACATTGATACGGATTTATTCGTCCGTGCTTAAGTTCACTTCTGCTATCTGTCTCGATTTTTTTCAAAATTGCTTCAACTGCAGCACTCGAATCAAATTCCGTATCTCCATCAACATCACTAAATATTTTTAGCGAACTTTCCTTTTCGTCCTGACGACTCTCTAGTTTGTTAACAGCCTTTTCGGGAAGTCTGTACGACTTCAAGCGCTCTGTCACTCGATTCTGTGCTGCAAAACAATGACTCTTTTTGTTATTTATATCCTCATGCGTCGCAAATGCAATGGTCAATATGTCGGTGCACAAGCGAATAAAATCGTTAATTTCCGTACATGTTGTCAGCAGACCCACACATCGGAGGTAGAAATGTTTTTTTTCTGGATTTTCGAAACAATTCCAACGCGCCACCATGTTTACGAAGTGCGAAATGTCTAATCGAATAACGCAACGCGGTGGATTTACCCTCACAGATGACCCGTTTGTGTCTAACACAATACAAGAATCAATGTATGTTTTTATATCCATGTTGTTAAAAGCGAGTGACGTGGCATTAAGAAGTGCACGTGAATAATCTGTAACTACTTGTTTTGGACATGACCCACCAGAACGTATCCACTCGCGAATCCAATACGTTAAGGTATTTGTGTCGTGTTTTTCAGATATCAGTTGGAATAACGGTAATATCTTTTGACGATATCCACAAACTGCCTGGTACAAATAAACGACACGCTTTGAGCCATCCGGTTTTGGTATTTGTTTCACCAAGCTACCTGTAGTATCGATGCTAATACTTCCAACGTAATCTTCTTTCAAAAATTTATTATAAATGTACAACTGTGTGGGAGTCCAATACATTAAAAAAAATTTGTCCAGAGAAATCTCGTGAATGCATCCGGCAAACTCTAACCCGTACTTCAAGTTCCATACCGAGGCAAGAGCTGACTTCACTTTAAATAATCCTAAATGCTTATCACGAGTTTCTTGCTTGGCTTTACGGACAACTTCCTCTGAAGGTATGTTAGCAGGAATAACGTCCTCGAAATTCATCAATCTATTTGCCTCTTCACGTCTCCAAACATAAGTTGATTTTCCTTGCAATTCTTTACCGATTCGCAAACGCCTTTTTCCGCGTACCTGTCGTTTTTTTTTGTGCACAACTCCACGAGAATCAAAAGTAGAAATATGTAACGTTGGTCTCTCTTCAGTTGGCTCACTCTGACAATAGATGTGAATTTTCGATCCACATTCTGAACAACTCCCTCTAACGGACAAAAACGTCTTACCTGGATTTCTATTAATTTTTGCGTTTTTGAAAGAAAAGGGGCATGGCAATTTTAGGTGATTCCACAAAATTTCGTAGAGAGCATCCGCCCAACCAACAACGAGGACTTCGTATTCACGATCCTTGTACTGTACAACACGACTCTTGAGAGCAGACCATTCACTTCTTGATATATTTATATCTTTGCGTAAAGTGGGTAGCAAGCAATTAGTTTCACCGATGGACCAATTTGAGTCCTCTCGTGAATCGTCAACAGGGACTTCAACATTACTCTCATTTTCTGTGGAGTCCAGGCTTTCTATACCGTGAATTTTATTAAAAATATCGTTTCTGTTTTGCGACAAATAAAGATAAAGATAATCTTTCGACATCTTACCGTTCATTGCAACAGTTGCAGAGTCCCAAACATCGCTACTCCACGGTAAAAGATTGCCTTTATCATCGATAAACCGCAAATGTTTTAAAGAGTCAAGAATAATATGTGGTGGATTCGCCGCAGTGCGAGGCATTTTTATTTTGATTGATATGAAAAATAAGTAATATAAAATCGATAGTTAAAATTTTAAATACAAAAAAATAAAATAAACAAAGTTAAAAAGTGACTAATTAATGTTACAACCGTGTTAGGTCGTCGTGTTCGTACAAGTACAACAAATATTAAAAATAAAAATATTCAATATGATGTATTTAAAACTAAAATAAATTTTATATAATATTTAAGAAAACGTTAACAATATTAAGTAAAAAAAATAAAAAAATAAGACAATACCTACTAAAAATTTAAATCGAATTTAATATTTTAAGTTTAAGAAAAGTATCTTAATCAATGTTTTCAAAATATGTCAAATTATCACTTAGTAACATTAACAAATTAAGCGATAAGTTAAAAAAAAAACAGAAAGAAAACGTTAACAATATTAAGTAAAAAAATAAGATAATACCTACCTACTAAATATTGAAATCGAAATTAATATTTTAAGTAAAGATTCTTAAGTTTAAGAAAAGGTTCTTAATCAATATTTTCAAAATATGTCAAACTATCACTAACTTTAACAAATTAAACGATAAGTAAAAAAGTCAGAAAGAAAACAAACGTTAACAATAATAGGTAACAAATTACACTGTTAAAAAAATTAAATCGAAATTAATATTTTTAATTTAATAAAAGTCTTAATTAATATTTTAAAAATATGTTCAAACTATCACTCAGTAACATTAACCAATTAAACAAATAACTACAGAACAGACATTAGACAGAACAAAAGAATAGAAGTAGAATAGCAAATTATAATATTATTAAAGATTAGAATTAAGATTTTTTTAATAAATTATTCGAGAATTCGAACTATAACCTAACGTGAATACAACTAATAAATTATATAGACAACTAGAATTGCAAAGCATCAAGCGTATCTCGAAAGAAGGCAAGTAATATGTAAAGTGATCGTTACTGATACGTAGGTTCAACTAAAAACTTCATTAGCGCGATGCAGTAACAGCGGTTGACGTGTGTTGTGAATAATGTTTTCTTTACCTAATTATATTAGTTAAAAAAATGTCGAGTTATAATGAATCAGTTCAATATTTGCTACAGTTTTTTTTACTTGTCTTTTAATCGAAATAGAAAATAGAAAGTCCTATTTCTCATCTGTATGTACTTTTTTGTATTTTATTTGCTAATATGTTTCACCAAGTAAGACTTCCGTTATTTTTTATAATTAACTCCGTGAAAAAATATAGGTAATTATGACAATTTATTTTTTTGTTTTAATGTTATATTATAATATACTTTTTTATTATTATTTGAAATGCCATTTCTCCATAAATTTAGAATGCGATTTTGAAATATTAGGGAAATACATAACTGCGTAATATACGAATCGAGAAATATCATAACTGTGGCGTTTTACTAGCGGCTTAACTCGGCTTTGCACGAGTAGTAGGTATATTATTTAGCGGCTGTGAGCCGGGAGCCGAGCGGCGCGGGGAGTGATTGCATCGAGTCCCGTCTTTGATGTGAAGCCGCTGACTGATTATATTTTTGCGCGTATTTTTTTTCATTCGGCAATAATTCCGTAGATATTCGTTTAAATTTAGTGATGTAAAAGAATGACAAAATGTAAATGATATAGAAACTAACGTACATTAATTGATAATCGCTTAAGAATTACCGCATTGTAAGTGGCCATGTTTTAAAACAATTAAATAAAAGGTTCAGTATCCGCCAACCCGCATTGGAGCAGCGTGGTGGATTAAGCTCTGATCCTTCTCCTACATGGGGAAAGAGGCCTATGCCCAGTAGTGGGATATTACAGGCTGAAGCGAGTAAATAAAAGGTTCTAGTTTCGTAGGTACTTCTTAGTAGTAACAGGAGGTTTTAAGTTCGTCTGTATATACTTTGTGTCACTAGCGAACCGCCCTGGCTCCGCACTGGTGCAATGCTGATACTAAATATAAAATATAAAAAATATATATAAAATAATTTAGATATATAAAAAGTGTAAAATAAAATAAATACAATACATAATACGGCACAAACACCCAGATCTCTGATCCTTCTCCTACATGGGGAAAGAGGCCTATGCCCAGTAGCGGGATATTACAGGCTGAAGCGTAATACATTATACTAGCTGTGCCCGCGACTTTGTCCGCGTGGAATTTAACAAAAAAGTTATTGTTCAGTTTGCAGAGTTATAAAATAAATAAATTACTAAAACACAAGTAGCCTAAGTTACTCCTTATTACATCAGCTATCTGCCAGTGAAAGTCCCGTCAATATAGGTCCAGCCGTTTCAGCGATTAGCCGGAAAAACAGACAGACAGGCAAAAATTATAAAAAATGTTATTTTCGTATATGTACCGTGTATACATACATATGAATTTTATTAAAAGCGGTTATTTTAATATTACAAACAGACACTCCAATTTTATTTATTTTTATAGATTGAGATGTATAGATATGCGCAAAAAAAGTGTTTATTTACGACGTCACATTAGAAACTTCAAAAACTATCAGTGTTCCTCTACTGCATACACATAAACCTTCCTCTGGAATCACTCTATTTACTAAAGAAAACCGCATCAAAATCTGTTGCGTAGTTTTAAAGATTTAAGCGTACATACATGTGCAGGGACAGAGAAAGCGACTTTGTTTTATACTATGTAGTGATTCGTATGCGTAATTTAAAACTCCTCTGTTCGAGCAATTTTCGTTAAAAGGTTACAAAGTTTTTACTTCACGTATCAATATATAGATACTGACTAAAGTACGAACATACAATTTCGAAAAAATTGTCGCGATGAAAATCAAGTTTTGTCTTTAAAAAAGAATTCACTTTAGTATTAAAATACTATTATACAGTTTCAAATATATATTTTTAATTTATCGTAACGTACTTATAAGTTTAGGATTACGTTGTCGCGCTGAACAGCATATTTTATAAGCATATACCTAAATCATTAAGTGATAATATATATTATATGCTGTGTGGTTACTTTCGTACTTCCGCGGCTTCTGGTTCTATTTTCTTTAAGTTTTATTCAGCTAAAAACGAAAATTTTCTAACAACAAACCTCCACAGATGTCCATGAATCATTTTAGACGTTTGTAGTAATCGTTAACAACATCCAGCGGTAAGTGGCTCGCATCGAATCAGTCGAAGTCAAAATTTTCGTACTTTTGCGGCTTTAACTTCAATTTTCTGTAAGTTTTATTCAACTACAAATAAACATTTTTTCACTACAAACCTCAACAGAGGTGCCTAAATCATTTTAGACGTTTTTAGTAATTGTAAATAACATCCATCGGTAATTGGCTCGCACCGAATCAGTCGAAGACGAGATTGACGTACTTTCGCGGCTTTAACTTCAATTTTCTGTAAGTTTTATTCAACTACAAACGAAAGTCTTTTCACTAGATACCTCTTTGGAGGTTCTTTAATCATTTAAGACGTTCGTAGTAACCGTAAAGACCATCCATATGTAGTGGCTCACACGGAATATGCAGAAATCGATATTTTCGTACTTTCGCGGCTTTAACTTCAATTTTCTGTAAGTTTTATTCAACTACAAACGAAAGTCTTTTCACTACGAACCTCCATAGAGGTCCCTAAATCATTTTAGATGTTTGTAGTAATTGTGAAGACCATCCATCGGTAACTGGCTCGCACCGAATCAGTCGAAGACGAGATTGACGTACTTTCGCGGCTTTAACTTCAATTTTCTGTAAGTTTTATTCAACTACAAACGAAAGTCTTTTCACTAGATACCTCTTTGGAGGTTCTTTAATCATTTAAGACGTTCGTAGTAACCGTAAAGACCATCCATATGTAGTGGCTCACACGGAATATGCAGAAATCGATATTTTCGTACTTCCGCGGCTTTAACTTCAATTTTCTGTAAGTTTTATTCAACTACAAACGAAAGTCTTTTCACTACAAACCTCTTTGGAGGTCCCTCAATCATTTTAGACGTTTGTAGTTATCGTGAAGACCACGAATAGTTAATGGCTCGCACTGAATCAGTCGAAGTCGAAATTTTCGTACTTCCGCGGCTTTAACTTAAATTTTCTGTAAGTTTTATTCAACTACAAACGAAAGTCTTGTCACTACAAACCTCTTTGGAGGTCCCTCAATCATTTAAGACGTTCGTAGTAACCGTAAAGACCATCCATATGTAGTGGCTCACACGGAATATGCAGAAATCGATATTTTCGTACTTCCGCGGCTTTAACTTCAATTTTCTGTAAGTTTTATTCAACTACAAACGAAAGTCTTTTCATTACAAACCTCTTTGGAGGTCCCTCAATCGTTTTAGACGTTTGTAGTTATCGTGAAGACCACGAATAGTTAATGGCTCGCACCGAATCAGTCGAAGTCGAAATTTTCGTACTCCCGCGGGTCTCACTTAAATTTTCTGTAAGTTTTATTCAACTACAAACGAAAGTCTTTTCACTACAAACCTCTTTGGAGGTCCCTCAATCATTTTAGACGTTTGTAGTTATCGTGAAGACCACGAATAGTTAATGGCTCGCACCGAATCAGTCGAAGTCGAAATTTTCGTACTCCCGCGGGTCTCACTTAAATTTTCTGTAAGTTTTATTCAACTACAAACGAAAGTCTTTTCACTACAAACCTCTTTGGAGGTCCCTCAATCATTTTAGACGTTTGTAGTTATCGTGAAGACCACGAATAGTTAATGGCTCGCACCGAATCAGTCGAAGTCGCAATTTTCGTACTCCCGCGGGTCTCACTTAAATTTTCTGTAAGTTTTATTCAACTACAAACGAAAGTCTTTTCACTACAAACCTCCATAGAGATCCCTCAATCATTTTAGACGTTTGTAGTTATCGTGAAGACCACGAATAGTTAATGGCTCGCACTGAATCAGTCGAAGTTGAAATTTTCGTACTACCGCGGCTTTAACTTAAATTTTCTGTAAGTTTTATTCAACTACAAACGAAAGTCTTTTCACTACAAACCTCTTTGGAGGTCTCTCAATCATTTTAGACGTTTGTAGTTATCGTGAAGACCACGAATAGTTAATGGCTCACACCGAATCAGTCGAAGTCGAAATTTTCGTACTCCCGCGGGTCTCACTTAAATTTTCTGTAAGTTTTATTCAACTACAAACGAAATTCTTGTCACTACAAACCTCTTTGGAGGTCCCTCAATCATTTAAGACGTTCCTAGTAACCGTAAAGACCATCCATATGTAGTGGCTCACACGGAATATGCAGAAATCGATATTTTCGTACTTCCGCGGCTTTAACTTCAATTTTCTGTAAGTTTTATTCAACTACAAACGAAAGTCTTTTCATTACAAACCTCTTTGGAGGTCCCTCAATCATTTTAGACGTTTGTAGTTATCGTGAAGACCACGAATAGTTAATGGCTCGCACCGAATCAGTCGAAGTCGAAATTTTCGTACTCCCGCGGGTCTCACTTAAATTTTCTGTAAGTTTTATTCAACTACAAACGAAAGTCTTTTCACTACAAACCTCTTTGGAGGTCCCTCAATCATTTTAGACGTTTGTAGTTATCGTGAAGACCACGAATAGTTAATGGCTCGCACTGAATCAGTCGAAGTCGAAATTTTCGTACTTCCGCGGCTTTAACTTAAATTTTCTGTAAGTTTTATTCAACTACAAACGAAAGTCTTGTCACTACAAACCTCTTTGGAGGTCCCTCAATCATTTAAGACGTTCGTAGTAACCGTAAAGACCATCCATATGTAGTGGCTCACACGGAATATGCAGAAATCGATATTTTCGTACTTCCGCGGCTTTAACTTCAATTTTCTGTAAGTTTTATTCAACTACAAACGAAAGTCTTTTCACTACAAACCTCTTTGGAGGTCTCTCAATCATTTTAGACGTTTGTAGTTATCGTGAAGACCACGAATAGTTAATGGCTCACACCGAATCAGTCGAAGTCGAAATTTTCGTACTCCCGCGGGTCTCACTTAAATTTTCTGTAAGTTTTATTCAACTACAAACGAAATTCTTGTCACTACAAACCTCTTTGGAGGTCCCTCAATCATTTAAGACGTTCCTAGTAACCGTAAAGACCATCCATATGTAGTGGCTCACACGGAATATGCAGAAATCGATATTTTCGTACTTCCGCGGCTTTAACTTCAATTTTCTGTAAGTTTTATTCAACTACAAACGAAAGTCTTTTCATTACAAACCTCTTTGGAGGTCCCTCAATCATTTTAGACGTTTGTAGTTATCGTGAAGACCACGAATAGTTAATGGCTCGCACCGAATCAGTCGAAGTCGAAATTTTCGTACTCCCGCGGGTCTCACTTAAATTTTCTGTAAGTTTTATTCAACTACAAACGAAAGTCTTTTCACTACAAACCTCTTTGGAGGTCCCTCAATCATTTTAGACGTTTGTAGTTATCGT
Organism: Melitaea cinxia; assembly: GCF_905220565.1. Lineage (NCBI taxonomy): Eukaryota > Metazoa > Arthropoda > Insecta > Lepidoptera > Nymphalidae > Melitaea > Melitaea cinxia. Next base: position 13,707,291 of record NC_059413.1, on the reverse strand, counting down.
GAAGACCACGAATAGTTAATGGCTCGCACCGAATCAGTCAAAGTCGAAATTTTCGTACTCCCGCGGGTCTCACTTAAATTTTCTGTAAGTTTTATTCAACTACAAACGAAAGTCTTGTCACTACAAACCTCTTTGGAGGTCCCTCAATTATTTTAGACGTTTGTAGTTATCGTGAAGACCACGAATAGTTAATGGCTCGCACCGAATCAGTCGAAGTCGAAATTTTCGTACTCCCGCGGGTCTCACTTAAATTTTCTGTAAGTTTTATTCAACTACAAACGAAAGTCTTTTCACTACAAACCTCCATAGAGATCCCTCAATCATTTTAGACGTTTGTAGATATCGTGAAGACCACAAATAGTTAATGGCTCGCACTGAATCAGTCGAAGTTGAAATTTTCGTACTACCGCGGCTTTAACTTCAATTTTCTCTAAGTTTTATTCAACTACAAACGAAAGTCTTTTCACTACAAACCTCTTTGGAGGTTCCTCAATCATTTTAGACGTTTGTAGTTATCGTGAAGACCACGAATAGTTAATGGCTCGCACTGAATCAGTCGAAGTCGAAATTTTCGTACTTCCGCGGCTTTAACTTCAATTTTCTGTAAGTTTTATTCAACTACAAACGAAAGTCTTTTCACTACAAACCTCCATAGAGATCCCTCAATAGTTTTAGACGTTTGTAGTTATCGTGAAGACCACGAATAGTTAATGGCTCGCACTGAATCAGTCGAAGTCGAAATTTTCGTACTTCCGCGGCTTTAACTTAAATTTTCTATAAGTTTTATTCAACTACAAACGAAAGTCTTGTCACTACAAACCTCTTTGGAGGTCCCTCAATCATTTTAGACGTTTGTAGTTATCGTGAAGACCACGAATAGTTAATGGCTCGCACCGAATCAGTCGAAGTCGAAATTTTCGTACTCCCGCGGGTCTCACTTAAATTTTCTGTTAGTTTTATTCAACTACAAACGCAAGTCTTTTCACTACAAACCTCCATAGAGATCCCTCAATCATTTTAGACGTTTGTAGTTATCGTGAAGACCACGAATAGTTAATGGCTCGCACTGAATCAGTCGAAGTTGAAATTTTCGTACTACCGCGGCTTTAACTTCAATTTTCTCTAAGTTTTATTCAACTACAAACGAAAGTCTTTTCACTACAAACCTCTTTGGAGGTCCCTCAATCATTTTAGACGTTTGTAGTTATCGTGAAGACCACGAATAGTTAATGGCTCGCACTGAATCAGTCGAAGTCGAAATTTTCGTACTTCCGCGGCTTTAACTTCAATTTTCTGTAAGTTTTATTCAACTACAAACGAAAGTCTTTTCACTACAAACCTCTTTGGAGGTCCCTCAATCATTTTAGACGTTTGTAGTTATCGTGAAGACCACGAATAGTTAATGGCTCGCACTGAATCAGTCGAAGTCGAAATTTTCGTACTTCCGCGGCTTTAACTTAAATTTTCTGTAAGTTTTATTCAACTACAAACAAAAGTCTTGTCACTTCAAACCTCTTTGGAGGTCCCTCAATCATTTTAGACGTTTGTAGTTATCGTGAAGACCACGAATAGTTAATGGCTCGCACCGAATCAGTCGAAGTCGAAATTTTCGTACTCCCGCGGGTCTCACTTAAATTTTCTGTTAGTTTTATTCAACTACAAACGAAAGTCTTTTCACTACAAACCTCCATAGAGATCCTTCAATCATTTTAGACGTTTGTAGTTATCGTGAAGACCACGAATAGTTAATGGCTCGCACCGAATCAGTCGAAGTCGAAATTTTCGTACTCCCGCGGGTCTCACTTAAATTTTCTGTTAGTTTTATTCAACTACAAACGAAAGTCTTTTCACTACAAACCTCTTTGGAGGTCCCTCAATCATTTTAGACGTTTGTAGTTATCGTGAAGACCACGAATAGTTAATAGCTCGCACTGAATCAGTCGAAGTTGAAATTTTCGTACTACCGCGACTTTAACTTCAATTTTCTCTAAGTTTTATTCAACTACAAACGAAAGTCTTTTCACTACAAACCTCTTTGGAGGGCCCCTAAATCATATATCACGTTTGTAGTAATTGTGAAGATCATCCATCGGTAACTGGCTCGCACCGAATCGTTGAAGATGAAATTTTCGTACTTCCGCGGCTCTCACTTCAATTTCCTTAAACTTTTATTCTACTGCAAACGAAAATTTCTTCACTACAAACCCCTTTGGAAGTTCCTCAATAATTTAAGACGTTTTTAATAATTGTGAAGACCATCCATCGGTTACTGGCTCGCACTGAATCACTGTTTTTCTTACTTTCACTGCATCTGATACTGTTATATATTACGAGTATGTCATATTAATTCTATCACAAACTAAAAAAATGATGACTATATATCGCTACGGAAATTATCGTTCAATTAACCTGTAATTGTAATTATTTAAGCTATCTAATTGATTTTATAGAGGTAAAATTCATGACGATAATTATTCGCAATTTATTATTTTTTATATTTTTAATTTTTTTTTTTCTAGCTTACTAAAAACAAAACAAAATGCACTACAATCATCTACTAACGTTCCTCTATAAGAATCGAAGGAAAAAAAAAAATATTTTAAATGTGGGGGGATGCAATATTTTTTGGTGCCAAAAAATTTTTTTTTGTGCAACTACAAAAAAAGTTGTTGTCACTACTATCAACTACTAACCAATATCTATTAAATGAATCCAAAAAAAAACATTTTTTCCAAAGTCGGGTGCCAAGTTCACACAGCCAAACTCCTGTTGTATTTTATGTTAATACGGTAAATATTTCAGGTGACAGCACTAGTTTGTGACTGTTGCACTGGCGGTTGTGCGTTCGTTCCCCGCACATGGCAAACATTTGTATTGGCCTTGTGGGTCTCCCATCCGTGCCTCGGAGAGCACGTTCATCTGTCGGTCCCGGTTGTTATCACATACCAGGTGTATGTGATAACAACCGATAACGATCTTTACTCATAGTAGGCATCATATCCACCAACCTGCAGTGGAGCAGCGTGGTGGATTAAGCTCCAAACCCTCTCCTATATGGAGAAAGAAGTCTATGGCCAGCAGTGGCATGTTACAGTCTGAATCGTAGTCGCAATATTTACCACTAATAAGATGCGTTTTATTTGGAGAGTATTCGACACAACCGTTAATATTAGATGAAAACCAGCCAACCAAGGAGGCATGAGTTCGTAAAACTTTTACGCAAAAGAACATTGCACCCGATTTTTTGCGAACACTAAATATAAAATTAATATTTATACTTAGTGCTTATTTCACTTGTAAATATACGAATTAGAGACAGAGTTTTAACTGCCCTGCTTTAAATTAACGCAGTGAAAACATAAAAGTTTTCGAAATAAAAGTAGTAGTACATTTATTTACATTGTAATCTATACTTTAATTAGTTCTATTCTAATAAACGCACGTTATCGTGCTTATTATTATCGTGCTAGTTGTATAAAAAAAAGGTATTTGGTAAAAAATGTTATCCATATAAATCAAAATTAGATGAATAGATTATGAAAATCAGCCAAAATAATATAAAGCCGTAAACTGCTATCAGCGCTAAAAGGAGCCCGTTTCATGTTACTATAATCATTATTTACAAATGTTAATTATAGTTGTTGTGGCTTAAATATGGGGGTTTTAGATAAGGGTTATAAATCTACATAACGCACTGGAAAATATAAAAGTGGCAGAAATAATGTATCGGATTAAAAGTGTTTTAATTGTTCGTCTTATCGTCATCCGCAGGACCGTGACGAATCTACGTTTATGTGTTTTAAGAGTACCGATAATGAGTCTCGGACTTATGTTATTCTCGTACGTGTTAATTACAAATTATTATTAATTACCAAAAAACTTTTTACTTCTTTATAAAGAGAAAAAATCTTTTAAATATATAAAGATTAATATATATCTTATATATAAAATTCTCGTGTCACAATGATAGTTGCAATACGCAACGGCTGGACCGGTAGGTCTGAGAATCGGTTAACATCTATTTCATACCCCTAAGTTATAAGGGAGAGAGGTTAATAACATATATGGTAAACAACTTTAGCGGGGTCAGCTAGTATTAGTATAGATAACACGTAGTAACGAAAAACATTCAACGCTCAATGCGGTGACAACCAGACGACCACGAGAAACGTCTAGAACAGTAATCTATACATTAATAACTACTACATTTTTTTAATAAACAACTCTTCACCTTGCCGTCACATCGTAAAACTTTAAACAATTGAAGAAGTAAATAAAATCGTTTGGTTGATTAATGTTCAAGTTTTTAATTCGATTCATCGAGCACACGACCCAAATTAACGGTACGATTCTTGGCAGTAGCCTGGGTGTGGTGCTAGGGTTGCCAATCACCTAAATAGCCGACTTGGACGAGCCTTGTATAAAATCACGTACATTTTGGGTTTTTTTTTTTTTTCGTTTGTCGAAATAAGTTTTTTTTATATTTATTGAAAATGAAAAAAAAAAGCCTTTATTTCAGACACACACTGCTTGCAGACATCCAATTAACACAATGCCAATATGAAACAAAAAAATGAAACAAGAGAAATAAATAAACAACCACAAAATACATCATTATAAATAATATACACATAAATGTGGTCGTAATAGACTGATGATGATATTAATAAAAAACCGGCAAAGTACGAGTCGGACTCGCACACGAAGGACCATTTATATTTCATTCCATTCGTACCATTATCTATAAAAACGGCAAAAAAAACACATTTGTTGTTTGGGACCCCCCCTTAAATATTTGTTATTTTATTTTATTTATTTATTTTAAAAGTGAATTTATAACTTTTTTTTGGATACGGAACCCTAAAAAAAATAGTAAAAACAAAACACACATCTGCCAAAATTCGAGAATAAGCGAATATTCGTTTTGTTTGTTTCGGTTATTTAATAGAGATTTCTAAAATCCAAAAATATCCACATTTAATTCAGATGGTATGAAAACGATCAGAGATAGTCTACGGGTCGTCGTGCAAGTCAAGACAAATCGGAACAAATCCAGACAGACGACAGCCCTACGCCGAGGCATACATTCGATGATAATGACACTTTCACTGAATTATTTGCTGTGAACTTTTGAAAGTCACTTGCGTATCAACAATTTAAAGAACTTCGCTTTTTTATTTTTATTTTTTTAAGAAAAAAGGAAAATCCGTTTTGTGTTCGTTGAACTTTTTAAACAGTGTCGATTGCCAGAAACGTGCGGCGTGTACAGTTTTGGCGGTAAAGTTTATAATATATTATTGAAAAGGTACTTTCCATTATCCTCGTATATTTCAGACTTTTACAGTCCCTATACTTTCCTTTTGCAAAGCAAAGTTAAAAAGTGAGTGTATCAATCGTCCAGTTTTTTTTTTTAAATGTTTGTGTACGTTTTGTGACACACTATTTTCAAACTTTCAGCTAATAAGTATGTTTACAAAATCACATGAAAATGTTTAAAAATTAACATTAATTAATTACTCTTTATATTTTGGTCTTCAAGTAGAATGAAGATCTCTCAGCATCCTAAATACCGTCACAATTAAAAGTTTACGAACTAACATGGGCACGCTAATTTATTTTACGATTGACCATTAAATATACTTAGCTCTGCGAGTAGTTTAAAGTCATATTAATTATAATTAGGTTTTAATGATATTATATATTAGACTAACGAATGAGGAGCTTAGGGGTGGTCCATTGTTCACTTGAGGTTCGAAGGGGAGGGGTGAATGGAAAGAATCACAAAATATCACAAGGAGGGAGGGGGTGCTGTAAAGAAATATCACGTGTTATTATTTTTCGTTGTACGTTCGTACGAAAATGATTTCTAAACAAAAAGAAAACAACCAACAAACACCCGGCAATCTTGACGTCTGCCTGATTGTGTCGAACCTCATAGCATATCACCGAAAATATGTAGCGTCATGTGATTAATGGGTGATTGTTTAAGAAGGAATTTTTTTAACTGAATAATTACTTTTAAAAACAATAAACACGTCAAAATTTTAATTTGCAAAATGAAGATTAGCAAGTGCTTTTTGAATAAAGTTGATTTGATTTTGATCACAACCTTTATCATTAAAATTTAATGAAAACTTTAATCACCACCATACCATACTGGTCAATCGTTCTCTTCGTGATATTAGAGAAACCATTTCTGTCCTTTTAACACCATTGAACCAAATAAATGAATTACTAGACTACTAAGTCCGCATTGACCTATCTTAATGTCACATCAGTTGTATGGTTTATACTAAATTACGTAAAAATGTTTTCTATTGTTTTTTTTTTCTCAATTTAACGAAGAATATAATCTCGAACGCACCAATTTCCTTCATGTACTCTCCACTTAACATTACATTAACGAAACCATATACTATACCCGTCAAAAATATTACACATCAGAAAATAAGAATGGTCTGGGGTGTAGGATCTTGGATCACAATACTCAACGAAGTCGGAATTAGAGCATTCGCTCTTTGCAAAGATCGATGTGCAATATTTTTCGCTGGACACTATATGCACCTAATCTTTTGACAGAAAGTGTTGGACCAAAAGAGGTTTAAAGTTGACGCATTATCTCTTTTGACAGAAAAGCCATATAAAAGCAAAAGAATTTGACACAACAATTGAAATGCTTATGGAATGGAACACGCGTTCGTAAGTACATAGAATGAAAAAAAAATGCGTAGACTGTTACAACTATACGAGATTACTTTCGTTTGACCGTACGCCGAGATATAAGTAAGTTCCCACGGTGCGCCGCCAATCTGTCTGTCGTTCAGTTTATATTTATCGTACACTGGGCAAAACAACTTGTTACTATGTTAGATATTATTGAACCTTTAGTCAGAAAGTTTTAAGTTGTAAGATTTAAAGCGCTTTCATTACTATATTAATGTTTTCATAACTTTGCGAATTTTTTAGGCCTAGCCAATAGTAGATCGATTCCCGCCCTAAGTCCGAGTGTAATATACTTATTCATACTGTTTTATTTATCTGTACATTTATTAACAGCAACAAATATCTATCTCCGTCAGCCTTAAAACTTCAGGCATTAATTTGCCTACTTTAGGAACAGACCAGCGTGTGCGAATATCAATCATACTTATTTTAAGTTACTTGTTTGGTGCGGAGTTATCCACACGCCTTTAACAGGGAAGCTAAAATTACAACAGTCTTGATAATAGACTGCGTTTTTTTTTTTTTTTTTTTGTAAAACACGGGAAGAAGTAATAAAATTACAACTGCAATTTTCCTACTGCGCAAATTAATTATTTGCTTTCTAGATTATGGTATTTTTTTTATACAACTAGGTCGGCAAAAAAGCGTACGGCTCGCCTGATGGGATTCGTTTACTATAGGTTATAGATGCCTGCGAAACAATAAGCTTTACAAGCGCGTTTCTGACTCTTCTCCGCAACCATCCCCCAGAAGCTCTGGTCTTCCTCACCAGGAACACAGGAACCAGGAACACAATACTGTCCGAAAGCACAATTATTGAGCTGTGATATTCTGTAAGATCGAGCGAGGTACTTCCTCAGTCGAGTTTCTCTAGATTTTTAGCAGGACATTTCTTCTGTGCCCTACTTCAGTTATGCTTATTATATTCGTCTATGTAATAAAATCCGATATTACATTTGTCGATAAATTTTAAAGTATAACATAATATATTATTCAATAATGATGACGTAGAAGCGTGGGTTAAGTGGGACTATATTTCCTGCCTGACATAGGAATGAATATAATTTTTAGTTAACGTTGAGTTTCTTACAGATTCATCTTAGCAGAATCTACTATATTCTTGTTAAAGAGCAGTTCAAAGTCAATTATGTGGTCTTATGACCACACGTTCCGTTTTAAAATGAGACCACTGCTCTTCTCGATCAGTTGATCGAGAAGAGCAGTGGTCTCATTTCCCCGTGGTTCCCTTGTTATCAAACAAAGATCCGGGACGTGACATACGTTTTCCGATACATCGTGTAAATTTAAATATTATATAACTCGTCTAAGAGGAACTTTCCTTTAAAAAATTATTTAAGCAGGATCACTGTAGACAAAGTTTATATATTATTTTCAAAAGAGTAACTGAGGAGTTTCTCGCCCATTCTTCTCTGCAGAATCTACGTTCCGAATCGGTGGTAGCTTTAAATTATTATTTAGGTTATTAAAAATAATAATCATTTTAATTTTTTTATTTGAATGACGATTCGAAGGTGCTTTTGAGGTCTATTTGAATATAGTTGTTTTTGATTTTGACTGCGTCAACTAGCGAATTAAAAAATAATAATTTTCTAAACAAGAATAAAACAAAATATTACTTCATCTCTAGAATATTGACCAGTATTAGTCTATCGTCTGAATACTAATAAACCGTGTTACGTGCACGCGCCACTACGGAGTGGCGACTCGCCAAATAAAACTACTGCATAGCGCACCGTTGTGTCAATTGCTTTATTATAGCCTACAAAATCTGTGACTCATTTAGTTTTGACTATCTTTAGTTTAAAACATAAATAGCGCATAATGATTTACCTATATGAGTAATTGTCTTAGTGCTTATTTATATCATAAAGACTTAAGTTAATCTTAATATATAGGGTGAGGTCATACGAGCGTAATTTTTTGAGTTGGCAGTCGCGTAATTTCGGTCGCAGAAATCCTAACTCATTTTGCGTCGTCGCGCATCGTGTGGTACAAGCTGGACTTCTGTATGAAACCGAATGCAGCAGAAATTACGCGACTGACAACTTACAAAATTGCGCTCGTTTAGCCTCACCCATAGAGCTTTTCTCCTATTTGTTAAAATGACCATCCAAAAGTTCTTTTAAAGCCTACTTGAGTAAATTAATTATTGATTTTGATTACATTGTTATAATAACCATATAAATATACGAGTAATAATATTACAATTTATAAAGTCATTGATAACTTTAATAGTTCTATTATATATATGTATAACGGAATATTTAAATGTTTGTCGCTGATAAGTCAGAATTCCCAATATTTTTGCACTATTGTGAGCGCCATGGTCAAATGAGCAATGTGTGGGCGATGATTTTTATGGCTGTTTTCAACAGATTTCACAATAATAAAAATACAATGCGTTACAATATCGGCACACTACATATATCTTTATCTTATATCTTCCGATGGTGTTTCAATGAAACCAAACAATTACAAAACAGATGTCATCCCAATTATCACTATTCAAAGAGTAAAATCGACGTATTTTGATACAGATTTAAATTGTTCTAATTCGGTAACCAGTTTATTGACAATCGTAGTAAAGAACCAGAAATATAATGGAATAGAAAATAACCAAAAACGTCAACCGAACTAACTTCAAACCTCGAAGAGAAACCACACGAGTTTCCTGGTATAAGTGGTAGTAGGATTCAGGACAAGAATTCACCTCCACCTATATAGATAAGTCTTTGTCTAGTATTGGTAGGTTTTCATACTATTTCAATTCCTATTAATGGAATAAGAAACACCGTCATGCGCCGTATAACGTTTAATTTTAGTCGAGCAAGATGAGTTCCTTAAATAGCGATATATATAGAATATGATGCGAATTTCATCATCGGATGACACTCATTGAACATTCGTATGGGATTAGATCAACACGTACATAGTATATACTAGCATCATGATCTTTAGATCTTCGATGACTATTCTTTTTTGCGCCAAGAATACTTTCTGAAGTTCTATGATATGTATTTATATACAATACAATAGATACATATTATTTTTCTATACAAATACATGACACGCGTTGGCGCAACGGTTACAGCCATGGATTGTACCCGTTGCGCTGGCGGTTGCGGGTTCGATCCCCGCACATGACAAACATTTGTATTGGCCGTAAAGGTGTTTGCCGTGGTCTGGGTGTTTGTGCAGTCCTTGTGGGTCTCCCCACCGTACCTCGGAGAGTACGTTAAGCCATCGGTCCCGGTTGTTATCATGTACACCTGATAGCAATCGTTACTCATAGTAGGGAATATATCCGCCAACCCGCATTGTAGCAGTGTGGTGGATTAAGCTCTGATCCTTCTCCTACATGGGGAAAGAGGCCTATGCCCAGTAGTGGGATATTACAGGCTGAAGCGTATACAAATATTTTCAAGAAAAACGATTTGACTTGTTGTGTTTGTAATTGAGAAATTCAAAAATTACAGAAACGATATTAAAAACGAACGTGCTTTAGACCACACGACTGAAGTAAAACTTCTGCACAAAAGGCCTGCATTGTGTATAATATATACAAAACGTAACTGGCTATGAGAGAAAGAGATAAAGAAAATATGTACTTGTTCCCCACTCTCTTGCTCCGTTCGGTTCGCCCGATCACACTTTTCGTAACGCCCTCGTCACGCATTCATCAGCGTACTCCCCAAGTTAAGCGTGCCTAAAGAAGTTTTACTTCAAAAACTTTCACCAGAAAAAAAGATCACTGAAGACAGTATATTTTAGCGAGTGAAACGTAACAGCTAAAATCGTGTAATCCACGAGGGCGAAATCACGACCCCGAAATCTACTCTATTTAAAAACTGACTACTAGTAATTATAAATTGTTATGTATAAGTAAATGGTTTTAAATTAGATATGCCAATAGAGCACCGTTGATGGCTATGTCAATGTCACGTAGGATATAGAAGAAGAAGGTGATTATTCGGCGCGGTTGAGATTACAAACTTAAAGAGTGGAGTAGAGGATTTTACAAGAATCCCATCGAATGTAATTTAAGGAGAAGGTTGTGTAAACTGCGGAAGGTAATTTTTAATAGACATATCACAAAGATAAAAATGTATTTTAAATTTTCCCAAATAGAAGAGGTTCAAATTTAAAGGGAAACTGGAGACGTGGTTAATGCGGCCCGTAATGTTTGCCCGTAAATTATGTTTGAATTAAAAAAAAAAAATCACCGGGCTGTTTCCAGAAATTTCGTTCGCGACAGACTACCTGTATCTATCCCATATCCGACATTCTATCTCTGTATCGAAGTACATCCACATTCGTTCGACCATTCTGGCTCGATAAGGTAAACAAATGTCCATCCAAATATTCACAATAATAATATTAGTAGTTATTTCATAGTTATAACAAAATATTTTTCAGTTTCCCAGCATCCACATTCTAGAAACGTTGCACACGCGCTACGCTTTTCTCGTCTCACGTGGGCGGGCCCTCAATTTCCGCCGCCGAATTATTACCTAACATTCGTATCAACAACTATAACTATTAAAATGTTTTATAAATAATAATAAATCTATATATATTTAATGTTTTGCCTATCGTGCTGCGGTTCGTCTGTTTATAGATTAGCGTATCTCCTTACACCTGAGATCGCTTCGAGAATATATCGAAGGATTTAATGTCGTATTATTCTTGAGTGGAGAATAGATTATAGCCGTCATGCGTATAATGTATTAAACGATATTTTAAAATGCCTCTCAACTATGTATTTTCCTAAAAATGTAAAAACAAAATCAATGTAAGTGAGACACAAATAATAGTATCAAAATTATTTACGTTGATGTTTTTTTGTCTATGGATTTTTGACGTTCGTAAATTCTATTTTTCAAAAATTCAACATAAGTATTTGACATTCCGAGCCGGTGACCGCTTCACGTAAAGCCAAATTAACAGATTTTCAAAAAAAGATAATTATACAAAATTCATATTGATGACATAGTTGTAGTAACCGTATATATAATAATAAAGTCAGATAATGTTAGTTTATTAATTATTGGCACTTGGGTAATTTTTAAAAAATGAGTAAATCTTAATATAAGCACGATCGAAGAAACGTTAATATAAAATTTCATCTTTAAAATCTTTATATACATTTAGTACGATAATTCGTTATGTCATTGTGTCTCAAAGCAAGTGAATCATTTCATGTTATTGTTTGAACTCGTGTAAATTTGTTACAGATATTATTGCTGCGAGATCTTTTAACATTAGGACTGTCAAAATTCAGTGACTTCGTTTAAACTATCTTCAAAATTAGTTTAGATTTGATATTCATTCACGGTATTCATTGTTACAATAATTAAGTATTATCTGTCCGTCTACAAATCACGTAACCTTGACGAACGAAATAAATCTACAAAGCCAATTAATCTGTTTTCATTAATGGAAATTGTATTGATTTGTATGGACATATTGTATGACAAATCCGTACTTTAGTAGCATTACTCCATGTTATGTATCAACTAAATATTAACTTTGCCAAAAACTTTAATTAACTTTCTACTTCAATTTTGTGCATTCTTTTTACCAGAACTTTCCTTTGGTTTCAAACGCATTAGTGGCTGGCTCTGATACTGAAGTTTATAGGGACAGCATCTGTAACTTAACCCATATCTACGCGGCGAATCTGCCTTAGCATTGGTAACTAAACATTATCATAATTACACTACAACAGTTATAATACGAAAATATTTAACTCATGAGTTAAATGTTTTCGTATTATACCTGACAAATGAGAAGTAACGATTCATTTGACTTCAAGATATGTATAAAAAAGGTACCTATGGCCTATATACACATGGCTGACAATGGCGGTCTTGCTAAGGTAGCCAACATGATGTCTGTGAATTCAATACTTAAGAAATTCTTGATCGTTTTTTATATGACGATATTTAGTAATCATTCATCATCATTACAGCCTATACAGTCCACTGCTGGACATAGGCCTCCACAAGTTCACGCCAAAAATAGCGCAAACTCATGTGTTTTGCCCATAGTCACCACGCTGGGCAGGCGGGTTGGTGACCGCAGAGCTGGCTTTGTCGCACCGAAGACGCTGCTGCCCGTCTTCGGCCTGAGTATTTCAAAGCCAGTAGTTGGATGGTTATCCCGCCACCGGTCGGCTTTTTAAGTTCCAAGGTGGTAGCGGAACTGTGTTATCCCTTAGTCGCCTCTTACGACACCCACAGGAAGAGAGGGGGTAGCTATATTCTTTAGTACCGTAGCCACAAAGTACATATAGTAAAATATTTATATAATAATCTTTCTTTAATTTTTTTCCCTTCTTTATAAAGAAGTAAAAAGTTTTTTGGTAATTTAATAATAATTTGTAATTAACACGTACAAGAATAACATAAGTCCGAGACTCATTATCGCTACTCTTAAAACACATAAACGTAGATTCGTCACGGTCCTGCGGATGACGATAATGACGAACAATTAAAACACTTTTATTCCGATACATTATATGTGCCAGTTTTATATTTTCCACTGCGTTATGTAGATTTATAACCCTCATCTAAAACCCCATATTTGAGCCGCGACAACTACAATTAACATTTGTAAATAATGATATGGGAACATTAAACGGGCTCCTTTTAGCGCTGATAGCAGCTTACGGCTTTATATTATTTTGGCTGATTTCCATAATCTATTCATCTAATTTTGCTTTATATGGATAACATTTTTTACTAAATGCCTTTTTTATACTAGGTTGGCAAACAAGCTTCCGGCTCGCCTGATGGTAAGCGATTACCGTAGCCTACAGACGTCTGCAGCACCAGAAGCATCGCAAGCGCATCAAAGTTTGACTTAACTTAAAATTGAAGTATCTCCTTTTTCCTTGACATCACATATATTTGAGATTTTACCACATATATATGATTCCAGACTTTGCCTTTTCTTTATGAAGGTGAGTAAAAACAATTGAAGTAGTTTACACAATATATTTTTAAATCATTCAAATAGTCATCAAGTCAATCTAAAAAAATCAATCAACTTGTATAATTATTATTGAATTGTCATTAAAATCTTTTAGATTCAACAATGGCAAGGCTCCCGAACAAACAGTTGTCTCCCATTTCACTTTCATGCACCACTCTACCCGTAGATCTATTCAAGTGGCGTACAGCGCGCGCAAAGGTATGTGGGTCGCGTTATTTGCGTTTATTGTCATTTAATGTATCGCGACGACTTGACACATACGTTAATTGTTGATTGGGCGAAAATATTATTATTATTCTTGGGCTTAATGGCTTTCAGTTGTGCCTGAGGGCACTGTCGATTTCGCCAATGTCACGTGGGATAGAAAAGACATAAATTGGGCTTGAGTCATAAATTGGGCGAAAATATGTACCACATGTAGCTTTTAACATTTTATTTTTAGCTCGACTGACATACTAAAAGAGGTGTTTGTTGCCTAAGTAAAATTTCTCAACTTGCAGTCAAGCAGAGTGGTGGATTAAGCAGTGAGATGTTACAGGCTGAGTAAAACCATAATATTCTAAGATACGAATTAGACGTGATCTTGATCTATCTGATTGATGAATAAAAATTAAATGATTATCTTCTTTAGTATGTTAAAGATAAATCGCGAAAAAAAGGTTTATTCAGCAACCTCCATTCAAACCAGGCTTTTAGCAGGCAACCCTAATGTCATCGTATTCACAATGAAACGGCGCTCATGGTGAAAGTGACTAGGACGATATATGTTAATATAATTTTTATACCTGCCACCCAGTGGTTATGCCAAAAAACTAATAGACAAATAACGGTTGCATTTTCTACAGGCTTCACACTATCGGTAGGTATTAAATTTATTATTTAAACTCGTTGTTGGTTTAAAAAAAAAAAAAGGATTTTTCAGGCAATCCTTTCTTGATTATTTTTATTGTCAGATTCATCTTAGCGTATGGTACCCTCCGGTATACGGTATCTCGATTCTTATTTTAAATTTTAATAACATTGAATTAAAATTACCAGTAAAACGAATGGTAACAATTTAAAACTTTTATCTCGTGGAAGTTTGGCAAAGGGGTGACTAATGCATCTCGCGTCTTCCTATTTAAAATTCATCTCAGGTCTATTGAATTTCCTTGCTGAGTCAGTAATGGACTTTTTTATTAATGAATAAAACATTTAAAATCAAAATACCAATACTTTCACGATTAAAGAATCGTCCATTTAGTATCAACTGAGGCAGGGCACAGCTGAAAATTTCCTGCTCAAAATATGGAGCAGCCCGACTGGGGTAAAACCTCGACATTACAGAAGATCACAGCTAAATAATACTGTTTTCAAGCTGTGTTGTGTTCCTGTTGGTGAGTAAGGTGACCAGAGCTCCTAGAGGGTATTGGGGATAAGGTTTAGCTTCTGGTGTTGAGCCTATAGACTACGGTTAACGCTTACCATCAGGTGTGCCGTACGCTTGTTTGCTGACCTAGTTATACTTATATATTACAAAAAAAAGTATCACTAACGATCGATTTTAATCGTTTAATTGATAAAAATAGTAACAATATAAATAAATAAATAAATAAAATATTCTATAACCCAATGTACCCTACATTTATATCAACAAAAGATCTGAATGTTTATCTATACAAATAAATAAAATTGGATTGTCTGTTTGTAATATTAAAGTAATCGCTTTTTACTAAATGCATATGGATGTAAATACGGTACATATACCAAAATAATATTTTTTACAATCTTTGTCTGTCTTTCTATCTGTTTGTTCTGGCTAATCTCTGAATCGGCTGGACCGATTTTCACGGGACTTTCACTGGCAGATAGACTGGGCATAATAAGGAGTAACTTAGGCTACGTTTATTTTAAAAATTTATAACTCTGCGAACTGAAAAATAGCTTTTTGTTAAATTTCATGCGGACGAAGTCGCGGGCACAGCTTGTGTATTAATATAAATTTCAATGAAGATATCCGTTTATTAATAACGCTACATTATTGTAATTAATAACGATAGCCAATTTAAACCTAATAATCCGTGTAATGACTCGTTTGATGTGTAATAAAATATTTATATAGCGCATTAGCCAACAATACCGTACTCGTTTGCGCATCATGTTTCTTTGTTTACTTTATATACATATCTAAACATAATATGCACATACTAGGCAACCTGGCAAACTTCGTACAGCCTTATTTTTTTTCTTGAATATAATAATTATAATGTATATATGAAAAAAAAAACCGACTTCAATTACATCGACAAGTTATACGACGTAGGTAGACGAAAAAATAGTCAAGTAACGTTACTACTTTTTTGTCTACTTACGTTTTATTACTTGTCGATGTAATTGAAGTTGGTTTTTTTTTTTCGTTTAACAGCAAAAACAATTAATATTGTGTTATGATAAATAAGTAAACATAATTATTATGATATCGATACAGCTTTGGGGGTGGAGTTATAAAATAATAACATATAAGTACATTATTTTCAATTCCGCGAAAAGAAATCACAGTAACGGCCACTTATTACAAAAGCAAAAGCCGGTTACAACGTATAATTACATACACGACGCACGACCAAGAAGACAAAGGGTTACGCGCGATTATGACACATTCTCAGGAATCCACATAAAAAGTTAGTAAACATTCCCAGAAACGATATCTTTCCCTATTGTTGTACATCCATTGTCCCATATCTGTTGCACAACGTCACTTTTAAAATGTAATGTTTTTAACTATACACGCGAAAATAAACTTTAAAATTTTAATTACATGTGTCATAATCAAATGCCACGGTATGACATTACACTTGTATGAGTCGCCGGCTGTACAGCATTTCAGCATTGTTCGTTCGATAATGCATTACTGTGCTTCCTGCAAGATAAAGGATGATTATGTGTGATATGATTTAAGCATTGTGCTGTCGGTTTCCGAACTTCGGTTAGAAATGTGTCGAGATTATAAGCGACTTCAAAAAAAAGTCAGATGTTGTCAATTCGACTGTTTTTTTTTTTTTTCTAGTTATGTTACCTCAGAACTATTTACTGGGTTGACCAATTCCAATACTTCTTTTTTTAATCGAATGCTAATGCTTTTCATGTGGGCCCATTTAAATTTAATCGATATCTGATTAGTACTTTTCGAGTTATCCGTAATAACGCGTATTTATTTTTTTAACTACCAACGTTGTTACTTATTAATGTTAATTGAATTTTTTTTTGTTTGGAAGCAAACATATTTTTTTTTTATTTGAAGCCAGCGATAACATAGAAAATGTTATAAACACTTTTTGTCATGTATTTTTTTTTTTTACTTTGTTACGCATTCATGGCTAAATGGATTTAGATAAAAATGGTTTCTCAGTGAGTCGAGAATTACATGGATTTACGCGCGACCATCTTTATAAAAAAGAAAATTCGAAACAATGTATTGACAATCGCGATTTCTCAGTGTATTACTTTCTTGCAAATATTATGTGTTCGTAGCCTTCGATTTTAACAGACTTAAGGCCGCCTACATACGTAAAGTTCATGGGACGGCGTTAGAACGTGAACGGGACGGGAACGGAACGTGATTAGTAAACACTGACGGGGATTTTTAATGCATACAACACCATGACAGTAACTCAGTAACAGTAGGTAAATGCACGAGATTCCCCACTTTAGTTCTCCGGAACTAATGGAGCGACAGTGCATATGCAGCTGAATCACAGACGGGGCACGCGCGGGATACGATATTTCCAAAACTTCACGTCCCGTTCCGTTTCGTCCGGACAATACGCGCGTTACGTATGCAATGGCCTTATAAGATATTCTAAAATCAATTGAATGTTTCTTCTGCATAAGTTTGGCAATAATTTGGTTTGATCGAATTCAATATTAACTTAAATATATTTTATAATATACATTCAAAATTAAAATAGAAATCAATATTTATATTTCTATTTTGTAAATTTTGTGCATTATTATTTTTTTTTAATTATAATCAAAATTACAACAGGCAGTTTATTTTTCGAGCAATATTTATTAGATATTTTATAAATTTGATTAACGATTTTTTAAATGAATATTATTGTTAATAAGTAGTACATTATCCGATGTACAATAATTTTAAACATACTTGCTTTAGTGACATTATCATATTGTAGAATGTTGCGTACTCCGTAATGGGATACATATTAGATAACAATTTAATAATGGTTCAGTATAATATTTTATATGTATTCTGTGGATGAACCAATAAATAAATAGATAGATAGTTAAAAGATCAAAAAGCTAAATACCTGTCTGAATCTGTAATTGGTTACATATTTTTTTATTTATTATAAGTATTAATAACAACAGATTCACCTAAGAAATAATAATAAATAAATAGAAAAATAATTGGATAATAGCGTGGCAAAGATTACTCAATTTATGATTTAATCACGGCAATTTAAGCAATTTATCGCCCACGTAACAACAAAATTGTAAAAATAATAAAAAATAATAATATCAATTTAGCTACCGTTATTTAATTTTAAAATAACTAGACAGAAAGAAAGAAAACTTGTTTAACTACATAAGTGATTAAAATAATTTAATACACTTCAGAGACTGTAACTAATCTGTTATTATAATTATGTATAACAGTTATAATAATTTCAGCGAGATACGGAACTGAGGCGAGTTTCTAATTTGATTTGTTACCAAGATGCTAACGATTATATTATTTACAATAAAATTACTTGGACTGTGTCCTGTTTGATTTAACGTCGCACACAAACAATTACAGCAAATAAAGTTTTATATACTTATTGAATAAACAAACAGATACTGATGTTATGTATCTAAAATACATAACTTATTTAAAGTAGTTTTTACACATACACAGTTTACGCGTGGTATTTGTTCGAAATTCCAGATATTTAAGATTGGTGTAACGCCAAAGAGTGAGCAAATGAGTTGAATGAAAATCTTCCTTCTATACGTTTTTAAGATGGTAGAGGTTGTAGGCTAAAATATAGTGAATTAGCTAAGAACCATCAGTTGTAGCGCAGCGCCAGATTTCGGAACATATCACGAGTTAGCAACTTTTTTGAAGTAAGACTTCTTTACGCACGCTTGACTTGGGGAGTAAGCTGGTGAATGCGTGACAAGAGCGTTACGAAAAGTGTGATCGGGCGAGGCGAACGGAAATTGAGAGGGAGATATAAGGCACACTCGTTGTTTTTTTCTTTTTTAGTTTGTCCAAGATTGCATATACTGACTGTAAATATTTTTCTTATCTATACTAATACTAGCTGACCCGGCGAACTTCGTATCGCCTAACAGTGACTTTTAAGTATTATCACAAATCTTTTGTATGGGAGTATAGAAAAGTGTTGTTTTTAGACTTTTTCAGGAAATTTAAATTTTTTTTTAATTTTTCTCTCCGTAAGAACCATCCCCGTACTTCAAGGAATATTTAAAAAAAAGAATTAGCGAAATCGGTCCAACCGTTCTCGAGTTTTGCGCTTAGCAACACATTTAGCGACTCATTTTTATATTATAGATTATAAAGCTAAAAAGTTTGTTTGTTTAAAATCGCTAGTCTTAGCAGGTACTGGTTCGAATTTATTGAAAAATGATTTTTGTGTTGGATAGCCCATTTACCGAGGAAGGCTATAGGCTTTTTTCCCCACAAAATAACCTTGTGAAATCGCAGGGCACAGTTAGTAATAGAAAAAACCAGAAAAGCTTGTCAGTAAATACATATGTATACAGAACTAATAGGCATAATTTTAAGAGTTGTCTTGATAAGAGAGCTTGGTTATCAAGGAAGGATAGGCTACAAAATATCAGTGTCTGAAATATAGCTAGTAAGTTAACAAATTGAAGTAAAATTTCTGCATATTGATAATTTTTTTTTTAAAATATCTAGCAGTAGTAATGAAAGAAAATTATAAAAAAATAAGCATTTTATTTATAATAAATGGATTAACCTACTTAAAAAAAAATGTTTTTTTAAGTCTCATCAGTTCTAAAAGAAGAAAAACATTAAATTAACTCATGAAAACATGGAGAATAATTTATAATTTTTCTTTTCAAAGTATTTATGTAATTTCAAATAAAAATTATATTATTAAATATAGTTACTTGTAAAAAGCCTGTTCCACTCGTTGTGGATAACGCTATTTGACGGATGACGATATGCGACAGATAAAACTTTTTAATGTATTATTCTTTTCAGCATCGAATTTCACTGAGTTTATGGGATATTTCTAAATGCATGAATTTAAAACTGTAGTTTATTAACTGAGGTGAAACAAGTCTTAATTATTACATATTTGACCTCCTACTGTTAAAGTCTAATCGTAACTTATTTGCAACATAAACTTTATGCTCAACTAGCGAAACTGGCCTTAAAGTTTATGTATCTGTTACTTAAAAAACTGTCATGATATTTGTTAGTAAACATACGACTGGAATATTTATTAAATACTATGGTTGATTAGATAAGAGGAAGAAAATATTTAAAATGTAACATAATAGATATATTATAATGAAACTACTTTTTCGGAGTTTATCGCAGTTTATTTTTTTAAATGCCCGACATTTCGGATACTTTTCAGTAACCATGTTCACGGGAGGAGTCCTCCCGTAACCATGATCATCAAAATCCGAAAAAGTTGTTTCATTGTAATCAGTGAAATCTAATATATAAAATTCTCGTGTCGCAGTGTTTGTAGTTAAACTCCTCCGAAACGACTTGACCGATTCTCATTAAATTTTGTGTGCATATTGGGTAGGTCTGAGAATCAAACAACATCTATTTTTCATACCCCGAAGTTATAAGGGGGGGGGGGATTAAGGGGGGTTAATAACCTATATGGCAAAACAACGTTTGCGGGGTCAGCTAGTATTATTATAAAATTAGCATGCAAAACCTTATTATTGTGTCATGTTTCTATATGTATTTTTAAGTGCAATAAAGTATTTAGAAGATTAATGTATGTACTGTACTATAACCTCCCACTGATAGGCCTCTGAGGGAAACCTTTCATATTTCTTTGAAGAAAGTAGCAAAAGATGACACTGATATTTTTTTTTAGATTTCTAAAAACACTCCCAAAATATATATTTTTTTACAAATTTTATGTCACATAGCAATAATGCCTAGCTAATAAATACCTTTCCTACATTTACAGTTATATTTTAAATAATTGAATTCTGCTCAATTGTAGCTTAGCAAGTGGTTATCTTAATCGCAAAATATAATTTTCTTTTTAATTAAGGTAAAAAAAGACAACATTCATAATAATATTTCTTAGAAATGTAAAAATTAACATATAATTTACTTGAACAACCAGTTTCAATACTCTATCTACCTCTGAATTTACTCATTTATCTGTAGATAGAATTTTTGACATAAGCTCCATAATAATTGTGGCAAAAATCTTAAATCTATCTATTGTAGGCATAACCTCAAATAGACAGGTTATTGTTGTGCTGTGTGGCTACGGCACTAAAGAATTTAGCCACCCCCTCTCTTCCCATGGGTGTCGTAAGAGGCGACTAAGGGATAACAAGGTTCCACAACCATCTTGGAACTTAAGAAGCCGACCGATGGCGGGATAACCATCCAACTGCTGGCTTTGAAATACACAGGCCGAAGACGGGCAGCAGCGCTTTTGGTGCGACAAAGCCAGTACTGCGGTCACCAACCCGCCTGCCCAGCGTGGTGACTATGGGCAAAACACATGAGTTCACGTTATTTTTGACGTAAACTTGTGGAGGCCTATGTCCAGCAGTGGACTGTATAGGCTGTAATGATGAGACAGGTTATTGAAAATGGCTATTAGAGGAACTCTTATTTCTTATAAGAAAGTAATTAAAGAAAATACTTAATACAACATATACCTTTATAATATTAAAAAACGTTTTTTTATAAATAAAACCTGAATGACCTAACCTAACGACCGCTTTGGTGTAGTAGTGCATGTAGTCGCCTAAAACACCGACAGTATTTGTATTTGTACAAATATTTCTTTCCTGTTTTGATGTCTGCCCTTGTGGGTCTCCCTGCCGTGCCTTGGAGAGTCACGGTCCCAATCGTTATCATAAATACCTGATAACGATCTTTACTCATAGTGGGGAACATATCCACCAACCCGCAGTCGAGCAGTGGAAAATAAAGCACCAATTATTCTCCTATATGGAGAAATAGGTCTGTACCCAGCAGTGGAATGTTACAGGCTTAATCGTGGCTATTATGCAAAATTATTATTTACATTTCCAAAAATTTTACAGTGATTACATATTAGTCATACCAGTAGATTGAATGTTAGACATATATTTATAAGTTTAACCAGCAGTATTTATAACAAGTAAATAAAGATATTAATAAAATTTAAATATATTTTTTTAATGTATTAATTGAATTATGTCACACTTTATACCTTATATTAATACTGTTATTAAATAATATAAAAATATAAATAAACTTGCTGCATTCTAATTGACTATTCAATGAAATTCTCAACACTAGTGACACTAAGACTAATTTATCCTCATATATAACTGTATTCATTATTAACTTGAAATGTTGTGATATAAAATATACCCCTTTATAAATCACCCTTGAATTAAATTTATTTTGACAGCAGTTTGGACACAATCCACGACACAATTAACAGAATATATTTAATGTATATTTAACAACAAAATTGACAATTTTTTTTATGTCTGCAATAATCAATGTAGCTTACAATCTCAACCACACTGATCATTCTCCTTTGTGTCTTTTCTATCCCACGTGACATTGGCGAAATCGACAGTGCCCCCTGGCACAACTGAGAGCCATTAAGCCCAGAATAATAATGTATGTTTAATACATTTCATATTTTAGAAAATAAAATTTACTTTTAAACTGTGTGCAAAATTGACCAAAAAAAAGGATTTATAACGGAATATATATTTCTATTCCAAATTAACATAATAATGAATATTTTTATCAAGATAATTAATTTGTTGCAAAAATTAGACGTATATTATTTACATTAAGATTACAAGCTATTATTGAACTATTTATTTAACTATTTTAATTAAAATTATAATAAATTAATAGGGCTAACAATCAGATATAGAATACGAAAAGAAATATGTATATGAGTGTTTTATTTAGAAATTATGTTTAAAATAGATTCTTTTTATTAAAATCTAATAAGAGATAATGTATGATTTTTGTATGATCTGAAGTTAGTTTTATACTAATAGACATTAAAAAAAAAAAAATTATATTTTCATGAATCAAAATATTTCTATTTAATTCTGAGCAATACACAATGCAGCTAAATCATTTGTACCTACTTATAAATAAACTTTAAACTAGATATTTCTAGGATTCTGTTATAAATGTCTGAAATAAATTTAAAAATATATTCACATAAATATTGTCGAATTATTCAAATCCTTTATAAAGTTATGTTATTTATTACTAAGTCCTATATCCATAATATATTTTAAAAAAAACTTATTTAATGCCTCTATAAATGAAACTCACCTTATTATGAGGTAGGACTATGAAGGCTCCTCCACCGGCCGACTCGACGATGATGGCCAGGAACTTGGGGTTCACTGCACAAAACGTAGAGTCCCACGAACTCTTGGACACTCTGATGTTATCATAACACTGTTCCCTTTTCAGGGCCTGCCCATAAACGTGGCGGAATTTCGAACTACGAACCACTCTAAACGACATCTGTAAACGAAAATACGCGCATTTACAAACAAAACGGTACACACTGTGGTTTATTCGAATAATTTCACTGGAAACATAACCTATACGCCAGTACTAGTCTGACCTATATTGACATTAGCAAAAACTATTAACAAATTCTAACTCACGTTTAAATATAAGAAGAAATTATAATATTTACACTAAATATTGCAATGAAATCATTTGAATATAACTAAATGATTTTTTGGAAAATAATATTGAGAGCTGCTAAGGTTCGAAGGGAGGACGGTTGGGAAAACGAGCAAACTCCTTAATTGGTAATGCCTACAGCGACTGCATTTACTGATTATAAATGACTTGCTAAAGATAAGGTGGTTCTGTCAATATGGTAAAGACAAGTACTTTTTCCAATTATTATTTATTTACAGTTAGATTTTATTATTTAATATTATTATTTAAACATTTAGTTAGTGATAAAGTTTTAAATCCTTTTCTTCATTTCTGAACGCATCAAAAAATGTCAATATAGACATGGTATGGTAACGTTCACTTTCATATGAAAAGCACGAACATATAACTTTGTATCAAGAATTCTATTTAATAATTCAATTATATTTTAGATAGCTTACTTTTGGAGGTTGTATTGGAGGATCTGGTTTTTTGAAGCTGTCCTGTGCATGATAACTATGACAACGTTCTCGTCCTACCCTCTTTGATATTGGTGCTCGTCGTGTATTCGGACTTGTAAAACTGTTATGCCTTTTGATATCCTAGAATAATATTAATAATTAGCACCTTATACTAAAAAGGTTAAACAAAAACAATTAATATTATATTACTTCTACAACTACTATTACTTATTTCATGTTTCCAAATATATAATAACTGTAATGCACAAAGAATATTATCGAAATATTTCTTACCGAAATATTAGGGTCCATCTTAATTATTTTTGCTTTGTGTACAACTAACATATCCATAAAAACTCATACAAGAAGAAATTATTTTACCTTTAATTTATATTTACAAATCAAATGTGACAAGCGAGAGGGTATGTTTTGTTTGAAATTGGTTCATGTCATGTGTATTTGTTAAAGTTAAACGTAAGATTTTGTGTCTCAAAATGTATTTAGGTTACCGTAAAATTTACGTGGCATTCATACCAAGTCAGTAATACATTAATATAATTTTAAATGGCATAATTTAAATCATACGTAGAGGTTCATGTTTTACTTTATTTTATTTGAGAAACAAAATAATTATTACAACACAGATATATTTAAAAAAAACAATGAAGTTTCATCATAAAATTACCACAAATAAAAGATAAAAATAAATGGAAAAACCAAAAAAGCTGTTTATTTTAATTTTTTAATCTTGTATTACATGTTCTCATGCCAAATTATGTTTTTGACATAAACAACCTTCAACTTGTCAATTTTTTTCACTGCGGTGATATCTCCTCATAGAACAATTTCCGGCAATAATAATTGCTTATTGCATTTTTCACATCTTTATTAAATTTTATAGACACTAATATGTTTTAATAAAAATTAATGAAGTGAAAAAAAAAATGAAAATGGAGCCAACATTTACAAAGGTAATTTGATCCGCAGTTTCTAATTAGTTATAAAGCAGATTTAATATATGTTACGTGAATATCTGATAATATTAAGAATATTTTATATAATTATTTCATGTTCCGGATACGCCATTCCTCATTTACCATTTTATTTGCATCATAATAAAATTCTAACTTTTGACTGTCAGAATAGTTGCGTTTAAATAACTCTTTGTAATAAGGAATATATAAAATCTAAATTAACGTTATGTTTCGAAGAGATTTTATCGCTATTCGAAATTCAGTATGTAGGAAATATTTTTACAAAAAGGTTTTTGAAGTAGAACTTCTTTACGCAGTCTTGACTTGGGGAGTAAGCTGGTGAATGCGTGACGAGAGCGTTACGAAAAGTGTGATCGGGCTATACGAATGAAAGTTGAGAGAGAGCTATAAATTAGACGGAGCTAAAGCAGTTTTACTTCAGTCGTGTGGTCTAAAGCGCACTCGGTTTTTTTTAATTAACACCTCATTTCTGTGAATTAATGTAAATCAACGGAATTTAGAATTAGAACATAATTTAGAATAATTGACAGTGTTATGGAATTTTCGAATAATATTAATTGCAAGCGTGTTAGGTAGTTATTATCAAGGATGAATTCATTTCTTGTAAATATTTGAGGTATACAATTTGATGAAACTTATTTCATTGATACTTAAACTCATAATTGGCAAGGATATTATTAATTCTTTACAATAACATATTACTTTGATAATGTATGTAGCTTTATATACAGATATAGAATACTATCCTTACATCTGTATGAATAGTATTTCAAAATGAGAATGTCTTTGTGTAGTTGTAGTAGTTGTGTAGTTGTAATGTAGTTGATTTAAGTGAGGTAGGACACAGCAAGAAATGTTCTGTTCAAAATCTGAAGCGCCCCGACTGGGGAAGTACCTTAACCTTATAAAATATAAATATTATAACACTAGCTGTGCCTGTGACTTCGTCGTCCACGTTTTGGGTATTTACATGTAAAGTGATTCTTAAATTGTCATAACTTTTTTGTTTATGAACCGATTGACATGAAACAAACACTAAATGTTAAGTGAAGCTAGAGAGTTTAAGATAAGACGTTTCTGAGATTAGCATGCACAAACGCACAAACAAAAATTCTAACAATAATTGTTTTGGGTGCTATTTGCGTTGATAAAGTTAGCCAATTAAGCTATGGAATGATGTACCCGCTAGATCAAAATTAATAAGATAAGGAATGTACATCATAATTATGGCCTTATCGCAAAAGTAATCTCTTAAATATCAACTGAAACAATAATGTGTGATATTTTTGTGTAAACTTGTTTTATTGGTTATACAAGATTATCTTGCTCTTGTATAATCAGTATATATTTTTATACTAGAGATAAGAAAATTGTTTACTTGTAAATGAAAAGAAAAATTCAATTTTCATTGACTATTTATACAATGTATGTAGTCTAATAAATATTTAGTTAAAGACACGATAATTCTAAAAGTACTCATCAGATTTCAATTAATTTTAAATGGGACCACGTGAAAAGCACTAGCTTTTGATTAAGAAACAGAATTAACAAACTCATTAGACCTAGTAAAAAGTTATGAGTGTTGTCAAAAGTAAAAAAACGCATGGAAATATTTAATATTGGTTATTTAAAAGAAGTACAATGGTAAGAATATTTGTTATTAACAGTTAAGTAAATATTAAAGATGTAAATAATATGAAACATAATACATGGTAAAATGTATTATACAAAAAAAACTGAGTCAACGAATGAATAGTATACAATAAATTATTAATCTGTAGCTTCTTAAGGTAGGCACAATAATTATCGTGTCAGCTTAGGAAAACAAAAAAAAAAGAAGAAAAAGACTAAAAACTAATATTATCAGCTAAACAAAATAATTTTATTATTATTATTTTTTTTACAATTTATAAATTGTTAATTTTGTTACTGTTGTCATGCTGTGTTATGTAGGTACATAGCTTTATTAATTTAAATCTTATTAGTTTTATTAGTAAGTTATTACAATAGTTACTGTACAATGTAACAATCTATAGCACTAAACTTGTGCGGCAATACGCCTGTGATGTTCCTGATATTCTGGGCATCAATAGGCTATAGTAAGTGCTCACCATCTATCTTACGGTAGACTTGTTTTTGATTTGAAATTTTATCCAAACGTTTAATGGGTTAAAAGTAAGCTAAACAATTTTGCCTGTATTTTTTAAACATTATTAAGTGTGTAAACTGGGTTATTATGATTAAAAGAAGCTCGTTTACCTTGAAATCCTTTAGAAGATAATTAATCTACAGGCATTTTATCAGTGACGCAACTCAAGTATAAAAATAAATGTATATTATAACTAGCTGTGCCCGCGACTTCGTCCAAGTGGTTTTTAACAAAAAGCTATTTTTCAGTTTGCAGTCATATAATAATTAAATTTCTAAAATAAAAGTAGCCTAAGATACTCCTTACTACGTCAGCTAATCTGCCAGTGAAAGTCCCGTAAAAATCGGTCCAGCCGTTTCAGAGATTAGCCGGAACAAACAAACAGACAGATAAATTTTTTATAAAATGTTAATTTGGTATATGTACCGTATATACATCCATATGCATTTAGTAAAAAGCGGTTATTTTAATATTACAAAGAGACTCCAATTTGTCCACATTGTCTTGCCGCTAAACGCTATTAAAAAATAGAGGTTGGTGGGAGAAGGGTGAAAATTTAGGATTGTATGTATTTTTCAATGCCAAATCATAATAAAACAAAATTAAAAAATATTGTCAAACATTTTTTTTTTGGATTGATAGAAATTGAAACAGTTACTGAAATTGTTTTTTAATTTTTTTTTTTTTTTTTTGTAGACCAAGTCTTGTTGCCTTGTATAAACCTTAGTGATTTTCTTTTTCTGCTTGTAATAATGAATTTGTATAATTATATTTGTTTATTGATAATAAAATAAATAAAATAAAGTAAGTCGAATGGAATGGACAAGTTATACCTATTTGTTTAAATCAGAGTACTAGCTTGACGGAGTGTCTGTTACGTCATAAAAATGTGATGAATAACGTATTATGATTGATCGCGAGTTGAACCACCAAGGACGTTTAGTCCAACTGTATATTCCAATTTACAGTTATTCTAACCAAACTGATATCAACGTCAATTCAAAGTAAAGCAGAATTTGAAAAGGGGGAACAAATATATAGCTGAATACTTGGGCTTAACTCATTTTTGAAGAGACTACAAAACAAGGAAGATGTTCTCAATTTAACTTTTTATATGTTAGCCTATAACTTTTTACAGGGTTTATCGACTTTGACGATTCTTTTTTTTCTCGAACGCTGGTACTTGTCATGTAGTCTTATTTAAATTTGATCGAATTCTGATTAGTACTTTTTCAGTTATTACTAATAAATGCGTACGCGTACTTGACTATTTTTTCATGTACCTACGTTGTATTACTATTGTCGATGAACTTTGAAGTCGGTTTGTTTTTCGTTTGTCCGCAAACACAAATAATGTTGTTGATAAAATATTTAATTGACGTATTTTTTATTATATTTGTTGTTTAACTTGCGTCTAACAGTATAAAGTTCGTTAAGAAGTAATAAGGCATTACGGTTGTCATAAACACCTTATAATGAACGTCATAGGGGATTACCACTTGCAGTGGAGACAGTGGAGCAGTGTAGAGATAGGGCTCCAATCTTTATACTACATGGTAAAGAAGTTTAACCAGAGAACCGATTTCTTTTTTTATTTTCTAAAACTTTGTACAAGGCTTAAATTCTTACGCAATAAAAAATTCTAGAAAAATCTCGTAGTAAATTGGAACATTTTAGAAAACGTAACTATTATTTTAACCTTACGCACTTGACAATTTGGAAGGCAGGACGTCTGTCGAGTCAAATAGTAACATTATAAATAATATGAATTTTTGTTGTAGGCGCGATACTACCGCACGCTAATGGGCGTGTTGATCACGTTAAATCTGGGAGCGCTCCTGACGGCCATCAACCTCGTCATCGGACTCAACCCGGAAGACAGGTGAGGTTTGGTATAAAACTATAAATGTAGTAGCCAGCAGAAGTTTTGGTTTATCCATAAAAAGTGTTAACCAATCCGCACATTTTTTTCCAGTATTTTGATTACCTAAAAGCCTGCAATGCTTGGAATGGTCTGCTTATTATACGTTTTTGTCTATTTACCTAATTTTTCTTTGGTAACCTTAAGCTATACATGTATTAGCTGTCGTGCCTTATTTTCCAAGACATTTAGTAAACACGAAATTTAAAGAAGGTAAAGTTTTAATATTAAATGTGATCGATCTGACAAATATAATGTTTAGTTACCTTTTTATTTCAATTTATACTGGAAATATAGTTTTTCGCCTTTTCACAATTTCTAATGAAACAACCACATCGTGAATGGTCGTTTTTTTCCTCATGTTCTTGAATAAGATTTACCAGAGTCATACCTTTTTACACCAACGCATTTGTTATAAAACTAAATTTTGGACTTTGATCTTCGATGTTCAGTTTGTTGCCATTTAAGATTGCTGTTCCCCTTTTATAGTTGCCAAATGTTACATGCAACAGGGCTTGATGAGTAGGATTGTTGCAACTAGGGAAACAAAAGAGGGTTAGGTACTTAGGTCCGTTATTATATTCCGAATAAAACGATATACATATAATTTTAACTATATTCTTTGGTCAAGTATATTTTAAGAATTGATTGTGTCGCCGAGGTCAGCCGGTCGCTGGAGAGATCCTGTTGCCTGCAGATCTAGGACTCTCCAATTAAAGCGGCTGAAGGCTCCCGCAGGGGCTTGTTCGGTACTGCACCCCCAAATGCTGAAGCCGACATACGGTCTAGGATTGCCTACCCGGGCGTCCTGGATATCACCCGTAAATGGGTTCCCCTGCGACACCAAAAAAAAAAAAAAAAAGAATTGATTGTGTGCAAATAAAATTATGTTATCAAAGATCGTATATATGTAAATATATTTATTATGATAGGTATTTAAAAAAAAATGAAGAAAATACTGTATATAAAAAAAGTTCAAGTTTGCTTTAAATCACATGACTAAAGTAAAACTTACGAAACGTAACTCTCTCTTTCTATCTTCACTAACGTACACCTTCCTCTCAACTTCCGTTCGCCTCGCCCGATCACACTTTTCGTAACGCTCTTGTCACTCATTCACCAGCTTACTCCCCAAGTCAAGCGTGCGTAAAGAAGTTCTACTTCAAAAAAGTTGCTAATTCGTGATATGTTCCGAAATCTGGCGCTGCGCTACAACTGATGGTTCTTAGCTAATTCATTATATTTTAGCCTACAACCATCTTAAAAACGTATGTAAGGAAGATTTTCATTCTACTCATCTGCTCACTCTTTGGCGTTACACCAATCTTAAATATCTGGAATTTCCAACATACATACATAGTTTACATAAATATGTAATTGTAAACATTATAGGTTGCCCAATATTAATGAAACGAGGATTATATATATTATTGAAAAATAATTGATATATTATTGAAAAAGTGGCAATTTCATTCGATTAATGTAAACGACCCATATTGCAACGGATGTTTTTACCAAAGAACTGGTAACATAAAATTTAAATATTCAATCAAATATGCAAATAAACTAGTTAGCTGGTAATCAGTAAAGATAAAGAATAAATTACGAACTTTCTCTTTTTCAAATTTAACAATTTCTCAAAATGTTTTACTAGACAACCCACGTAGTTTCACCCACAATGACTTTTATGATTTGTGCTCCACACCTATAAATCATAGGCTGATGTTTTTAGCCAAGAACTATTAGTTTTTATATAAAAGGGGGAAAACAAGTCTACGATCCGCCTGATGGTAAGCGGTTGCCGAAGACTATGGACACTTTCTAACTTCACTAACTGAGGTAGGGGGCACAGTAGGAAATATCCTGCTCAAAATCTGGAACAGTTCGACTGGGGAAGTACCTCGACCTTACAGAAGATTTGTTGTGTTCCCGTGGCGAGTAAGGTGACCAGAGTGTCTCACCAGAGTGTAACTCATGTCTGAAAGGAGTTATAAATGGCAGTGTTGTCGCGTTCGTTGGTTCCCCATCCTAAGTGTGGTATTCTTCTGTTCTACTTCATCTTACATGATAACCGTTGGCTTGCGTCACACCTGCTCCACACTCCACACAAGCTAACACTCGACTCCACGGAGTACATCCACCAACCGCATCTATGTCATGGTACAGTGCTTATATAGGGGTTTTTCAACAAGAACTTTGTATTGTTAATCATTGACCTTGGATTAGTGTTTCTTTTTTACGCACAATCATATTTTTTAATTTTAAATTAAACTTGAAAAAAATGTATTTAAACAGGCTATGACATCTACGAAGATTCCACTTTTTTATATTGACACCACAAAAGTATTTATAATGATCACATATTTTAAAATCTATTCTCTTTTAATTTTTATTTTATGTATTAGACTTTATTAGAGGGTTCGCTTAGTACTACAAATTATTGAATAACTTTGGTCCATAGACTAGACAATTAGACATGCGTTGATATTTTCGAATAAAAATATAATTACAATTTTTATCTTCATTTTAGAATTAATATCTTCTTGTATAGAACAAAAAATAACCCAATTCATGCGGCCTACTTATTTGTGCTTATCTCTAGCCTCTTCTCCTTGTAATGCTGTTTAACTCGTCGATATGGATAAACTAGACGTTCTTCACGGTTTCAGACGAATCGTTTCAGTGCTCATTACATTGGTTTGTGTTTCTTCTTTCGTTCTAAGAATCTTAGCGTTAAGTTTTATAGCCTATTTTACTTCTGGATAGCTTTCTAGTGGTAAAAGTTTTAGTTTACTAACTTTTGTTTTTATCGATTGTAACCGAACTAATTCTTCATCTCTATAGTGATAAGCACCTTGAGCATAACGGCTATCATAAGACTCAAATCCTGCGGTGGTGGTTTGATAACACATGACTCTGACACTGAGCGTATAGGTACAAATATATGTCATGAGCGAGGATGGAACACAGGAGCGTTAGCGCAACAGCCAGTGCTGTGACCACAATTCTATTGTCGAATAATAACAATCTACATTAGATATGTGTTTTTCATTTTAACGACTTCAAAAAAGAGGAGGTTACTCAATTCGACCGTATATATATATATATATATATATTATGTATGTTCGGGGATAATTTCGTCGTTTATGAACCGATTTGGATAATTCTTTCTTTGTTGGAAAAGAGATATCCCTGGTGTGGTACCGCGATAAGGAAACTAGGGTCTGATGAAGGGATCCCAGAGAAATCGAGGAAAACTCGAAAATCTGCATAACTTTTTACTGGGTGTATCGATTTTGATAATTTTTAATTTAATCGAAAGCCGATGTTTATCATGTGGTCACGTTTAATTTAGATTCGGCTTTTAACTGCTACTATACAATGTTTTTTTTTCTCGAAGTATAAAAGCAAGATACGTGTGTGTCTAAAATTATATCCAGTCAAGTTCGTTAAACACGAATTTCATTACACGAACGCATTAATCATCTAACTGTTTACACTGGTGTAATGGGGCGCAGATAAAATCACCTCCGGCGCTTTTCTTGTTACGTTAACCATAAAATTACTCTACGTCATTCGTTGGTGTGACATCACTCGGAGAGGAAGTGTAGTCACCTTTAGCCTCGAACCCATCTATACTATTACTAGATAATGTCATACGCTAGGTCTTAGTTGAGAATAGTTTGTAGTAAGTTATATAAATTGCCGAGCAATAGCCGAGCGATAGCAATAATTATTGCTGTCTAATTGCAAATTAACAAAAATAAACAAGCTTTATCGATTAATTAATAAAATATAACTACCAGTTATTATGTATTTTTTGTTCCTTTTCCAATGCAATAACTGAGTTAGAAAAAGCGGTAAGCGAACAATGTAAATGCATAACAAAATTGTCCTACGTTAAATTACTGATTGTGCGATGACCGCGCGATCGTTGCAAATTGTTTTATTCAAACTTGATTTAAATGCAATATATTAACAGCAGATATAGTAGAAGTTAGTGTCACTCCTATATTGATTATTCATATTGAAACCTTATTCATATACTATTTATGACATGATCACGCTATCACCGATACACTAAAAACGAAGTTTAGTTGACGTAATTGAATGAATGTTCAAATGGCCTCTTACTGACCTACTCGTATATCATTACATAATATAAAACAAAGTCGCTTCCCGCTGTCTGTATGCTTAGATCTTTAAAAGTACACAATGGATTTTGATGCGGTTTTCCTTAAAAGATAGAGTGATTCCAGAGAAAGGTTTATATGTATAATACATACATAATATACTCGTAGTAGATGAACACTGATAGTTTTTGCAACCGCGCGAAGCCGGGACGGGTCCGCTAGTTTATTTATAAAAAAAGCAGATTCTTTAAAAGTGTAACTCTGCTGATTCTTCTCTGCAGGATCTAATTACGAATTTTAGTAGCTTCAATTATAACTATAATAAATGAATTAAGACTAAAATGACGATTGAAAAGTAATTTTGAAGCTTACTTTTTTTTTAATTTGAATAAATTAATGTTTGATATTGATTTTGTTCCTGTAAATTTTTGTTACTTCTTTTGATATATATTGTTTGTTATGAAAGTCTAAATTTACGTAGACTTAATAATATACAGCTATTGAAACTCAAAGCAAGTGCTATGAAGCTTGATATTAAAATAGATTCGAAACTGCTAAATCTAAAAAATGAATGATTAATCGTCAGATAGCTTTCTCATTTATGAGAATTTAAAGCCGCCAACCCGCATTAGAGCGGCGTGGTGGATTAAGCTACGATTTCTTATATATAAAATTCTTGTGTCACAATGTTAGTTTACATAATCCTCCGAAACGGCTGGACTGATTTTTGTGCATATCGCGTAGGTATGAGAATCGGCGGCATCTATTTTTCATAACCTAAGTTATAAGGGAGCGGGGGGATTCGGGAGCTAATAACATATATTCGGCAAAACAACGTTTGCGGGGTCAGCAAGTAGTCTATAATGTGTCCATTATAATGTGTACTACTATCTGCTACGCCTCTTTGGTTTAAATAATAATGCTTAGTTTTTTTTATTTTATTTTTTTTAGATTTGAGATTCAAATAAATTGCTGGCTTGCAAACAAAAAAAAATTGACTTCAATTTAAATAGAAAAGTAATAAACGTAGTCAAAAAAATAATCAATGAAACACGCATTATTAGAGATAGTTCAAAAATTACTCGTCAGATCGAAATTTTATCCACAAATCGGGACCACATAACAAATACCAGATTTCGATTTTAAAAAAACATCAAAATCTGTATACAGTAATTTTTTTTTTATATAACTTGGTCGGCAAACAAGCTTACCTCTAACCTGATGGTTAGCGATTACCGTAGCTTGTAGACGTCTGCAACACTAGAAGCATCTCAAGCGCGTTGCCGACCCTACCCCTAATTTCTCCCAGGAGCTCTGGTCACCTTGCTTACCAACAGAAACGCAACACTGCTTGAAAGCAGTATTATTTAGCTGTGACCTTCTGTAAGGTCGAGGTACTTCCCCAGTTGGGCTACGTTATAGAGCAGGAAAATAACATTCATAAGAAAATAAATTCCAATTGAGAAACTCCTTATAATTTGGTTAGTCAACAATTTCTTAGTATGCTTAAAAAGCACTCCTTCAATCATTTCACAAATTATGCTAAGACGTCAATAAATTAATAATTGTTTATGTGAAGCTTCCACCGATTCAGAGTGTAGATTCTGGAAAGATCAACAGGCAAAAAGCTCCGCATTTATTCCTCGAAAAAAAAAAAAAAAAAAACTATCAGTAGTAATTAGTATCTTTGTTTTCATTGCTTAGTTTTTGTAATGTTCTCGGGTTTAAGTCTGTGAACTTTTGGCTTTGATTTTTTAAACATCTAGAACGTATCAGCTGCGATTCAAGTGATATGCAGACATTTAACGCCCTGATATCCTTGACCTAATTGCGACGTTGCCAAATAATTTCATATTATCATATTATTTTGGAAGCGATTTTTTTGCGTAGAGATTTCCTGTTTTTTTTATTTAGCCGATTTTTTTTTTGTTATTCGTTTTTAATTATATACTTTTTATTAATATTAATCTGAATATAATAGTGCTTATGACGTGGACTATTGGCAATAGTTCGATTAAACCGTTGATCGTTAGAAATGTTAAGTA
Source organism: Melitaea cinxia (assembly GCF_905220565.1). Classification (NCBI taxonomy): domain Eukaryota; kingdom Metazoa; phylum Arthropoda; class Insecta; order Lepidoptera; family Nymphalidae; genus Melitaea; species Melitaea cinxia. Next base: position 13,671,955 of record NC_059413.1, on the reverse strand, counting down.
GCAAAACTCATAAAAATATACATCTACCCAATCATGTTATTAATTTTTCCTTTATGTTTGGGTTGTTTTGAAGAAATAGCTAATTGGCCATAAGTCCGCCCGTTGTACTTCATGATATTTAACTATCTTTAAGCTTTGTTTTTTTTTTTTTTTTTCTGTGTAAACATAATTTTATTTATACAAAATATTATACATATTTACAATTCACAACTTAAGAACTAAATATTTACAGATAGTTTTGGTATAAATCATGTCCACGTGGAAGCTTTGTTTGTAATGTATTTGTGGTGTACAATAAATTATGAAATTAAATATAGCTACACTAGCTGTGTGTCTTGAGGAACATACGAATTGTTTTGACGGATGCCCTACTAAATAAATAATTCCTAACTATATCTATATATAAAAATCTCGTGTCCCGATATTTGTCCGAGCTAAGCCGAAACGATTCGACCGATTTTATGGAATTTTGCACGTGAAACTTTGTCCAACTTAAAACGTATATTTTATTGCGATGTCTATAATATATAAATAATCGTAAACAATAGGATTAATAAGGTGGTACGAAGTTCGCCAGGTCAGCAGTATATATATGTATGATAGTACAGTTTGTTTTATAAACAAATGAGATAAGAATGAAATATGTAATCATTGACGTTGCTATCAAATTATGTAAATTATTTTCGATTAATCTATACTAATATTATAAAGCTGAAGAGTTTGTTTGATTGTTTGTTTGCTTGAACGCGCTAATCTCAGGAACTAGGTACTGGTCCGACTTGAAAAATTCTTTCATTGTTAGATTGCCCATTTATCGAGGAAGGCTATAGGCTATAGGCTATATATCACCAAGCTATCACAAAGCTAAGATCAATAGGAGCGGAGCGCTAATGAAGAATGTTTAAAAATCGGGTTTTTGTTTCAAGTAACTATTCAACGCGGACGAAGTCGCGGCAGTAGCTAGTTTGAATACAATCTGTTACCATTCAATAATATTTATGATATAATTTATAATCATTACGTAAAAACGAGAAAAAATGCCTTTAAGTAGTTTTGCCTTATATTTTACTAGCTGTGCCCCGAGGCTTCACCCGCGTTAATTTAAGGAAGAAGAGCCTAAGCGTTGTGTGTACGTTAGTTTCATGTCAGTGACCGAGTAACTTGAGCTTTCCAGTTAAGTCGGATAATTATAGCTAATTTCCTCATGTACTCTCAACATTTTTTTTTTTTCGAATTTGCCCGTTTATAGTTACCTAATAATGAGCTGTACTTACTACAGCTTCTTTTTTTTTCACGTATAATTTCGGTTCCAGCCATTTTAGAGATTAGCTGGAACAAACATACAGACAGACAGATAGACAAAAATTCTAAACAATGTTATTTTGCTATATGTACCGTGTATACGTACATACATATGAATTTAGTAAAAAGAGGTTATTTTAATATTACAAGTAAACACCAATTTTATTTATTTGTATAGATTTCCAGTCCGTACTGGTTACATATAAGTAATAACTAAATAACTCGAACATTAAGTTGCTTACTTTAAAAATAATAATAATAATTAATGTCAATAAATGTCACGCGATTGTAGTATTTATTGTAAGTCCAGATCCTGGGAAGGGTCAGGGGTAGGGTCGGCAACGCACTTGCTATGATCTGGTGCTGTAGACTATAGAATACAATTACCGCTTACCATCAGGTGAGCCGTACGCTTGTTTGCCGACCTAGTTGTATAAAAAATATGAATGAAAGAAAATGTTTCCAAGAACAAATTTGTTTCAGAATCTCAGTGAAGCGCGGCGGAGCGCTGACGGCCCTGGGGCTGGTGTACTTCGTTTCGCTGTTCGAGCTGATCAACGCGGCTGCGCTGTTCACCGGCGCCGGGGCGCGCTTCCGGCACAAGTACCGGCTCAGCTGCGGCGAGGTGCTGGACATATCGAACAAGTGGGCTTCCTTATTGTATAACTAGCAAATGGTCTGGCGATTTTACGGCGGAACTTGATTTTAAGTGGTAATGCATGAAGGCATGAAGAATTGCCTTGAGGTGATCCACCTTCTACAGGCTATTCTTCATGCAACTAAAAGTTTAAGAGAACTATAATTTTAACTTGTAAAATGACGATTCAAACGTAGTTTCAAAGGGTATTCGAATAAAGTTATTGTATGGTACAGTCTATGGTTGAGTATGAGATGACATGTGAGGAAAGGTTATAAGGGAAACCAAACCCAATGAAAGTCGATCAAACACTCTATGAATCTTGTCAACAAGGCTGCAAGCAACGCTGTATTCTCTGTACGAATCCTCGAAGGACCAAAAAACTGTATGATCCTCGAAGAAAGACTGTTGTCTTGTAAAAAGCTTGCAGGTTCAGAATGACTGTGCGCAATTTTTCAGCAGCAAGGCTGTTTTCGAAGGACCAAAAAACTGTATGATCCTCGAAGAAAGACTGTTGTCTTGTAGAAAATAATCTCGAAGGACCAAAAAACTGTATGGAACCTCGAAATAAGATTGTTGTCTTGTAGAAAGCTTGCAGGTTCAGAATGACTTATCGTGGACTGTATCCATAGGTCGCTGGTTCAATCCGGCTCGAAGGACCAAAAAACTGTATGGTACAGTCTATGGTTGAGTGACAGATGACATGTGAGGGAAGGTTATGAGGGAAACCAAACCCAATAAAAGTCGATCAAACATTAAATTTAATAAGATTATTTTGAGTATATATAGACAGAAGTACAGACGTTATTTGACGTCATTTGTAGCAAACAAATATCAATTTCATTAGAAATCTGCATTAGTAAAATAACAATTTCGTAATAAATCAGCTAAATTAAAGAGGTTACTAATTAGCAAAACAATCATATTGCTCAATGTGCGTTAACCCGTACAGTTATTTTTGATTTTGATTCTGAATATGCAATATCTTCTTACAGGTTAGTGTCGGCAGTACAGGCCGCTTTCTCATGTGCGACGGGCGCGATAGTTTGCGCGTGGTCTTGCACGCGAGACTTCATGCGCTCGTCGCATTTTATGTCAGAGGCCTACGCCTGGTTCGGAGCTGCCTACTTCTTCTACGACATCTGGTCCATGTACATCGTGAGTGCAACTTTGTAGTTTCAATCAGATAGGGGTCGTCCATAAAACACCTTAAGTTTTCTAGCTACTTTTTGACTCCCTTTCTCCTATTAGTAAGTAATATGTGGTGAGGTTTTAGACAAAGTATATTGTAATTTTCAAAATATTATATTTAAATACATATAGGCAAGATTTTCGGAATCGGTCCAAACCTGATTCAATAGATTGAGATCCTCGTCCTCGTGATGAGTATTAACTCCAAGCAGAAGAGTATACGTTTATATAGATTTATTCAAGGTTCTATGTCAGGATAATGGTTTTTAATTTGCATCTATTTGATACTAGCTTTGTACTTCTTTAGGAAATGTACTGATTAGTAGAATTTTGTCAATTCAAATGCATTTATCCCTCTTTGCAGGTTTATGTGCACATGACAACCAACATAGATTACTTCAAGACAAAGCTGAGACTGAGGAGAGAAGGATCCAAGTTGGAGGCGTCGCTGTCCTCCGGAGACGCGGCCGTCACGAAGAAGCCATCGTTCTTGACATACTGTAAACATGAGCCGGTCATTCTTATGCATCATCTGTTCATCGGTGGATTTGGATTCCTGTTCATTGTTGTGAGTGATTTCTTATTTTCAAATTGAATGGAATTTTATTTTGAACAAGACGAAAAAACTTAATAATACATTTGTGGAGACAAATGTTAAAATATCGAGATTTAACTAAGGTAGGGCACAGCAGGAATTTCCTGCTCAAAATATGGAGCAGCCCGACTGGGATAGTACCTCGACCTTACAGAAGATCACAGCAAAATAATACTGTTTTCAAGCAGTATTGTGTTCCTGTTGGTAATTAAGGTGACCAGAGCTCCTGGGGGGATTGGGGATTGGGTCGGCAACGCGCTTGCGATGCTTCTGGTGTTGCAGGTGTCTATAAGCTACGGTGATCGCTGACCATCAGGTGAGCCGTACGCTTGTTTGCCGACCTAGTGACATAAAAAATCGGGATTTTCCGGTTTCCTCCGAGTGACGTCGCCCTGTGTGTGCAGTACCTGCGCGGCGGGCTGGGCGACTGCGCCTTCGGCTTCGTGTACCTGATGGAGCTGTCGACGCCGCTGGTGTCGCTGCGCGGCGTGCTGTCGCGCCTGCGCCTCAAGCGCTCGCGCGCCTACGTCGTCAACGGGCTGGCCATGCTGCTGGCCTTCCTCGCCTGCCGCGTGCTGGCGCTGCCCTACGCCTGCCTGCTCTACAGCCGCGCCGCGGGGCTCTCCTACATCGAGGTGCGCGCTCTCTCTCTCACACACTCGCACGCTCCGTCTCCGTCTCGCTCTCTCAAGCGCTCGCGCGCCTACGTCGTCAACGGGCTGGCCATGCTGCTGGCCTTCCTCGCCTGCCGCGTGCTGGCGCTGCCCTACGCCTGCCTGCTCTACAGCCGCGCCGCGGGGCTCTCCTACATCGAGGTGCGCGCTCTCTCTCTCACACACTCGCACGCTCCGTCTCCGTCTCGCTCTCTCAAGCGCTCGCGCGCCTACGTCGTCAACGGGCTGGCCATGCTGCTGGCCTTCCTCGCCTGCCGCGTGCTGGCGCTGCCCTACGCCTGCCTGCTCTACAGCCGCGCCGCGGGGCTCTCCTACATCGAGGTGCGCGCTCTCTCTCTCACACACTCGCACGCTCCGTCTCCGTCTCGCTCTCTCAAGCGCTCGCGCGCCTACGTCGTCAACGGGCTGGCCATGCTGCTGGCGGAAACGGAAGATATTATTTAATTCTTAAGTTATCATAAGGACGGACGGTCTAATTGTTGATTTATGTGTCTACATGCAATTCAATATCCCATTTTTGCTTTCCAGGCAATAAAATCGTTACCAACGGGCTGTAAAATTTCCATCACTATCCTGCTGTTACCGCAGCTGTACTGGTTCTACCTCATGTCTGTCGGTGCCGTGAAGGTCTTTCTGGGTAAAACGTCAGACAAAGCCGCCGAAAACGAGAAAATTATTGAAGGCGAGAAGGAATTTCATATTTCAGAACTTTCTGCGGGCGACACTGATAAGCGCAGTTGATGTAAGCGGAGACGGTACAGGAAGACTTAGTTCGTCGCCCCATATTGACAGTTAAAACTTTACCCTCACGCTGTTGACTTATTTTCGATTGCCAGCTTGAATTGATGTACAACGTGCGCACAATTTTAATTACACTTTTTGTCAGGTAATAAAAATTCAACAGTGTGCGATATCCTTAATGGCTGTTATTAGTATATGTGATTTTGAATATAGAATACGAAGTTAACTTAGTTATGCAGGAGACGGCGGTTGCTTATTTTTTTTTTTTTTTTTTTCATAAAGTAAATATACCAAAGACATCGGTTTTTAAGCTTTATGAGATTTTTCGCACAGTATTCGAGTCAATAATTTATTTACGTTTCTTTACTTTAAACGACGCACAATTAGTACATTTCTAAGGCATACGTTGAGTGTTTAAATTATTAAGAAATGTTCACACGAACGATAACCCTTGGTACTTAAATTTTTTTATGTTTTGAAATCTATTTCTATTTTCTTCTTTCGCATGCACACAGGACAGAGTTATATCAAATTATAGGGACTAAAAAAACTACACCAAGATCTGTCAATCGTTTATAGTGAACGTCAAGAATCGTCAAGAAAATTAAAAAATATATTATTTTATCTTATTTTCTCTGAGGTTATTAATTCAAAATAAAAAAGGTCAGAAAATATACTCTGTGAAATTGTGGATATCAGGTTGGAGTGACCATCATGATTCATTCAAATTGTTTTTTTCTGAGCGCTTTGTTCAGTAATAGTAACTGTTCATATTTCATAAGACAGATATATCAGTATTTATATTGCATTTCTAAATATTATTTACATTTTTTTTTCAATTCAAATTCACCACCATTGCATTTAACTGATGGTTATTTTTTAGTGTTTTATATTTATCTTTATCTATTCCTTGACCCTTGTCAAAATATCTTCTTCTTGTTCTTTAGGGTGGTTTAATGGCTTTCAAAAAAAAAAAAATCTCTAACTGTCGAATATTTTAATGTCTGAAAATACAAAATAATAAGTGTAATAAAATTAATATATTTTATTTGTATGTGTTACAAAATTTTGTCAAGAATATTGGCCATTGGTAATGATAACGTAAAAATATTGATTATGTGATTAGAGAATTTATTTGGGGATATGAAGAAAATAAATATTATGTAATGTAATAAAAGAAAAACCTGATTTTATATTTCCGTACATATATTTCGATTTTGACGATAGCGAAACAATCTCTATTGTTTTAGTATAAATGAAGCCCATACTAGAAGCCAATATAATGAGAAGACATTGTTCACATCAAAATCGACCATTCAAAATCAGTATCACTGACCAATATTCTGACTAATACATCAAACTACACACATAGCGCAAACTACATCCATAAATTAGGTCACGCGAATTCCTTTGTTAGACGTTTTTCCTTACCCCAATAACCATAGTTTAGCTTTGTTACGTCCCTTTTTTTTTTAATTTTCAATTTTTTTTGCGTTAAATGCAAAGTGTCACGAATCTGATAAATCCTTCTCTTGTCACAATGTCACTATTCTTCCGTCGTGTGACCTTATTATGGTGTGTGGGGTGTTAGGTTGGCAGTTTGAGGAACGCCAGCCTAGCGGTAGTCACTTTAGTTGATGTTAGTAAAGTAATGAATGTTTGAATGGTGTTTACACTTATGCTCGTCGTTTAGTTGATAGAATTATGCATTAATCGACTATATAGCAAGGGTGTTAGGGTGTTATCTATGTCAGTAGTTGTGACCGAGTAAACATTGAATTGTGACATTAATAGTGTACTGTTACAATTGGACACTTGAATATTTAGTAAAATTAAGTACCTGTATTTAAATAGCACTAATAATTACAACTAAAACAATATACTATAAATAGAAAAATAATACAATTAAAACAAAAGATATTTTATGACGGAAGACATTATCGTATTGTTTCAAAAAAATATCAGTAAAGGTGTTTAAATGAAATGAAAGACATTCATTTAAGACGCACACGCGTTAGTAGCTTGTGAGAGAGGTAGTAGTATTTTTATTTCATTTCATGTATTTTATTGTGTATTTTATAGTTAGCTTTATGGAATTATTGGTTTTACTACATATAACATGTCTGGAGTCGGTTTTAGTTAAACGATCAAAGCCTAGCTATTTGTTTTTTTTTTTTTTTTTAGGTAAAAACGGAAATCTGAAATATTCGTTAGTTAAACTTTCATTTTGCATACATTACATTGAAGCAATTAGTATATGCTTAAACTTTTTAGTAAATAATTTGTAACATTTTATATAACTATATTTGAGTGTCACATTGTGATAGTACAACTTTATTCAGCCGGATATAATATTATTACCGTCGAGTCAAATGTGTATAAATATTATTCATGTTTGTGATTTAAAAAAAAAACAAAAAAATGTAAAAAAAGTATAACATTGTTTAATATTATCGTTGATGTTGCTTGGCTTTCTAAAATTATTATGCTAGTGTAAATGTGCTTGTCAATATTATAAATTAAATTCCACTGTTTCTTTGGTATGAACCTTTTTTGATTATAAACTTTTTTGTTATTAATCTGTTCTTCCATAAACAAACAATCCAAATTATTGCGCCATAAATATGAAACATTTTGTACAAATTTTTGTATAGTTATAACATGTTAATGGATGGAGTAACGACGTATCTAGATTTAGAAGCCGTAAAATCTGGCACTCCCGCGCCATAACAATTGCCAATATTAGGCTATGAAATTGTCAACCTTAGCATTGGTCACGGTCTTATATACAGGTCATGGAACTAAACCCAATTTTAATGGTGAGAGATTAGTACGATAGTGTCATAACTTTTCGTTCGCGTGAACGCCACTATACGTCACAGCTATTGATCCGGTGCAGTGATAAATGCGTGATGTTTAAAAGAAAAAGAGACAGAATGCTATTCTGTCTTCGTTGCACAGCACATCCATCGATCATCATGCCTTTGGCGGCCGTAAACTATTAAGCCGACGTACCAACTACTGCAGTTGCACGACCTGTGTTTAAGACCGTGGCATTGGTATTTATTGGCATGTGGCTTTCAAAGTCTAGCATCTATAACTAGTTATGTCAAACATTATTACTAGAATTCAAATTTTGGAATTCAATATACATGTATAAGTTTTATTTGTATATACAATATTAGTCCGCTACTGTCTTGAAACATATTGTTATTACTTTTTTAAACATTAAGTTATTTAAAGAAATAAAATTATAAACTCCACTTTCTTAATCTTTATGTATGTACATTATGCTCGCTGTTTTATTTATTGTAATCTAATATTTACTAGGAACAGTTAATAATAGAATAAGTTAAATTTACGGCTAAGATCTAGATTAGGTAAAACCGAATTTCGGGACCGGGGGGGGTTGGGGGGGAGAGGGTGGGGAACGCTACCCCTGGTACCACTGTCACACCTCGGAACCCTATGGTTATGGAGATATCCATGGTTAAAGTTTTGAGGCTAGAAGAAGAATTTCGAAAGTTAGAGGAACGCTTGTCTCCGGCGCTGCGGGAAGTGCAGCCCTTCCGCCCTTGCGTGCGAAAGCACGCTCACTCATGCTCCGTTCCGCAGCGGAGGCTGTAAAACCGAATTAGAAAAACCGAATTATGGGGTTTTTGGGTGTGGAGGGTGGAGGGTGTAGGGGAATCTATACAAGGTAACAGTGTCACACCTCAAAACCCCATGGTTATGGAGATATCCATGGGTAAAATTTTGAGGTTAGAAGAAGCATTTAAAGCTATTATAATACCTTTGAGCTCGTACTGTTTGCATTGTGTGACAAATCGACACTTTTAAACAAAATAACGTGTCAGACATAATATTCTAATAAAATTAGTAGCATTGCGTGCTAGAATATAGGTTTAGAAATTCGAAAAATACCCAAAACCGAATCGGAGTACCCCACTGTCCACGTGGTCTTGGTCTGTCCTACCCCTAGAGTGTTTTTTTTTTGTGCCGCGGAGGCGCGGAGGGAGGGCAGCCCTCGCCCGCCGTGCGAAAGCCATAACCATGGATATCTCCATAACCATGGGGTTCCGAGGTGTGACAGTGGTACCAGGGGTAGCGTTCCCCACCCTCTCCCCCCCCAACCCCCCACGGTCCCGAAATTCGGTTTTACCTAATCTAAAGCTTTACCAAATTTACTAAACGTTTATTACATTGTAAATGCTATTACATTATTCCATTTACGAGGCTAGTGATAAAAATAATAGCTCCAATGTAACTCCAATGTTGTTGATTTGACACAAAGTTCAATTAATTTAAACATTGGGGTCTAGGCTAAACTAATATTTATATTTAAAAAAAAATCAAATAACGGCGCGAACAATAAAACCGCTATTTTAATTTAGCGGTCCCGGAAAGTTGGCGTTTTGAATTTAGAAATAAGAAAGTAAGAGCTAGACGAAATATATTGGTATCGGCCAATACTGAGCATGGCTTGAATTAAAATTGGTAATAATCTGACAAGTCACCTGAGATTTTCGTACATGAGCTGTTGCCCTTAGCTTTTGATATAGTTTCGAGATAATAGGAATGTTTTGACTATTTATTTTAAATATTTAAAATGTCAGTTCTTGCTTTAGGTTTGACAGGTCATTAAATACATAATAGAATGTCCAATTTTCTTCCATTTTTCACACTTCCGAAATTATTGCCAAAAAAAAAATCATTAGCGAAAGTTGGTTTCGAATTTTACATCGAAATAACTTCTTTAATATTTTAAGAATAGTTAATTTATTGCGTATCAATTTTGTACATTATTTTCTCTCAAAATATTTTTTGTCTATTTTATGCATGACTTCGCTAATGATTTTTTTTTTTCGTTGAATATTGTTTATAATATTACTTTTAATTTATGATTACAAATAAAACGAGCTTATTGTAAACAGGTTGAAAAGTTGCTTTTAAATAACATAAAATAGAATTAAATTATTAAGAACATCTGTTATTATCTACAGCTATTAATGATTAAAAAAAAACGTGTGTATTAAAAAGTGAGCTTTAGAGGAGTTTGACGGTGTTGCCAAAAAAAGGGTATGGCTGAGTTGGCTGGTATGAACAAAAACTGATTTTTTATACGAAAACATATGTCGGCAAACAAACGTATAAACGTAATCGCAAGCGGTTACCGTAGCTTTTAGACGCCTGCAACATTAGAAGCGCGTTGCTGACCGTACTCCTGACCTTCTCCAGGAACTCTGGCGATCTTACTCACCAAAGGAACACAACATTGTTTGAAAGCAGTGTTATTTAGCTATGATATACTATTAGGTACTTCCCCAGACGGGCTGATATAGATATTGAACAGGGTAGGTATATCCTTCTGTGCACCACCTCACTGATGAAATCACAGGCCATCAATCTAGGTACGCATATAATGTTTAGTATATGATATAAGAGATGTTTAGTATGTCATGTACAAAACAAACGCGGCAGACGGCAATGCTTTTTGCAGTCGTGTGATTTGCCTACGTTTGTAATCTTTGTAAGGGGATATGCATTAATTACGTGAGCTCTGAATGAGGGGGAGGGGTCCAATGAAATCTCACCAAATCTCATTTAAACCGACGATCGCTCGATCTCTCTCTCCCATAATCGAAAATCTCATATCAACTTCAAAAAATATAAAATATAACAGATATTAAAAATACATACCTATATTTTGAGTGTTCATTTTGCCCGTTAAAATAAATCTCATGGCTATTAAAGTTATTTAGTTTTTGCTTCGAATTAT